>NC_086449.1:128076851-128402922 GCF_028390025.1 Pseudophryne corroboree | reverse complement strand
TGCAGCCCAATGAAAGTCCTGCAATCGTGAGTGGTAGCGAGTAATGAGTGTGGATGAGAGACGCAGGTCTTGTGAAGAGCGAAGAGGTCTTGTTGGGAGATATTTTGAGATAAGCCAAGTGATGTACGTTGGTGTAGTTTGGTTTATGGCCTTGTGTGTGAGTAAAAGTATTTTATATGGAATGCGGTAGAATACAGGTAACCAATGGAGGGACTGACAGAGTGGATATCTGCAGACGATGAACGTCTAGCGAGGAAGATTAGCCTCGCCGCTGCATTCAGAATGGATTGTAGTGGTGAGAGTCTCGTTTTGGGAAGACCAGTTAGGAGACTATTGCAATAATCAATGCGGGAGATAATGAGAGCGTGGATTAGAGTTTTAGCAGTGTCTTATGTAAGGTATGGTCGTATTTTGGATAGGTTTTTTAGATGCATGTAACATGATCTTGAGACAGATTGAATGTGGGGAACAAAGGACAGATCAGAGTCAAGGATGACACCTAGGCAGTGAGCTTGTGGGGTAGGGTAGATAGTCGAGTTTTCAACAGTGATAGAGATATCACGTTAGTACCTACTATTGGCCGGTGGAAATATAATTAACTCTGTCTTTGAAATATTAAGTTTGAGGTGGCGAGATGTCATCCAGGATGAAATGGCAGAAAGGCATTTAGTAGTAGTTGTATTAGTAGTAGTTAGAATGTGATGGTTTAGACATAGAAATTGAGGATTCTGCTATGGAAGTAAAACAGGATGAGTGGGATATTTGTGTATCTGATGCTGATAAGGATGTTGATGATGAATGTGTTGGACAAGAAATTGATCAAATTAAGGAGGAGGATGTTGTTTGTGTCAAAGTAATTCAGCCACCAGTGGCAGCAGTACTTGCCAGTGATGATAATAATGATAAGAAGGACATTGTCCCAGGCAAAATAGAGATTTAATAACCCCAACACTAAAAGCAATAGCTGCAACTTTAAAAGCATGGGAAGGCTACATAGTACAAATAGGTCTTTCTGGAGCACCACTAAGACACCTATCACTGAGGGCATTGACAAAAATCATCCCCAATTTAAATCTAGACAACTGGAGAGATAAGGGTATACATAAATTGAATGATTTATACTCAGAGAATGTATTGATGTCTTTTGAACAGATCAAGGAAAAATATCAGATTCAATTAGACATTGGGTACACTCATATCCTAGCTAGGTGTGCAGAGTATTGTCATAGAAAGTTTTGACTCAGATCTCTGCCCCAAGGAAAAGTGGCGGAATCGCATTCTGGTATAAAGTATTATTGGAAACTAAGCCAGAGATTGAGTTAAAATGGCAAAAAAGATGGTAGCAGGATTTGGGGGTATCCATGGATAAGATGCAATGAACGCAATTGTTTCAGTCAGTGCACCAGATGTCTAAATCAATTACACATATTGAAAGATGTATGAAAATGTTTTATCGGATGTATCTAACTCCATAAAAATTGAATAGAATCTGGCCAGAACAACCAGGGCCAGTATTTACTAGTGATGTGCACCGGAAATTTTTCGGGTTCTGTGTTTTGGTTTTGGGTTCGGTTCCGCGGCCGTGTTTTGGGTTCAAACGCGTTTTGGCAAAACCTCACCGAATTTTTTTTGTCGGATTCGGGTGTTTTTTTTTAAAAAACCCTAAAAAACAGCTTAAATCATAGAATTTGGGGGTCATTTTGATCCCATAGTATTATTAACCTCAATAGCCATAATATACACTCATTTCCAGTCTATTCTGAACACCTCACACCTCACAATATTATTTTTAGTCCTAAAATTTGCACCAAGGTCGCTGGATGACTAAGATAAGCGACCCAAATGGCCGACACAAACACCTGGCCCATCTAGGAGTGTCACTGCAGTGTCACACAGGATGGCCCTTCCAAAAAATACTCCCCAAACAGCACATGACGCAAAGAAAAAAAAAGAGGCACAATGAGGTAGCTGTGTGACTAAGATAAGCGACCCAAGTGGCCGACACAAACACCTGGCCCATCTAGGAGTGGCACTGCAGTGTCACGCAGGATGGCCCTTCCAAAAAATACTCCCCAAACAGCACATGACGCAAAGAAAAAAAGAGGCGCAATGAGGTAGCTGTGTGACTAAGATAAGCGACCCAAGTGGCCGACACAAACACCTGGCCCATCTAGGAGTGGCACTGCAGTGTCACGCAGGATGGCCCTTCCAAAAAATACTCCCCAAACAGCACATGACGCAAAGAAAAAAAGAGGCACAATGAGGTAGCTGTGTGACTAAGATAAGCGACCCAAGTGGCCGACACAAACACCTGGCCCATCTAGGAGTGTCACTGCAGTGTCACGCAGGATGGCCCTTCCAAAAAATACTCCCCAAACAGCACATGACGCAAAGAAAAAAAGAGGTGCAATGAGGTAGCTGTGTGACTAAGATAAGCGACCCAAGTGGCCGAAACAAACACCTGGCCCAGCTGTTGACGGGTCACGTTCCGCTTGACTTGACAATTTTCTCACCAGCAGGTCTTTGAACCCCTGCAGACTTGTGTCTGCCGGAAAGAGAGATACAACGTAGGTTTTAAATCTAGGATCGAGCACGGTGGCCAAAATGTAGTGCTCTGATTTCAACAGATTGACCACCCGTGAATCCTGGTTAAGCGAATGAAGGGCTCCATCCACAAGTCCCACATGCCTAGCGTAATCACTCTGTTTTAGCTCCTCCTTCAATGTCTCCAGCTTCTTCTGCAAAAGCCTGATGAGGGGAATGACCTGACTCAGGCTGGCAGTGTCTGAACTGACTTCACGTGTGGCAAGTTCAAAAGGTTGCAGAACCTTGCACAACGTTGAAATCATTCTCCACTGCGCTTGAGACAGGTGCATTCCACCTCCTTTGCCTATATCGTGGGCAGATGTATAGGCTTGAATGGCCTTTTGCTGCTCCTCCATCCTCTGAAGCATATAGAGGGTTGAATTCCACCTCGTTACCACCTCTTGCTTCAGATGATGGCAGGGCACGTTCAGGTGTTTTTGGTGGTGCTCCAGTCTTCTGTACGCGGTGCCTGTATGCCGAAAGTGGCCCGCAATTCTTCTGGCCACCGACAGCATCTCTTGCACCCCCCTGTTGTTTTTTAAATAATTCTGCACCACCAAATTCAAGGTATGTGCAAAACATGGGACGTGCTGGAATTTGCCTAGATGTAATGCACGCACAATATTGCTGGCGTTGTCCGATGCCACAAATCCCCAGGAGAGTCCAATTGGGGTAAGCCATTCTGCGATGATCTTCCTCAGTTGCCGTAAGAGGTTTTCAGCTGTGTGCGTATTCTGGAAAGCGGTGATACAAAGCGTAGCCTGCCTAGGAACGAGTTGGCGTTTGCGAGATGCTGCTACTGGTGCCGCCGCTGCTTTCCTTACCCAGGAAAGCCAATAGTCCAGCAGGCCATGTCACTGGCAAGTCTGACGAGTCCTCTCCTGCCTGGGATTCCTCCGATGCATCCTTGAGTGTAACGCCTACTGCTGCTGGCGCTGCTGTTGTTGCTGCTGGGAGTCGATGGTCATCCCAGAGGGGAAGTCGGAAGACCACTTGTACTACTTCCAGTAAGCAATTGACTGTCCAAAAGTCCTTTGCGAGGAAGATGAAATATCACAGCAGTCATCCTGCTGCAAAGCGGATAACTGAGGCCTTGGCAGCCTGGGCGGTGAGAAACGTGGTTCCGGTATCCATCGTTACTTCAGAGCAGAACATGGGACCCCTTTCAGTGCGTGGTCGGGTTTCCGGTTTGTTTTTTTGCCAAGTACGTGGATTATAAAGACAACACAAGATACACTGGATTATGTGAGCATAATATTTTTCACAGGTACCCCGAGTATTCTACATGGAGAAGAGGACCGAGCCTTGTGTGAACATAGGTAAGTATGTATGTATGGAGGTGTGCATGTATGTAATAAACTTTTACTGTCACGGTGTGTGTGTCCTGTTTTTTGTTGGGTATTTTTTTAGTAGTAGTACTACAGGTACCAGCGGGCCCGGTTTTCCACCGCATGCTGGTACTTGTGGTTCTCCAATTACCAGCTTGCAGGGGAAGCTTGCTGGGACTTGTAGTACTGCTACTAAAAACAATATTCTGATTTTTTCACAAGGCTATCAGCCCCCCATCCGCCGCCCTTGGATGGGGGGACAGCTTCGGGCTTCACCCCTGGCCCTTGGGTTGCTGGAGGGGGGGACCCCTTGATTTAAGGGGTCCCCACTCCTCCAGGGTACCCCGGCCAGGGGTGACTAGTTAGTGATTTAATGCCAGGGCCACAGGGACCTATATAAAAGTATCCCCCGGCTGTGGCATTATCTCTCTGACTAGTGGAGCCCGGTGCTGGTGTTAAAAATACGGGGGACCCCTACGCTTTTTGTCCCCCATATTTTTGGCACCAGGACCAGACACAGAGCCCGGTGCTGGTTAATCAAATATGGGGGAACCCCTGTAATTTTTTTATCCATATTTTTTCAACCAGGACCGGCTCAAAGAGCCCGAGGCTGGTTATGCTTAGGAATTTTTTTTCAGATTTTAATACACTTTAAACACCTTTTTAAGGTACACAATGAAGCCCTGCACGGATCTCACAGATCCTGCCGGGATTCCTTGTGTTTTGTCAGGCAGGGTTTTACTCATCACTCCCGTAAAACACTGCCTGACATTACGAATCACATCGACATCAGAAAATACGAATTTGGAAAAGTCGGCAGCTTAGTGAATGACCGTATCAGGATTCAAAAAGTTGCAGTATAATGCACCCGATACCATTCGAGATCATACACCCTTAAAAATGGCTAAAACACAAATCTTTGTAAATATACCCCCAGATCTTTGTTGGAGATGTGGGGAAGAATGGGGAGATATCATACATACAGTATATTCTGGTCGTGTAGGAAATTAGTGTCCTTTTGGTCAGAAGTAGAGAATCTAGTAAATCAAATATTGGGTTCTGAATTCCGATTAACTTGTCAGATGGTATTATTACATATGGTCCCAATTAGTATGGAGAATTCACAAAAATATAGAGTAGGTCAGGAATTTATAGCTGCAAGAGCAGCACTAGCCCAGCTATGTAAACAAGAACAGAAACCAATTATACAGACAGTAATAAGTAGTGATGTGCACCAGAAATTTTTCGGGTTTTGTGTTTTGGTTTTGGATTCGGTTCCGCGGCCGTGTTTTGGATTCGGACGCGTTTTGGCAAAACCTCCCCTGAAAATTTTTTGTCGGATTCGGGTGTGTTTTGGATTCGGGTGTTTTTTTACAAAAAACCCTCAAAAACAGCTTAAATCATAGAATTTGAGGGTCATTTTGATCCCATAGTATTATTAACCTCAAAAACCATAAGTTCCACTAATTTCCAGTCTATTCTGAACACCTCACACCTCACAATACTATTTTTAGTCCTAAAATTTGCACCGAGGTCGCTGGATGACTAAGCTAAGCGACCCAAGTGGCCGACACAAACACCTGGCCCATCTAGGAGTGGCACTGCAGTGTCAGACAGGATGGCAGATTTAAAAAAAACAGTCCCCAAACAGCACATGATGCAAAGAAAAAAGAGGTGCACCAAGGTCGCTGGATGGCTAAGCTAAGTGACCCAAGTGGCCGACACAAACACCTGGCCCATCTAGGAGTGGCACTGCAGTGTCAGACAGGATGGCAGATTTAAAAAATAGTCCCCAAACAGCACATGATGCAAAGAAAAAAGGAGGTGCACCAAGGTCGCTGGATAGCTAAGCTAAGCGACTCAAGTGGCCGACACAAACACCTGGACCATCTAGGAGTGGCACTGCAGTGTCAGACAGCATGGCACTTCAAAAATAGTCCCCAAACAGCACATGATGCAAAGATAAATTAAAGAAAAAAGAGGCGCAAGATGGAATTGTCCTTGGGCCCTCCCACCCACCCTTATGTTGTATAAACAGGACATGCACACTTTAACAAACCCATCATTTTAGCGACAGGGTCTGCCACACGACTGTGACTGAAATGACTGGTTGGTTTGGATCCCCACCAAAAAAGAAGCAATCAATCTCTCCTCGCACAAACTGGCTCTACAGAGGCACGATGTCCACCTCCTCATCGTCCGATTCCTCACCCCTTTCACTGTGTACATCCCCCTCCTCACAGAGTATTAATTCGTCTCCACTGGAATCCACCATCTCAGGTCCCTGTGTACTTTCTGGAGGCAATTGCTGGTGAATGTCTCCACGGAGGAATTGATTATAATTCATTTTGATGAACATCATCTTAAGCGGTGATACAAACCGTAGCCTGCCTAGGAACGAGTTGGCATTTGCGAGATGCTGCTACTGGTGCCGCCGCTGCTGTTCTTGCTGCTGGAGGCAATACATCTACCCAGTGGGCTGTCACAGTCATATAGTCCTGAGTCTGCCCTGCTCCACTTGTCCACATTTCCGTGGTTAAGTGGACATTGGGTACAACTGCATTTTTTAGGACACTGGTGACTCTTTTTCTGAGGTCTGTGTACATTCTCGGTATCGCCTGCCTAGAGAAGTGGAACCTAGATGGTATTTGGTACCGGGGACACACTAACTCAATAAATTGTCTAATTCCCTGTGAATTAACGGTGGATACCGGACACACGTTTAACACCACCCAGGCTGCCAAGGCCTGAGTAATCTGCTTTGCAGTAAGGATGACTGCTGTGATATTTCATCTTCCTCGCAAAGGACTGTTGGACAGTCAATTGCTTACTGGAAGTAGTACAAGTGGTCTTCCGACTTCCCCTCTGGGATGACAATCGACTCCCAGCAGCAACAACAGCAGCGCCAGCAGCAGTTGGCGTTACACTCAAGGATGCATCGGAGGAATCCCAGGCAGGAGAGGACTCGTCAGACTTGCCAGTGACATGGCCTGCAGGACTATTGGCTTTCCTGTCTAAGGAGGAAATTGACACTGAGGGAGTTGGTGGTGTGGTTTGCAGGAGCTTGGTTACAAGAGGAAGGGATTTAGTTGTCAGTGGACTGCTTCCGCTGTCACCCAAAGTTTTTGAACTTGTCAATGACTTCTGATGAATGCGCTCCAGGTGACGTATAAGGGAGGATGTTCCTAGGTGGTTAACGTCCTTACCCCTACTTATTACAGCTTGACAAAGGCAACACACGGCTTGACACCTGTTGTCCGCATTTCTGTTAAAAAAAATTCACACCGAAGAGGTGATTTTTTTTGTAATTTGACCAGGCATGTCAATAGCCATATTCGTCCCACGGACAACAGGTGTCTCCCCGGGTGCCTGACTTAAACAAACCACCTCACCATCAGAATCCTCCTTGTCAATTTCCTCCTCAGCGCCAGCAACACCCATATCCTCATCCTGGTGTACTTCAACAGTGACATCTTCAATTTGACTATCAGGAACTGGACTGCGGGTGCTCCTTCCAGCACTTGCAGGGGGCGTGCAAATGGTGGAAGGCGCCACCTCTTCCCGTCCAGTGTTGGGAAGGTCAGGCATCGCAACCGACACAATTGGACTCTCCTTGGGGATTTGTGATTTAGAAGAACATACAGTTTTTTGCTGTGTTTTTGCCAGCTTAAGTCTTTTCATTTTTCTAGTGGGAGGATGAGTGCTTCCATCCTCATGTGAAGCTGAACCACTAGCCATGAACATAGGACAGGGCCTCAGCCGTTCCTTGCCACTTTGTGTCGTAAATGGCATATTGGCAAGTTTACGCTTCTCATCAGACGCTTTTAATTTTGATTTTTGGGTCATTTTACTGAACTTTTGTATTTTGGATTTTACATGCTCTCTACTATGACATTGGGCATCGGCCTTGGCAGACGACGTTAATGGCATTTCATCGTCTCGGCCATGACTAGTGGCAGCAGCTTCAGCATGAGGTGGAAGTGGATCTTGATTTTTCCCTATTTTACCCTCCACATTTTTGTTCTCCATTTTTTAATGTGTGGAATTATATGCCAGTAATATATATCAATAGCAATGGCCTACTGTACCGTACTGCTATATATATACTGGTGGTCAGCAAAATTCTGCACTGTCCTCCTACTATATACTGCGCACAACTAAAATGCAGCACAGGTATGGATGGATAGTATACTTGATGACACAGAAGTAGAGCAGCAGACTACTGTACCGTACTGCTACATATATACTGGTGGTCAGCAAAATTCTGCACTGTCCTCCTACTATATACTGCGCACAACTAAAATGCAGCACAGGTATGGATGGATAGTATACTTGACAACACAGAGGTAGAGCAGCGGACTACTGTACCGTACTGCTATATATATATACACTGGTGGTCAGCAAAATTCTGCACTGTCCTTCTACTATATACTGCGCACAACTAAAATGCAGCACAGGTATGGATGGATAGTATACTTGACGACACAGAGGTAGAGCAGCGGACTACTGTACTGTACTGAAATATATATATACTGGTGGTCAGCAAAATTCTGCACTGTCCTCCTACTATATACTGCGCACAACTATAATGCAGCACAGGTATGTATGGATAGTATACTTGATGACACAGAGGTAGAGCAGCGGACTACTGTACCGTACTGCTATATATATATAATGGTGGTCAGCAAAATTCTGCACTGTCCTCCTACTGTATACTGCGCACAACTAAAATACAGCACAGGTATGAATGGATAGTATACTTGATGACACAGAGGTAGAGCAATGGACTACTGTACCATACTGCTATATATATACTGGTGGTCAGCAAAATTCTGCACTGTCCTCCTACTATATACTGCGCACAACTAAAATGCAGCACAGGTATGGATGGATAGTATATTTGATGACACAGAGGTAGAGCAGCGGACTACTATACCGTACTGCTATATATATACTGGTGGTCAGCAAAATTCTGCACTGTCTTCCTACTATATACTGCGCACAACTAAAATGCAGCACAGGTTTGGATAGATAGTATACTTGATGACACAGAGGTAGAGCAGCGGACAACTGTACCGTACTGCTATATATATACTGGTGGTCAGCAAAATTCTGCACTGTCCTCCTACTATATACTGCGCACAACTAAAATGCAGCACAGTTATTGATGTATAGTATACTTGACGACACAGAGGTAGAGCAATGGACTACTGTACCGTACTGCTATATATATACTGGTGGTCACAGCAAAATTCTGCACTGTCCTCCTACTATGTACTACAATGCAGCACAGATATGGAGCGTTTTTCATGCAGAGAACGTAGATATTTTCAGCACACTGAGCACAGATATTTGCAGCACGCTGAACACAGAAACTGAGAGAATGCAGCCACGTCCTCTCGCTATCATCTCCAAAGCACGAGTGAAAATGGCAGTGACGCGCGGCTCCTTATATAGAATACGAATCTCGCGAGAATCCGATAGCGGGATGATGACGTTCGGGCGCGCTCGGGTTAACCGAGCAAGGCGGGAAGATCCGAGTCTGCCTCGGAACCGTGTAAAATGGGTGAAGTTCGGGGGGGTTCGGATCCCGAGGTACCGAACCCTCTCATCACTAGTAATAAGTAAAATAAACCGTAAAAATGGAGACCTGGAATAAGACACATAGCTCTAAGATGGTAAAGAAATGGCGGTAATGGGAACGATTTCTGAGTTAAAGGGTAAATACCGTATGGCCCTTGGAAAGGAGAAACAACTTGCATCAGTTGCTGAGATCGAATTAAAAGGAAAACTTTTTATGCCTGTATCCATATGTCTGTCACGTATATGTTTGTTTATATGTAATATGAGGGAAAATAGGAATTTGATACCTACCGGTAATTCCTTTTCTCCTAGCCTGTAGTGGATACTGGGGTTCTGTACTTTAGAACCATGAGGTATAGATCGGGTCCACTGGAGCCTGGCACTTTAAAACCTATAGTGTGAGTATATGTGTGCTGGCTCCTCCACTCTATGCCCCTCCTACCAGACTCAGTCTAGGAAAACTGTGCCCGAGGAGATGGACATGCCACAAGAGAAGAAACAATACAACAGCGGTGAGGAATCAAGCCAACACACAACCATAACTGAAAGGAGGGCGCGAACCAGAACAAAGGATAGCAACACCAACCAAACCAGGATAGCAAGCTATCCCAACAGCATACTGGGACCGCAACGGCGGGCCAACCAAACTTACCAAGGTAAGCAGGATTGAAGCACTGAGGCGGGCGCCCAGTATCCACTACGGACTAGGAGAAAAGGAATTACCGGTAGGTATCAAATTCCTATTTTCTCTTACGTCCTAGTGGATACTTGGGTTCTGTACTTTAGTACCATGGGAAAGTCCGAAAGCTCCCAAACGGGTGGGAGAGTGCCGAGACCAGTGCCTTCTCAGCACCCTAGGCAAATCGTCAGCGCCCCCTCCCCCCCGCACACACACACACCAAAACACTGAGCCCCTCAGGGTAAGAGTGCAGACACTGCTTCTTGTAAGTTCCACAGCCACCGCCTGATAATTTAGTGGTTAGGGTATCAGTGTTAGTTTGGGTGACGGGGTTAGGGTATTAGGGTTTATTTACCAGTTTGGATTGAGGTTAGGGGTTATGATTTTACAATGTTTTTTTTTTTTTTTAAGTCCAACTGGATTCCGGCAGAACTTGATTATAACCCCAACCTGGGACTGTTGTTGGTTGGAACTTAGGTCGCCGGATATTGCACTCAGCCGAGTGTTAACCTGGAAGACACCCTCTCACCAGAGCAGACACCCAAAACACAGCACCAAATGCCTTTTATTAATAGACTATCAGAAATGTATTTGTTCGCGACATTCAACATAAAATGTAGAGGTTTGATCTTACATCGTCGTATACAAAAGATGCTGTGAAAAGAGCCCGTTACAAAGGTTGCCACCTTTCTCCTACATTTCTTGGTTCCCACTAACATGGGTTCTACTGTGAGGTACTGCTCTTTGAAGCATGTAAAAAAGATTTTTTTCTATCTATCTAGTCATTTGGACCCATCCGACACTGCTACACTGGTTCCCCCAAGCCACACTGTGCATAATGGAGACACAGCATTTTATACGTACACAATAGGGTCATTTTATTTTTATTTTTTTTATTGTTGGGAGCCAATTAGCCTACCAGTATATTTTTGGATTGTGGTGGGAAATCGGAGTACCCGGAGGAGACCCACACAAACACAGGGAGAATATACAAACTCCACACAGTTAGGGCCATGGTGAGAACTGAACCCATGACCTCAGTGATGTATAGCAGTAATGCTAACCATTACATCGTCCGTGCTGCCCCACAGTGCAAACAAATACAGTACATCAAAGTCCATGTCTGCAGAAAATATAGGAGATGCATACGATGTTGGCATGGGTGATAAATTAATAGGTATGGCTTGCTCTCACCCCCATATTGCCTATGCCCCTTGCACATGATATACTTTGCAGCACTTTCAATGCACCTGACAGAAGTGTGTTATTACTTTTCGAAGTCAATTGCATTGACTCGTCTCAGCGAGAATTGGAGCTTGGCCAAGGGGCTGAGAGAGGAGACTACATGAATGTGTGTAATATTTTTAACACACTGAAAACATGCAAATTGGATAGAACGTATTTGACTTCTCTATGAGTGAAAAGAGCCCTGTGGTACCCGGTTATAGGGCGATGCTGTGTGACTTTGGTGCTGTGCCTCACACTTCTGTAGTGTTACAGTGCTCCCAACCACATAAAAGCTCCCCTGTGTGACCACAGCACCGAGGGCAGGGGCAAACTGTTGGGATAACAGTCCCACACAGCGGAGGATGCGGCTCACTCCCGTCTGCACGGAGCACACAAGGGCAGGGAGAGCTTACGCTGGCTGGTGCTCAGGAGCCATGTATGGCACTGCGCTGTCTGTCAGTGTGCTACTCACCTCTTCTTCTCTGGGCTGAGCAGGATGAGATTGAGTTGTGAGGCGGGGTCACGCATGGGATGGTATGGAGGGGGTGGGGGACAGCAGCTCAGGCTCCCGGTAAAGGCAAACGTGAATTTGGGGCACTTAAAAAAAAAAAGTGTCAGAAATGACAGGGGCAGACGGGCCGACAGTGGGAGGGACGGATCAGCCGTGGGTTGGGGAAGTCCTTTTCGCCCTGGTTAAAGGTGCCACTGCCAGACTCCTCCTCAGGCCCCAGCAGCTCCATGGCCTCCTCGCATGGTTTGTGGTCCCGGTGCCTTCTCCTGTTAATTATCAACAGAATTGGGATCCCGAAGTATACCCAGGAGGATTAGGCTTCGGGGGGAAAGTTAGGGTTATGCTGCGGGGGGGGGGGGGGGGGGGAGGGTTATGTTTAGGCTGCGGGGAGGAAGGGTTAGGGTTAGGCTGCAGGGGAGGGTTAGGTTTAGGCTGCGGGGGAGGGTTAGGTTTAGGCTGCGGGGAGGAAGGGTTAGGGTTAGGCTGCGGGGGAGGGTTAGGTTTAGGCTGGGGGGAGGGTTAGGTTTCTGCTGCGGGGGAGG
Organism: Pseudophryne corroboree; assembly: GCF_028390025.1. Lineage (NCBI taxonomy): Eukaryota > Metazoa > Chordata > Amphibia > Anura > Myobatrachidae > Pseudophryne > Pseudophryne corroboree. The sequence goes on along the minus strand of NC_086449.1, from coordinate 128,390,466 downwards.
GTTAGGTTTAGGCTGCGGGGAGGAAGGGTTAGGCTGCGGGGGAGGGTTAGGTTTAGGCTGCGGGGAGGAAGGGTTAGGGTTAGGCTGCGGGGGAGGGTTAGGTTTAGGCTGGGGGGAGGGTTAGGTTTCTGCTGCGGGGGAGGGTTAGGTTTAGGCTGCGGGGAGGAAGGGTTAGGGTTAGGCTGCGGGGGAGGGTTAGGTTTAGGCTGCGGGGAGGAAGGGTTAGGGTTAGGCTGCGGGGGAGGGTTAGGGATAGGCTGCGGGGGAAGGTTAGGGTTAGGCTGCGGGGAAGGGTTTGGGTTAGGCTGCGGAGGAGGGTTAGGGTAAGGCTGCGGGGAGGAAGGGTTAGGGTTAGGCTGCGGGGGAGGGTTAGGTTTAGGCTGCGGGGGAGGGTTAGGGTTAGGCTGCGGGGGAGGTTTAGGTTTAGGCTGCGGGGAGGGTTAGGTTTAGGCTGCGGGGGAGGGTTAGGTTTAGGCTGCGGGGAGGAAGGGTTAGGGTTAGGCTGCGGGGAGGAAGGGTTAGGGTTAGGCTGCGGAGACCGAGGGTTAAGGAGAGGGTCCATGATAAACTGCACTACTCCCATAAGGGACAATGCTTCCATAATGGTACGTGGTGTATGCCGTATCACCTACATGTGGGAGTCTGCAATCGCATGGGGGGTGACAACATACCTAAGTCTGCAATTGGCGGAGGCAGAAACATCCCAGAATGCAATCGCGCACGCGGAGTGTGTGTGTGTGTGTGTGTGTTGGGGGCAATGCGGATGTCATGCCCTAGTCTGCAATTGCGGGGGGAAGCTACATGCCTGTGTCTTCAATCGCGGGAAGGGGGGTGTGCAAAATGCGGCAGTCTGCCCAAGTCTGCAAACGAGGAGGGGGGGGAGCTGTGTGCGGGCATCATGCCCGTGTCCGCAATTGTGGGGGGAGGGAGTGCGCGCTTCATTCTATAGTCCGCAATCGCTAGGGATGGGGGGTACAGACATCATGCCTGAGTCTACAATCGCAGTGGGGAGGGGATCTTGCCTAAGTCCGCAAACATGGGGAGAGGGGATAGAGTCTGCACTCGCGGGTGGGGGCTGCGGGCATCATGCCCCTGTCCGCGATCACAAGAGGGGGGTGCGGGCATCATGCCCGTGTCTGCGATCGCGAGTGAGGGGTTCGGGCATCATGCCCATGTCCACGATCGAGGGAGCGGGGTGCGGGCATCATGCCCGTGTCCGTGATCGTGGGAGGGGGGTGCGGGAATCATGCCCGTGCCCGCGATCGCGGGAGGGGGGTGCGGCCATCATGCTCGAGTCCGCGATCGCGGGTTAGAGGGGGTGCCGGTGTGGGCATCATGCGGCCCGAGTACGCGATTGCGGGAGGGGGATGCGACCATCATGCTCATGTCCACAATCGCGGGTGGGGGTGCGGGCATGATGCCCGAGTCCGCGGGTTAGAGGAGGTGCCGGTGCGGGCATCATGCCCGAGTCCGCGGGTGGGGGTGCGGGCATCATATCACAATTACAGAGTGTTGTCATGGAGCGGGGCAGGAATATGCAAGTTGGGGGGCTGGGTGGGGGCGGACAGTCCATGCTATAAAAAACTTTACATAAAAAGAGCAGGCTTATCACCTGATGGGTTACACTCACGGTTATACACAGTGGAGTGGCGGCTCAGCTGATAACAATTGGGCGGCCATCTCTTAAGTAAGAGGTCGGGAGGAGCTCGTAGCTGAGGGAATAATAAAAGCATTTTCTCAGTGGCAGCGTGTGGTACTGCCCTCCAGTGGCCTATGCCCATAGGCAACTGCCTAAAGCTGCCTAATGGTAGCGCCGGCCCTGGCTGAGACCCCTGTAAAACCGCCTGACCAAACTGAAGGTCATGTTTGGCCAAGGTGTCGAACCGATAGAATTTCACAAAGGTGTTCGAACCAGACCAAGTAGCAGCTCTTCACAACTGTAAAGCTGAGAGACCCCGGGCAGCCGCCCAGGAAGAGCCCACAGACCTCGTCGAGTGAGCCTGAATAGGCCTGATGGATGGTCAACCTAAGCCAACGAGCAATTGATTGCTTTGAAGCCGGATGACCAATCTTGGTAGCATCATAAAGGACAAACAGCGAATCAGATTTTCGATGATGAGCCGTCCATTTGTAAATCTTCAGAGCCCTTACCACATCCAAGGACCCTGGCCCAATTGAAGCATCGTACAACACCGGAACCACAATGGGCTGATTGATATGGAATGCTGAAACCACTTTTGGCAAAAACGGAGGCCGGGTCCTGAGTTCTGTCCTGTCCCTTCAGCATGAAAAATCAAATAAGGGCACTTACAGGATAAGGCCCCCAATTCAGATACACGTCTGGCAGACGATAATGCTAACAACATCACCGTCTTCCAGGTGAGGAATTTTAACTCCACCCTATGTAAGGGTTCAAACCAGTCAGATTGAAGAAAGGACAGAACCACATTGAGATCCCACTGAGCCGTGGGAGAAACAAAGGGCGGTTGCATATGGAGAACTCCTTTAAGGAAAGTAGTGATGTGCACCGGACATTTTTCGGGTTTTGTGTTTTGGTTTTGGATTCGGTTCTGCGGCCGTGTTTTGGATTCGGACGCGTTTTGGCAAAACCTCCCTGAAAATTTTTTGTCGGATTCGGGTGTGTTTGGATTCCGTTTTTTTTTACAAAAAAAACTCAAAAACAGCTGAAATCATAGAATTTGGGGGTCATTTTGATCACATAGTATTACTAACCTCAACAACCATAATTTCCATTCATTTTCAGTCTATTCTGAACACCTCACACCTCACAATATTCACAATATTATTTTTAGTCCTAAAATTTGCACAGAGGTCGCTGGATGGCTAAGCTAAGCGACCCAAGTGGCCGACACAAACACCTGGCCCATCTAGGAGTGGCACTGCAGTGTCAGGCAGGATGGCACTTCAAAAAAATTGTCCCCAAACAGCACATGATGCAAAGATAAAAAGAGGCGCACCAAGGTCGCTGTGTGACTAAGCTAAGCGACAAAAGTGGCCGACACAAACACCTGGCCCATCTAGGAGTGGCACTGCAGTGTCAGGCAGGATGGCACTTCAAAAAAATTGTCCCCAAACAGAACATGATGCAAAGAAAAATGAAAGAAAAAAGAGGTGCAAGATGGAATTGTCCTTGGGCCCTTCCACCCACCCTTATGTTGTATAAACAGGACATGCACACTTTAACGAACCCATCATTTCAGCGACAGGGTCTGCTACACGACTGTGACTGAAATGACTGGTTGGTTTGGGCCCCCACCAAAAAAAGAAGCAATCAATCTCTCCTTGCACAAACTGGCTCTGCAGAGGCAAGATGTCCACCTCATCATCATCCTCCGATTCCTCACCCCTTTCACTGTGTACATCCCCCTCCTCACAGATTATTAATTCGTCCCCACTGGAATCCACAATCTCAGGTCCCTGTGTACTTTCTGGAGGCAATTGCTGCTGGTGAATGTCTCCACGGAGGAATTGAGTATAATTCATTTTGATGAACATCATCTTCTCCACATTTTCTGGAAGTAACCTCGTACGCCGATTGCTGACAAGGTGAGCGGCTGCACTAAACACTCTTTCGGAGTACACACTGGAGGGAGGACAACTTAGGTAGAATAAAGCCAGTTTGTGCAAGGGCCTCCAAATTGACTCTTTTTCCTGCCAGTATACGTACGGACTGTCTGACATGCCTACTTGGATGCGGTCACTCATATAATCCTCCACCATTCTTTCAATGGTGACAGAATCATATGCAGTGACAGTAGACGACATGTCAGTAATCGTTGACAGGTCCTTCAGTCCAGACCAGATGTCAGCACTCGCTCCAGACTGCCCTGCATCACCGCCAGCGGGTGGGCACGGAATTCTTAGCCTTTTCCTCGCATCTCCAGTTGCGGGAGAATGTGAAGGAGGAGATGTTGACGGGTCACGTTCCGCTTGACTTGACAAGTGTCTCACCAGCAGGTCTTTGAACCTCTGCAGACATGTGTCTGCCGGAAAGAGAGATACAACGTAGGTTTTAAATCTAGGATCGAGCACGGTGGCCAAAATGTAGTGCTCTGATTTCAACAGATTGACCACCCGTGAATCCTGGTTAAGCGAATTAAGGGCTCCATCCATAAGTCCAACATGCCTAGCGGAATTGCTCTGTTTTAGCTCCTCCTTCAATGTCTCCAGCTTCTTCTGCAAAAGCCTGATGAGGGGAATGACCTGACTCAGGCTGGCAGTGTCTGAACTGACTTCACGTGTGGCAAGTTCAAAGGGTTGCAGAACCTTGCACAACGTTGAAATCATTCTCCACTGCGCTTGAGTCAGGTGCATTCCCCCTCCTTTGCCTATATCGTGGGCAGATGTATAGGCTTGAATGGCCTTTTGCTGCTCCTCCATCCTCTGAAGCATAAGGAGGGTTGAATTACACCTCGTTACCACCTCTTGCTTCAGATGATGGCAGGGCAGCTTCAGGAGAGTTTGGTGGTGCTCCAGTCTTCGGCACGCGGTGGCTGAATGCCGAAAGTGTCCCGCAATTCTTCGGGCCACCGACAGCATCTCTTGCACGCCCCTGTCGTTTTTTAAATAATTCTGCACCACCAAATTCAATGTATGTGCAAAACATGGGAAGTGCTGGAATTTGCCCAGATGTAATGCACGCACAATATTGGTGGCGTTGTCCGATGTCACAAATCCCCAGGAGAGTCCAATTGGGGTAAGCCATTCTGCGATGATCTTCCTCAGTTTCCGTAAGAGGTTATCAGCTGTGTGCCTCTTCTGGAAAGCGGTGATACAAAGCGTAGCCTGCCTAGGAACGAGTTGGCGTTTGCGAGATGCTGCTACTGGTGCCGCCGCTGTTGTTCTTGTTGCGGGAGGCAATACTTCTACCTAGTGGGCTGTCACAGTCATATAGTCCTGAGTCTGCCCTGCTCCACTTGTCCACATGTCCGTGGTTAAGTGGACATTGGGTACAACTGCATTTTTTAGGACACTGGTGACTCTTTTTCTGTGGTCTGTGTACATTTTCGGTATCGCCTGCCTAGAGAAATGGAACCTAGATGGTATTTGGTACCGAGGACACAGTACCTCAATCAAGTCTCTAGTTGCCTCTGAATTAACGGTGGATACCGGAACCACGTTTTTCACCGCCCAGGCTGCCAAGGCCTGAGTTATCTGCTTTGCAGCAGGATGACTGATGTGATATTTCATCTTCCTCGCAAAGGACTGTTGGACAGTCAATTGCTTACTGGAAGTAGTACAAGCGGTCTTCCAACTTCCCCTCTGGGATGACGATCGACTCCCAGCAGCAACAACAGCAGCGCCAGCAGCAGTTGGCGTTACACTCAAGGATGAATCGGAGGAATCCCAGGCAGGAGAGGACTCGTCAGACTTGACAGTGACATGGCCTGCAGGACTATTGGCTTTCCTGGGTAAGGAGGAAATTGACACTGAGGGAGTTGGTTTTGTGGTTTGCAGGAGCTTGGTTACAAGAGGAAGGGATTTACTTGTCAATGGACTCCTTCTGCTGTCACCCAAAGTTTTTGAACTTGTCAATGACTTCTGATGAATGCGCTCCAGGTGACGTATAAGGGAGGATGTTCCTAGGTGGTTAATGTCCTTACCCCTACTTATTACAGCTTGACAAAGGCAACACACGGCTTGACACCTGTTTTCCGCATTTGTGTTGAAATAATTCAACACCGAAGAGCTGATTTTTTATGTATTTTGACCAGGCATGTCAATGGCCATATTCGTCCCACGGACAACAGGTGTCTCCCCAGGTGCCTGACTTAAACAAACCACCTCACCATCAGAATCCTCCTTGTCAATTTCCTCCCCAGCGCCAGCAACACCCATATCCTCATCCTGGTGTACTTCAACAATGACATCTTCAATTTGACTATCAGGAACTGGACTGCGGGTGCTCCTTCCAGCACTTGCAGGGGGCGTGCAAATGGTGGAAGGCGCAAGCTCTTCCCGTCCAGTGTTGGGAAGGTCAGGCATCGCAACTGACACAATTGGACTCTCCTTGGGGATTTGTGATTTAGAAGAACGCACAGTTCTTTGCTGTGCTTTTGCCAGCTTAAGTCTTTTCATTTTTCTAGCGAGAGGATGAGTGCTTCCATCCTCATGTGACTCTGAACCACTAGCCATGAACATAGGCCAGGGCCTCAGCCGTTTACTTGCCACTCCGTGTCGTAAATGGCATATTGGCAAGTTTACGCTTCTCATCAGATGCTTTAAATTTTTATTTTTGGGTCATTTTACCGAACTTTTGTTTTTTGGATTTTACATGCTCTCTACTATGACATTGGGCATCGGCCTTGGCAGACGACGTTGGTGGCATTTCATCGTCTCGGCCATGACTAGTGGCAGCAGCTTCAGCACGGGGTGAAAGTGGATCTTGATCTTTCCCTATTTTAACCTCCACATTTTTGTTCTCCATTTTTTAAAGTGTGGAATTATATGCCAGTATCAATAGCAATGGCCTACTACTATATATACTGCGCACAACTGAAATGCACCACAGGTATGGATGGATAGTATACTTGACGACACAGAGGTAGGTACAGCAGTGGCCTACTGTACCGTAATGCTATATATTATAAACTGGTGGTCAGCAAACTGACCAAAAATGAAATGCACCACAGGTATGGATGGATAGTATACTTGACGACACAGAGGTAGGTACAGCAGGGGCCTACTGTACCGTACTGCTATATATTATATACTGGTGGTAAGCAAACTGTGCAAAAATGAAATGCACCACAGGTATGGATGGATAGTATACTTGATGACACAGAGGTAGGTATAGCAGTGGCCTACTGTACCGTACTGCTATATATTATATACTGGTGGTCAGCAAACTGTGCAAAACTGAAATGCAATACAGGTATGGATGGATAGTATACTTGACGACACAGAGGTAGGTACAGCAGTGGCCTACTGTACCGTACTGCTATATATTATATACTGGTGGTCAGCAAACTGTGCAAAACTGAAATGCACCACAGGTATGGATGGATAGTATACTTGACGACACAGAGGTAGGTACAGCAGTGGCCTACTGTACCGTACTGCTATATATTATATACTGGTGGTCAGCAAACTGTGCAAAACTGAAATGCACCACAGGTATGGATGGATAGTATACTTGACAACACAGAGGTAGGTACAGCAGTGGCCTACTGTACCGTACTGCTATATATTATATACTGGTGGTCAGCAAACTGTGCAAAAATGAAATGCACCACAGGTATGGATGGATAGTATACTTGACAACACAGAGGTAGGTACAGCAGTGGCCTACTATACCGTAATGCTATATATTATATACTGGTGTCAGCAAACTGTGCAAAACTGAAATGCACCGCAGGTATGGATGGATAGTATACTTGACGACACAGAGGTAGGTACAGCAGTGGCCTACTGTAACGTACTGCTATATATTATATACCGGTGGTCAGCAAACTGTGCAAAAATGAAATGCACCACAGGTATGGATGGATAGTATACTTGACGACACAGAGGTAGGTACAGCAGTGGCCTTCTGTACCGTACTCCTATATATTATATACTGGTGGTCAGCAGAATTATGCACTGTACTCCTACTATATACTGTCTACAATGCAGCACAGATATGGAGTTTTTTTCAGGCAGACAACGTATACTGGTGGTCACTGGTCAGCAAAACTCTGCACTGTACTACTCCTCCTATATAATATTATACTGGTGGTCCCCAGTCTCCACAATAAAGCAGCACACTGAGCACAGATATGGAGTGTTTTTCAGGCAGACAATGTATACTGGTGGTCACTGTCAGCAAAATTCTGCACTGTACTCCTGCTATATATACAGCTGCTCCCCAGTCCCCACAATTAAGCAGTGTGAGCACAGATATATGCAGCACACTGAGCACAGATAAGGAGCCTTTTTTTCAGGCAGAGAACGGATAAAACTGGTGGTCACTGATCAGCAAAACTCTGCACTGTACTCCTCCTATATTATACAGCTGCTCCCCAGTCCTCCCCACAATTAAGCAATAAAGCACAATCAATCAAGTTCAACAATGAACGGAGAGGACGCCAGCCACGTCCTCTCCCTAACATTTCCAATGCACGAATGAAAATGGCGGCGACGCGCGGCTGCTTATATAGAATCCGAATCTCGCGAGAATCCGACAGCGGGATGATGACGTTCGGGCGCGCTCGGGTTAACCGAGCCATACGGGAGAATCCGAGCATGCCTCGGACCCGTGTAAAATGGGTGAAGTTCGGGCGGGTTTGGTTTCCGAGGAACCGAACCCGCTCATCACTAAAGGAAAGTCTGTACTTCCGGCAACACGGCAAGCCGTTTCTGGAAGAAAATAGAAAGCGCCTAAATCTGGACTTTGATGGAACCCAATCGTAAGCCCAAATCCACTCCCGTTTGTAGGAAAAGTAGAAAACAACCAATTCTAAATTCAATGGGAAAAACCTTTCTACTTTCACACCAGGAAACACACTTCTTCCAGATACGATGATAGTGTTTTGACGTAACCATCTTCTTGGCCTGGACCATAGTGGAAATAACCCTGGAGGCAGGACCTTTCCTTCCTAGAATCTCTCTCTCAACTTCCAAGCCATCAAACGTAGCCGCTGTAAGTCTGGATAGATGAACGGACCTTGCTAATGAAGATCCCTTCGAAGCGGCAGAGGCCAAGGATTCTCCAGAGCCATGGTTAGGAGGTCCAAGTACCAAGACCGTCAAGGCCAATCCTGGGCAATTAGAATAGCTTGAACACTTTCCCTACCTAGTCTTTTTAGAACCCTTGGGATTAGCGGTAGAGGAGGAAACAGGTACACAAACTGGTGCATCCACGGTGTCGTCAGCGCGTCCACTGCTACAGCCTGCGGATCCCTCATCCTGAAACAGTAACGGCATAGCTTCTTGTTGAGATGAGAAGCCATCAGACCTATCTGCGGACAGCCCTACCGGTGAATTGACTGTTGAAACACCTGGGGATGTAGGCTGCATTACCCCGGATGGAGGTCGTGCCTGCTGAGGAAGTCTGCTTCCGAGTTGTCCACTCCTGGAATGAATATGGCTGAGATGGTCCTTGCGTTGGCCTCCGCCCACATGAGTATTCTTGACACTTCTCGCATCGCCGCTTTGCTTCTTGTTCCCCCTTGTCAGTTTATGTATGCCACCGCCGTGGCATTGTCCGATTGAACCTGGATCGCCTGATCCTTCAGAAGGTGGGGAACTTGTAGAAGAGCATTGTAAATCGCACTGAGTTCCAGGATGTTTATCGGCTAAGCTGATTCCTGAACTGACCATATCCCCTGGAACTGGGCCCCTTGGGTCACAGCCCCACAACCCCGGAGGCTGGCATCCGTTGTAAATAGAATCCACGAGTGGATATTGAAATTCCTGCCTTCTACCAGGTGACGAACTTGTAGCCACCATAATAGAGATATCTGGGCTTTTGGAGATAAGGTCACTTCCTGATGCATGTAAAGGTGAGACCTTGACCATTTGTCCAGCATGTCAAGTCTGTGTAAATGTCTGTTCCCGGAGGGGGCACTAGTGGGTCAGTGGTGGTACGATGGAGGAAACGAGGAGGCCGTAGTAAATTCCTGCGCATGTGCGCAATGATGTTTATTAAGAACACACAGCAATATAATGATTACTGGAAGAGGAATAACAACACAGAAGTTTTACAGCGTGGAAGCTGACATTGGTTTTAAAGTACAGTCACGAAGAATGAGCTGATCTGGAAACCAGCGGTAATTAGAGAACAGTAATGACCGGCCTGGGAGCCGATGGCAATCAATGATGGTCGGCCTGAGAGCCGATGTGAAACAGAGTCTATATCCCGATGATAAACAATGACAGAGGATCGGCCTGGTAACCGATGGGAGAATGTGATGGAATAACACAGGCAATAAGTAACTTATGGTGTACAGTCTGGAAACCGTTAGCAACTTGCAAATAATGATGGTCGGCCTGGGAGCCGATGGCAACTGAAATCAGTACACTGGAGGTAAGTAATACAAATGGTATAATAACAGTCACAGGTAATGAACTGGTCTGGGAACCAGTGTAATTAACAAACTGCGATGATCGGCCTGGGAGCCGATGGTGAACATCGATGGCCGGCTTGGAAGCCAATGGTGACAGAATCAATATGCAGTAGGTAGGTAATGCAACTGATGGTAGTAAACACAGGCCATAAGTAACTCCAGTAATCAGTCTGGAAACCGACAGCAAGAGATTCACACAGTCAGTAAATATGCACAAAGTCCACAGAGCCAAACAAGGCTATAGCAGGAGACAGTTGGAAATATACAAGATGGTTGTTTAAGTGCTGGATGCAATAGCACAGTGCTGAATGCAGATTAACAACACACAGGTGAGAATGATGAGGCAACACCTGGACAGAGTCTCTTACTGCATGTAGAAGTGGAAGCTGACTGTGGAAGGAGATGTAGCAGAGCTGGATGGCTGGAGACTGTAGTTCCACAGAGACACTGAAGCTAGGAAGTCACTGTAGACTGCTGGTGATTGGATCTGAATGCAGATGGAACTGCACCAAACTGGATGGCTGATGCCTGTAGTTCCACGGAGCTATAACACAGGGGAATCTCTGAAGACAGGAGATTGAAGCCAGGAGATGCTTGTTCACAGGATGTGACGCATTGTTCAAGGCAATGATACTGAACAGGAACTCTGGATACATACCCCCTGGTCATCAGGGATTGGAGAATCAAGTCATGTGAGCACTCCAATGCTCAGGAGTAGATACCACCAAGTCAGCTGACTGCAGTTTTCATGGCGGCGCCCATACTCTGGAGATGGTGGAAATACATCGGGGTACATGCTGTATGGCAAGCAGGGTACATACTGGAGAGAGTTTCTGCACATTGCAGGCAATCATGGAACATGCTGCCAGGCTGAGGATGTGACCTCCGGAGGCCAGTACATCAGAGCACTGGTAAGTGATGTGATGAAAAATGCAGATTTCTGACAGTACCCCCCTTTTATGGGTGGGCACCGAACACCCACACAGGAACTTGAGGATCCTTGAAGAAGAACTTAGGAATACACAAAAGCAGAGGTCCTCAAAAGTATTCCCAACTTTCATCTTCAGAAGAAAGACTTTTGTCATCAGAACAAGTAGACCATTCATGGTCATTTGAGACAGAATTTACTTCCTGGGAGAAGACATAGCTAGGAAGGATAGAACCTCCCATAATGTAACTTGAGTCGTCATCAACAAACTCACTTTCAGAGTCAGAGTCCAGGTTTAGCATGGATATGGAAGTCTTTTGCTTAGGAACAATAATATCTGTGTCAACCTGTTGTCCAATGAGTTTGAAAATATGTGAGACACCAGGAATGGCGTTAACGGAAGCATAGCCAACTCTTACATCATCAGATGGTAGACTTTGAACTGGTTTTGAAGTTCTCCAATTCCTGTAATTCTTAAAATCTCTGGTGAATTGATTCAACAAAGCCTGATTATGCCTGAAAAGAGTTGGATTGAAGAACTGAGAACTGGAAGACTGATCAAAAGACTGAGTAAATTCTGAACCGGAGGAATCAATACTTTCATAAGTGTTGCTGTAAAATGGAGACACGGAAGTATATGCAACTTTCGAATCCAAAGTCTGAGATTCTTGTTTTGACTTTGCGATGTTACCTTTCTTCGCGGCTTGGAAATCTTTGATAGTTTGGTCTAATGTAGCCTGGTCTTGCACAGACAGAGATGCTGGGGAGGATTTAGCAGCAGGCAGACTGTTTCCAAAATGGGTAGAGTGCCCAGATGGCTTTGAATGGCCTAACTTTGGAGCAAACTACTGTTGTACTGCTTCGAGGAAGGTGGCAAGATCATTCAGTATTGGACATTTAGATTCAATTAGAGGATTTGCCCAATCCAATGCTTTACCTCTGAAGAATAGGAGAAAATATCTGATGCATTGACTGGAGTAATACTCATTGAAGATCCCGACTCAGTAACAGCGAGGTATTGGCTTGCTAATGCACGGAACTGAGCATAATCACCATCAAAGTAAATTGGAGCTTGAGTATCAAGTGGACACTTGGAAGGCTGAATGTCAATTGAAGTCTCAGAAGCAGGGTACACACTGGAGAGAGTCTCTGCACATTGCAGGCAATCATGGAACATGCTGTCAGGCTGAGGATGTGACCTCCGGAGGCCAATACATCAGAGCACTGGTAAGTGACTTTATGAAAAATGCAGATTCCTGACACAGCAGACCCAGCTGAAATGGCCGGGCATGAAATCTGCCGTATTGGAGTGTCTCATAAGCAGCTACCATCCTTCCCAACAAGCGTATGTAGAGATGTATCGATACCTTATGAGGACGGGGCATGGAGCGGACCATAACTTGGATAGCCAAGGCCTTGTCCATCGGAAGAAATACCTTCTGAGACACTGTATCCAATATCATTCTCAGTAACTGAAGACATTGGGTCGGTTCCAGGTGAGATTTCTGGAACTCGTGGCCCGTGACCGCCGCGCGACATGCCACCCAAACTGCACTGGGGACCCGCTAACCGGTATCCCGGTGTAACACTCACTGCACCTTGAACTTCGGCATCTGTTAGAGGGTGGCGGCTAGCTGCCAGCGAGGGCACACATACTAACGATGTGTGATCAGCATCTCAGTAGCTCAGTGTCCTGTCAGCTGGGATTACGAACCAATAACCAGGGCCGTCTTAACGGCAGTGTAGGCCCCTGGGCACAGCAATGCATTGGGCCCCCTACCCATCCTCCAGCGGTAGGGGTGGGGGGTGCTATCAGCAGCAGCTTTGATGTCCCGTGGGTGTTAGGGGGTGTTATATCTTCCTCTCAGCATGTAGGACCTGGAGCAGTAATTTCTGCTAATTGCTCCTTTACTGCACAGATGGGGCGGGAGGGAGAACACTAAACTGTAGAAGAGGGCATTGGGCTGAATGAAGGGGCCCCAGTACATGACTTCCGGGGTGGTAGGGGGTGTTTAATACGCAGGGGAGGGGTAGATAGTGGAGTGGGCTTAATATTCTGCATTTTCTGGTGGGAGGGCAGGTTGTTTGACTGCAGATATCTCAAGTTCCTGAAAATATATTTCTCAGTTTTGAATGGGATAAAAAAAAACTAGCGAGTCCCACCTTTCAGAAGGTTCTAGGGACTTGGGGATCAGAGGTCAGGAGCCAGAGCAATCCTCCAATGAATATATAAAACTGTATACCAGGCGCGTGGAGCTGGAGCAGGGACCAGCTTCTGGAAGGCTGATATCTCTGGTTCTGGGCATAGTAGAGACAAGCTGCCAGCGTCCAGCAAAACGGCAGAGTCCCAGCTTTTGTATTATACCCTCAGAAAAACTCTAAGTCAGACAGAACCTGAGATATCTGGCTAGGAAGAGCAATTAACAAGCTTGGATGGGGACCACTGCTTTCACGTTGGATATCTCCGGTTCCCCAGGGCCGATTTTCAAAAATCTGGTACCCCTGGAAAGAGGGGACCCTCAGCTATCAGCCTAGGGCCCTTATACTCCTGGGGCCCTTGGGAAAGAGCCCATTGAGCCCATACGAAAAGACGGCCCGGCCAATAACCCTCAAGAGGTTGGTTCGGTCCCCCCTCTAAGTCCCACAAAGCAGGTAGCCTGGTTGCCAACCATGGATACCTGAAAATAAATAACTAAAATTAAAAATAAAGGAAACTCTCTGGAGCTCCAGAGAAATGCACCCGGCTCCTTGGGCACATTTTTCTAAACTGAATCTGGTAGGAAGGGCATAGAGGGGAGGAGCCAGCACACACACTAAAGGTTTTAAAGTGCCAGGCTCCAGTGGACCTGATCCATACCCCATGGTACTAAAGTACAGAACCTCAGTATCCACTAGGACATAAGAGAAATGTACTGTATATAAACTCTTGTGTGTTTCTTTTATTAAATGTATAATGTGATATATGCAATAAAAACTATTTAAAAAAAATAAAAATAAGAAGGACATGGTCATCATGCCTGGTCAAAGGACCCAAAAAAATCTCTTTTGTGTGGAATGACTTTTGTGTGGAATGATTTTAACCCAAAACCTGAAAACATTTGTCAAGGCATCTGTAACATTTGTGAGGCCAAAGTTAATAGAGGTAGAGACATTAACCATCTAGGCACCTTATCTCTGTAATGTCATTTGCAGTGAGTTCATGCAAATCATTCATCAAAATCTGTAAAATTCTGTAAATAATAACAAGCAGTCCAGTATCAGCTACCAGAGGTTTGGACCAGCACATGCAATCTCCACCACCAACATCATCATCAACCTATCCAAGTTTCCCAGGAAGAATCCTTCCATGCTAGGGCTGACGCTGCTGCTCCTGGGGTGACGTTTCATCCTAGAAAGAGACAAGCAAAGGATGTAAGGAGCCAAACCGAACTTGAAAAAGTAATATTATTTTACATGAATGATAGTGATCTCTGGAATAACTAACATCAGAGGTGAGCTCATAATTGTTCACCATACACCTTGACGAAATATCCCTATGTGTTATATGATATTGTGCCTATCAGTGATGTTCCCCTGAGTCATAACACGATTAGTTATACCAAAAGGAGAAAAAAAAGAAGAGACTCTGGTAGGGGACACTATTCAACAGAGATACAGAAAAGAAATAATAATAATAATAATAATAATAATAATAATAATAATAATAATAAAGATAGCTGTCTAAAATATAACATATATTAGGTATGCTATAAAAACAAGAAAGAGCAAAGAAAAACAAAAGCTGCAAAATTCCCACTCCACTGGTGCAAAGAGACTGCTCCAGAGAGTGCCATGACCAGAAATCTCACCAAATTTCTAAAACATCACATATAATACAAAGTGGAAGGCTCAATCCTAGGGTGCTCAACAACATACAGTAGCTAAAAAAACATATACAATACCTCCCTTGTATGGGAATTTTTCTTTGTTGTCACTGGCTTCTCTTAACCACTTGTCTCCAAGTCATAGGCAAGATGAAAATATGAATAAACAGAAAAAAATGACATGTGTAGGACAGTCTAAAACATGATTTTTCAGAGACGTTTCACCCCAAACTGTGTGTGGGGGGAAAAAGGGTGCTTATGATGCATGAGTACCCCAAATCACACTGTGGAAAGAAGTTTCATGCTTATCAAGGTTTCTTTTTAGTGTAGAGGATTCTTAATGCAACCTTAAGTAGTCATCTTCTTGTGTGTATAAATATCTAAAGGGCATACCCCACTCACTCTAGGTTCAGGACAGGATAGACATTTAAAGGTTTCTTTAACATACAGAAAGGTCATGTGGACAGATAAGCATATCGCAATCACAGTATAACAGGCTATTCAATGCACATCAAGGTATCTTTTGTCTGTCAGTCTGTAAAAACCTATTAGAAGGGGCACGTCCTCCTCAACTCCCCATAGTAATTTCCAAAAACCACTAACGGAGTAAGTAAAAGGTTAAATTTATTCCAAAAGGAAAGGTCCAGAATGTGTGTTCCCAAACAAAAGGGACATACTTGTCACAAATGCATGAAAAAAAAATACAGTCCACAAGAAATTATAACAATATAAAAACAATCAGGCAACATTCTTCCTGTAAAGGTTGGGTACAGCATACCTTTGAAGTACCAATAAAGAGAATTAGCTGTTCAGACTCCTTTTCAATGTGTTTCGGTCAAGGCCAGACCTTAATCTAGACATACTGGTGACTGTGAAGAGCCAGAAATGTAAAAGAACAAACAACCAATCAGAATTGATGGGAAGTGACCTCAACGATTAAATTAATTTTGTAAACATTATGTCATAATTGTTATAAAAGCCAAACACAAGAATAGTGCACGGCACCAATGCAGTATTTTTACAATACATGATTATGTCTTGATGAATATACAGTAAATGAATATACAATTCACAGGGATATTACAGCACATCCATTGCCATGGCAACCCGCCCCGTCAAGAACTGTGTTCCCGGTAAAATGGTGTCCGAACCCTGTATAATGGGATCAAGGCTCAGTAAAGACAAGCTCTAGTTTATAATGATGGTGAGTGATCTATACTGTTGGTGAAGATCATACAGGAATGTACGGTGATCTAAATGGTTCAGGAGGCACTGACTAGTACCAGAGCCAGATTTACACACAATATACTGTATGAGCCCAAGGGTTCATGTGGGCATTATACACAGGTGCAGCAGTACATACTGCTGGAAATTTGGTGAGCTATGATCATAGATGTGCGGAAAAGATAGGCAGGGGAGGCAGTGCACCTGTCATAGTCTTACTTTAGAATTTTGACTATAAAAATGATTAGAATAATACAAAGATTATATTTCTAATATATTCTTTGTATTTTTCATATATACTTTATATAGTCAAAACTATGGCTTATACACTAGTATGAAAGGAAAGGCTCTGCCTCACCTCACCACAAGCCACTGAAATCATAGAAAAATATTGGTCCTATCCTAAACTGCTTCTCTAAAAATCGGATGTCCTATTAGCCGAAAGTGAAGCGGCAGTGGAATGCATGCTGGGGTAGTGACTCCACAGAGGCTCGCATCCACTGCCAGAAGTCATGTGACCGGATACAGTATAGCGGCCATTTTAGGATTGGTAAGACATATATCAGCAAGACCCTAATTGCAGCCATATTGTGGTAGGTGGTTGGAACACAGGTTGCCATGGCTCCGGACAGGCTTCACAACAGTGGTCAACATGGTTTCCTAAATTGGTGTACCAATAGAACCGACAGTTAAAAGATTAATAGGTCATGTTTTCTTATAGTACAGATAATAGACATAGAATTAGAATAAACTGGACTATAATAAAACATGGGGGTATATGTAATTGCGGTCGAATTCCGGCTGGAATTCAACCGTTTTTAAATTCGACACAATTCGACTGTCGAATTCCAGCCGCCGACGCCGGAATTCGACATATTCAATAAAAAACGGATTCGACAGTCCCGCTGTCGAAAAACGGACCAATTGACGGATTTTGTGCGTCCTGCATTCGACTTTTCCGACGGTACCAAAATGGTTAAAAAACACGGGGAAAAATGCATGGGGTCCCCCCCTCCTAAGCATAACCAGCCTCGGGCTCTTTGAGCCGGTCCTGGTTGCAAAAATACGGGGGGGGGGGGGGGGGGAATGACAGGGGATCCCCCGTATTTTAACAACCAGCACCGGGCTCTGCGCCTGGTCCTGGTGCAAAAAATATTGGGGGCAAAAAGCGTAGGGGTCCCCCGTATTTTTTGTGCCAGCACCGGGCTCCACTAGCTGGACAGATAATGCCACAGCCGGGGGACACTTTTATACCGCTCCCTGCGGCCGTGGCATTAAATACCAAACTAGTCACCCCTGGCCGGGGTACCCTGGAGCAGTGGGGACCCCTTAAATCAAGGGGTCCCCCCCCAGCCACCAAAGGGCCAGGGGTGAAGCCCGAGGCTGTCCCCCCATCCATGGGCTGCGGATGGGGGCTGATAGCCTTGAGTAAAATGAACAAATATTGTTTTTTTTTCAGAAGAACTACAACTCCCAGCAAGCCTCCCCCGCAAGCTGGTACTTGGAGAGCCACAAGTTCCAGCATGCGGGGGGGAAATAGGCCCGCTGGTACCTGTAGTTCTTCTGCAAAAAAAATTCCCAAATAAAAACCTGGACATGCACACCTTGAAAGTAAAACTTTATTACAAACATGCCGACACATACATACTTACCTATGTTGACACGCCGACTCTGTCCATGTCTCCAATGTCGACGACAATCCGGGGTACCTGAAAATAAAATTATACTCACCTAAATCCAGTGTCCACTGATATTTGTAATCCACGTACTTGGCAAAAAAAAAAAAAACGCATACCCGATCCACGAACTGAAAGGGGTCCCATGTTTACACATGGGACCCCTTTCCCTGAATGCAGAGACCCCCTGTGACTACTGTCACAGAGGGTCCCTTCAGCCAATCAGGAAGTGCCACGTCGTGGCACTCTCCTGATTGGCTTTGCGCGTCTGAGCTGGCAGACAGCGCATCGCACAGCCCCTCCATTAGTTTCAATGGTGGGAACTTTGCGGTCAGCGGTGGGGTTACCCGTAGTCAGCTGCTGACCGCGGGTAACCCCACCGCTGACCACAAAGTTCCCACCATTGAAACTAATGGAGGGGCTGTGCGATGCGCTGTCTGCCAGCTCAGACGCGCAAAGCCAATCAGGAGAGTGCCACAACGTGGCGCTTCCTGATTGGCTGAAGGGACCCTCTCTGACAGTAGTCACAGGGGGTCTCTGTATTCGGGGAAAGGGGTCCCATGTGTAAACATGGGACCCCTTTCAGTCCGTCTGGATTGGGTATGCGTTTTTTTATTTTGACAAGTACGTGGATTACAATAAAAGAACCGGACACTGGATCAGGTGAGTATAAATTTTATTTTCAGGTACCCCAGATTCTGCCGACAGACGGAGACGTGGACACAGTCGGCGTGGGAACATAGGTAAGTATGTGTGTGTCGGCATGTATGTAATAAAGTTTTACTTTCAAGGTGTGCGTGTCCTGTTTTTATTTGGGTATTTTTTTTGCAGTAGAACTACAGGTACCAGCGGGCCCGTTTTCCCCCCGCATGCTGGTACTTGTGGTTCTCCAAGTACCGGCTTGCGGGGGAGGCTTACTGGGAGTTGTAGTTCTTCTGCAAAAAACAATTTTCGTTCATTTTACTCAAGGCTATCAGCCCCCATCTGCAGCCCATGGATGGGGGGGGACAGCCTTGGGCTTCACCCCTGGCCCTTGGGTGGCTGGGGGGACCCCTTGATTTAAGGGGTCCCCACTCCTCCAGGGTACCCCGGCCAGGGGTGACTAGTTGGGTATTTAATGCCACGGCCGCAGGGAGCGGTATAAAAGTGTCCCCCGGCTGTGGCATTATCTGTCCAGCTAGTGGAGCCCGGTGCTGGCACAAAAAATATGGGGGACCCCTATGCTTTTTGTCCCCCATATTTTTTGCACCAGGACCAGGCGCAGAGCCCGGTACTGGTTGTTAAAATACGGGGGATCCCCTGACATTTCCCCCCCCATATTTTTGGAAACAGGACCGGCTCAAAGAGCCCGAGGCTGGTTATGCTTAGGAGGGGGTACCCCACGCATTTTTTTTCTCGGGTTTTTAAACCATTCCATTAAAAAAATATATATATATATTTTAAAAAATATATAAATAATACTTGTGGCTCCTAAAAAGACAAACCAAGTACCTAATCACTTCTAATAGAAATAGATATGCTATTAGAAAAAAAAAAAACACAAATAAAAACATGTTTTAAATTTTTTTTATTACATTCCGCCAGCAAAGTGAGGCGGAATGAAATTGACGAAATTACTGTCGAAAAGGACTGTTGTCGAATAGTCATTCTTCAATTGAATATACTTTTGTCGAATTGCCGCATTTTTACCACTGCAGACATGTCGAATTTTGAAACTGTCGAATTGCAAAAAGTCGAATCTGAAACGTCCGGTTTTTTGTCGAAAAGTACTGTATTGCATTGTCGAATCCAATTCGACATGTTTTGTCGAAAACGGCCCGTTTTTCGACTTTTCCGGCAATTCGCCGGCAATTGCATATACCCCATGGACTGTTAATCTTCCACCGTCGGTCCTATCGATACACTAATTTAGGAACCCATGTTAACCACTGTTGTGAAGTTGGTCCAAAGCCATGGCAACCAGTGTTCCAACTACCAACCACAATAGGTCCGCGATTAGGGTCTTGCTGATATACGTTTTACTGGGATGTAGTAATGTGACCGGCAGCTAGGAGACCGCCAGTCACATTACAGGCACCAACATCCCGCAACCCCCTAATCCCGACAGTGTGCATGCCGACTAGCAGGGACTTTTTCCACCGAGACCGCAGCGTGGTGTGCGCAGCGAGCCCGCAAGAGGACTCGTTGCACTCGCCCCCCCACCGACATTCTACGACCGTGATTCCAGCATCGGGATGCTGAACGCTGGGATCCCTGCCGCCGGTAACCCATACCCATCCCGTTTTACCAACCCTAAGATGGCTGCTATACTGTATCCAGTTACGTGACTAGCAGCGGTGGATACGAGTCCCTGCCCCAGCATGCCTTCCACCACCACTTCACTTCTGGGTAATAGGACTTCCGGTTTCGAGAGAAGCAGTTTAGGAGTAAAAACAATCTTTATCTACTATCTGCACCAACACTGTAGATCACCCACCATCATTGTAAGCTAGAGCTTGCCTGTACTGAGCCTTGGTCCCATTGTACAGGTTTCGGACACCATTTTACCGGGAACGCAGATCTTAAGGGTGCAGGTTGCCTTGGCAATGGATGTGCTGTAATATCCTTGTGAATTTTATATTCATTTATATTCATCTAGATATAATCATGTATTGTAAAAATACTGCATTGGCACTGTGCACTGTTCTTATGTTTGCTTTTATAACAATTATGACATAATGTTTATACAATTAATATAATCGATGAGGTCACTTCCCATAATTCTGATTGGGTGTTTATTCTTTTAAATATCTGGCTCTTTACACTCACCAGTATGTCTTTATAAAAGGTCTGGCCATGACCGAAACGCATTGACAAGGAGTATGAACAGCCAATTATCTTTACTTTTGCTTCAGAGGTATACTATACCCAACTTTTACTGGATGAATTTTGCCTGATTGGTTTTATATTTTAATAATTTTTTGTGGATTGTATTTTTTCATACATTTGTGACTAGTATGTCGATGTGTTTTGGGAACACACATTCTGAACCTTTTCTTTTGGAATACATTTTGGCCCTCATTCCGAGTCGTTCGCTCGGTAATTTTCATCGCATCGCAGTGAAATTCCGCTTAGTACGCATGCGCAATATTCGCACTGCGACTGCGCCAAGTAATTTAACAATGAAGATAGTATTTTTACTCACGGCTTTTTCTTCGCTCCGGCGATCGTAGTGTGATTGACAGGAAATGGGTGTTACTGGGCGGAAACACAGCGTTTTATGGGCGTGTGGATAAAAACGCTACCGTTTCCGGAAAAAACGCAGGAGTGGCCGGAGAAACGGGGGAGTGTCTGAGCGAACGCTGGGTGTGTTTGTGACGTCAAACCAGGAACGACAAGCACTGAACTGATCGCAGATGCCGAGTAAGTCTGAAGCTACTCTGAAACTGCTAAGTAGTTTGTAATCGCAATATTGCGAATACATCGTTCGCAATTTTAAGAAGCTAAGATTCACTCCCAGTAGGCGGCGGCTTAGCGTGTGTAACTCTGCTAAAATCGCCTTGCGAGCGATCAACTCGGAATGAGGGCCTTTACCTTTTACTTACTCCATTTGTATTTTTTGGAACATACTGTGGGGAGTTGAGGAGGACGTGCCCCTTCTAAAAGGTTTTTACAGACTGACAGACAAAAGATACAGTGCCTTGATGTGCATTGGCCTGTTATACTGTGAGTGGGGTATGCTCTTTATTCATATTATTGGCCCACAGAGTTTGTACCTGAATTACATGTGACCAGGGCGTTTTTGATGCACAAGCACTGTGGACCTATATTTTGAATAAGAACACTTGATCAAACTGTTTTTTGGACCGAGGAGTTACAATTATTTCTTGTTGCATATTGTTGTTATGTTATGACCTATGATTTAAATCCTTCACATGTATCTTACCCAACTAGGTTTCATGTAGAAAAGATGGTCATTGTTACGTCTTTTAGTACAGTCTTTAGAGTAGCAGGACTATTGAGGGATTAAAATTTAGGACTGAGCTTCCAATATAATGTGTCACCCTCACCAGTATTTGCCTGGTTACACCTAGAGTCATACCACACTGGATATGCCCAATCTCATATGATCTTGGAAGCTTTGCAGTGTTGGGCCTGGTTAGTCCTAGGATGGGATACCACCAGGTGCTGTAGGTATTTGGCTATGCAAATTGAGTTTTCAGCTAACCAGCTTTATTATTTACCCAGTTCCTGATATATCATAGCAATTAGTGCTCAATGTTACAAATATATTGTCATTATATTTTTGCGGCTTCATTCGATTTTTATCTGAAACAATGCCTGTATTGTCTGGGCTTTTCTGTTTTTTTTATATCCTATCTAGTAAATGTTATGTTTTAGACAGCTATTACAATTATTTATATTCTGTGCCCCTGCCAGATTCTCTTCTTTTTATTTCTCTCCTTTGGTATTACTAATTTCATATAGAGACCAGGGGCAATATTTACTAATATTCGTGTTTGAGTCGATTTGTGTAGTGTTTAAACTCATTTTGTATCGGGTGCATTTTCATGCAACTTTTTGAAACTATATACGCAAAGTTACGAAGCAGTCGACTTTATGGTTTTCGTGTTTTCCGATGTCGATGCCAGTCATTGTTTTTTGGACCATTCTCGGCCGTCATTGTCATTTGCGTACGTCTTTTGGTTGTTTTTTCCTGTATTTTTTCTAAGTTAAACGCGGCAGGTTTTTTTTTAAGACCCCGGCCGCATTTTCACTTTTAGTTTCGTTTTTCATCCCTGTTAGTGATTGCTTGTGTTTCAGATGTAGGAGTGTCTGTGCGCAACCATATAAATACGCCCCCAAACCGTCCGCACCTCATGGGTTTAGTTAGTGGTGAGGAGAAGGGAGGTTGTGCTGTGGAGGTAGGTGAATTTGTGGTTTGGTGAGGAGTGTTGATAGCGATTTCTGAGAGTAGTATTGTGTTTGAAAGTCATCTTGTCACTCTTGTAGTCTTGTTTTTTGTGGTTTTGTCTCATTTTTTGTCCAAGTTATTTTTCTTTATAGTCCCTTGTCAGTGTGTGTGTGTGTGTGTGTGTGTGTGTGTGTGTGTGTGTGTGTGTTGTGTAGTGGTAGTGAAGGAGTGTGTTGTTTGTCTATTTTTTTTTCTGTGTTAAGTGTTTAGACACACAATTATGTGTGACTCAGAGGTGTGTGAGGTGGAGGGTGTGAGTGAGGGGAGGAGGTCGGTCAAGTGGAGGAGGTGAGTGTTAGTGAGGTTAGTGAGGTGGAGGAGGTGGGTGAGGTTGCTGCAGCAGCCTCAAGTGACAGTGATAGTGACAGTCAGAGAGCTCCGCAGCCACGCACCACTACTAAGACTGGGCGGAATGTAAAGTTTAGTTATGCTGAAAATGTGGCATTGGTGAGTGAGCTGATGAAGTATCAGCGGCAGCTATTTGGGCCTGAGTCCGCCAAGGTGCCAACACGGAGGAAGACGGTGTTGTGGGTGAAAGTTGTTGCTGCTGTGAATAGTGAGGGGGTGGTCAAGTGGATGGAGGACACGTGCCGCAAACGGTACTATGACATAAAGCGACGTGTCAAGTCCAAAATGGCCGAGGCGAAGTCGGCTCGAAAAACCTGTGGTGGGCATCCCTATATTGCAAGATATCTGGAGTATGAGGAGCCCATGTGGAGTGTAATACCTCCTGAAGTAGTCTCTGCAACCCATGTCCGGGATTCAAATAGGCCCAGGAAGAATGGTGAGCATGTGTATTTGCATTAACATTCTATGACCTTATTTTTTTTTTTTAAATGTGTGTCATGTCACATTGCATATTACTCCCATCTTTAAGTGTGTGTCAGCAAATACATTGTTTTGGGTAATGTTTTATCCAAAAGCCAATGTAACATCTTACTTTATTGTAGGTCATGTGTTTTTTTCCAGTATATTATGCATGTGTAGTTTGGACTTGGTGTGTCATTGAATTGTTCTGCAATAATGTTATCCTTTTGGACATTTTTTATTTTTTGATTTGGACTATGTTTTATATTTAGCTTATCCATGTGCAATGTTTCAAAAACAGTGGTTGTCATGTTAGAGGCTGGAGTAGTGGAAAGTGGTTTGGAAACCACTTACATGTGTAATGTCATTATTACAGAATGTAATATTTTTTTTAAAAAACACTATTTGTTTGTTCAGTTTGAGTTTGTATTTGTACCGTGACAACACTGCAGTGTAATTTTTTTATTTGTGGGGGGGTTTTTTTGGCTCATATAGGGGTATATGCAATTGCCGCCGAATCGTAGCAATTTTTCGCTCGTGTTTTAATTTGACACAATTCGACCGTCGAATTCTGGCAAGTGGGTGCCGGAATTCAACATATTCAATAAAAAACGGATTCGACAGTCCCGCTGTCGAAAAACGGCCGATTTGACGGATTTTGATTAGATTTTTAAAAACGGTAAAAAAAAAACCCGAAAAAAATTGCGTGGGGTCCCCCCTCAAAAGCATAACCAGCCTCGGGCTCTTCGAGCCGGTCCTGGTTCTAAAAATCCGGGGGGGGGAAATGACAGGGGATCCCCCGTATTTTTAAAACCAGCACCGGGCTCTGTGCCTGGTGCAAAAAATACAGGGGACAAAAAGAGTAGGGGTCCCCCATATTTTTTACACCAGCATCGGGCTCCACTAGCTGGACAGATAATGCCACAGCCGGGGGTCACTTTTATACAGCGCCCTGCAGCCGTGGCATTAAATATCCAACTTGTCACCCCTTGCCGGGGTACCATGGGGGAGTGGGGACCCCTTCAATCAAGGGGTCCCCCCCAGCCACCCAAGGGCCAGGGGTGAAGCCCGAGGCTGTCCCCCCCATCCAAGGGCTGCGGATGGGGGGCTGATAGCCTTGACAAAAATGAAAGAATATTGTTTTTTTCCAGTAGTACTACAAGTCCCAGCAAGCCTCCCCCGCAAGCTGGTACTTGGAGAACCACAAGTACCAGCATGCGGGAGAAAAACGGGCCAGCTGGTACCTGTAGTTCTACTGGGAAAAAAATACCCAAATAAAAACAGGAGACATACACCGTGAAAGTAAAAGTTTATTTCACACCTGCCGACACACACATACTTACCTATGTTGACCCGCCGACTGCCACGCCCCCCTCGTCACTGAAGAATCCGGGGTACCTGTGAAAAAAATTATACTCACCTGATCCAGTTTCCAGATTATAATCCACGTACTTGGCAAAAAAAAAAAACGAACACCTGGACCAGGCGGACTGAAAGGGGTCCCATGTTTACACATGGAACCCCTTTCCCCGAATACAGAGACCCCCCCGTGCCTCCTGTCACTGAAAGGTCTCTTCAGCAAATCAGGAAGCGCCACTTTGTGGCACTCACCTGATTGGCTCTGCGCGTCTAAGCTCAGACGCGCATTGCACAGCTCCCTCCATTACTTTCAATGGTGGGTACTTTGCGGTCAGCGGTGGGGTCACCCGCGGTAACCCCACCGCTGACCGCAAAGTTCCCACCATTGAAACTAATGGAGGGAGCTGTGCGATGCGCTGTCTGAGCTCAGACGCGCATACAGCCAATCAGGAGAGTGCCACGAAGTGGCGCTTCCTGATTGGCTGAAGAGACCTTTCTGTAACAGGAGTCACGGGGGGGTCTCTGTATTCAGGGAAAGGGGTCACATGTGTAAACATGGGACCCCTTTCAGTCCGCCTGGTCCGGGTGTTCGTTTTTTTTTTTGTGCCAAGTACGTGGATTATAATCTGGACACTGGATCAGGTGAGTATAATTTTTTTCAGGTACACCGTGGATTCTACTTGGACAAGTGGACAGAGGTCGGCGTGTGAACATAGGTAAGTATGTATGTGTCGACATGTGTGAAATAAAGTTTAACTCTCACGGTGTGTGTCTCCTGTTTTTATTTGGGTATTTTTTTCCAGTAGAACTACAGGTACAAGCGGGCCCATTTTTCCACCCGCATGCTGGTACTTGTGGTTCTCCAAGTACCAGCTTGCAGGGGAGGCTTGCTAGGACTTGTAGTTCTTCTGGAAAAAACAATATTCTTTCATTTTTCCTTTGGGTGGCTGGGGGGGACCCCTTGATTGAAGGGGTCCCCACTCCCCCAGGGTACCCCGGCCATGGGTGACTAGTTGGATATTTAATGCCACGGCCGCAGGGCACTGTATAAAAGTGACCCCCGGCTGTGGCATTATCTGTCCAGCTAGTGGAGCCCGATGCTGGTGTAAAAAATATGGGTGACCCCCTACTCTTTTTGTCCCCCGTATTTTTTGCACCAGCACCAGGCGCAGAGCCCGGTGCTGGTTTTAAAAATACGGGGGATCCCCTGTCAGTTTCCCCCCCCCGGATTTTTAGAACCAGGACCGGCTCGAAGAGCCCGAGGCTGGTTATGCTTAGGAGGGGGGACCCCACGTAATTTTTTCTGATTTTTACCATTCCATTTAAAAATAAAAATAAATAATAATAATAATAATATTTTAAGAAATATATAAATAATACTTGTGCCTCCAAAATAGACAAATCATGTACCTAATCCCTTCTAATATAAATAGATATGCTATTACCAATAAAAAAACACCAAAAAAACATGTTTTTAAATTTTTTTATTAGATTCCGCCAGCAAAGTGTGGCGGATTGAAAATTACAAATTTACTGTCTAAAAGCACTGTTGTCGAATTTCCAAACTTCAATTGAATATACTTTTGTCAAATTGCTGCATTTGTACCATTGCAGAAATGTCGAATTTGACAAATGTCGAATTTCAAAAAGTCGAATTTGGAAAGTCCGTTTTTTTGACGAAAAGTACTGAATTGCATTGTCGAATTTTTTTTTTTGGTGAAAATGTCCAGTTTTTCGACATTTTCGGGAATTCGACCGCAATTGCATATACCCCATAGTGGTAATGTGTGTTTGGAGTGCCACATCACAGAGCAATTTTATATTGCATCTGTAATATTTTTCCTTTCATTACAAAATGAAGATGTGTGTGTTTTTGGTTGTTAATGTATGTATTTTTACTTGTGGCCTATGTCAGTGTCCTGTACATGTTTTCCTGTGTTGCACTTTCCATAGTGCATATGGCTATTGGACAATGTTTATTGTTTCATGTAGTGGTTTTTTTGTTTCCGGTCCTTATGTTTTTCTTAAAAATAAAGCAAGCATTTCTTAAAGAATAAATGTTTATAAGCATAATGGATGGATGTTTCAACAATAGCATGAATAAATGTTTGTTTGTTTTTTTACAGTGTTTGAAAAAAGCAGTACTACTCGTCCTCCAGTAACTCCCATCACATCTGATGATGATGACACTGCGGAAGCAGGTAAAGTGTCGATTGTAGCATAGGGTATGTTTGTAAAGGAATGGCCATAACAACATTTCACTTTCATTAATAGGTCCATCAAAAGAAGTCTGGAGCAGCAGAAGTGGGACTTCTGTAAGACACCACCACAAAAAACCTGTGGCAGCAAAGAAAGCAAGGTCTGATGTCCAGGGCCAACCACAGCAGGCTACCCCGCCACGAAGATTATCGACAGTATGTTAGGTCCCCCCACTCCAAATTTTGGACACACCTCCAAGATGTCAACCACACTCCCCTCATCTTGATTGTGAGTATCAAACTGAAATAAATGTAAACAATTTCAGATCGTAATCAAACTTTTTCTTAACCGCATTAAGTCAAAACACATCAAAAACTAATATACTTACAGAAGTGAGTAAAACATGAAATGGAATCCAAGCAAAATGGCCTTGTCCACATCCAGTAAAGATATGTATGTCCACTTGAGCCACACAGTAGCACATTATGTGTAAGACGCTGCAACAGAAACTCATGTTTAATTTTTGAAAATAGTAAGGTTGTTTAACAAATTTTCACATGTGTGTTTGACCTCACATTGCTAAATACATATAAAAACATTACTATGTTTGTTTTTGAAAAGCTATAAGGTAACACATTATGGATTACAATGTGTTTTTATGGTGGAGTATGTCTGATCTACAATAAAACTAAAGTGTTTGCTTTCACAATTAAGTAACCAGACACATTTGCCACAAACAGGCATATGTATGTATTTAAGTTATGAGTGATGATGTTGCTAGGCAGAATATCTGAAAGCAACAGTGAATGACATGTGTTCCATGTGTAGTGATTTGTTTTCATTTATCAAACATATGGATATCTAACAGAGATTTTTTCTACATTTCAGCTTCTAGTCCTGGTAACAGCATCCCTCCGCAACAACAGCAACACAGTGACATGGATGAGACAATCATCTTAGAAATGCAGCCATTACGCCAAGGAATCAGCCCCCCAGCACCTGTGAGTACACCACCACAGCAAAGCACACCACCACCACAACACAGCCCAACAACACCAGTAACACAAGGCCCTGATCTGGTGTTTTGGACCATTTGGGCTAGACAGCAGGCCACTAATGAAGATTGCCTGCGTAGGCAGACACAAATGTTTGCAAGCCTACCATGTCACCTCAGAAGAATAACCAGAAATATGAGTAGACCAAATGAACAAACCACGAGAATTGGCAATATAATGGAACCCATGCGTACAGACATTACACAGGTCATGGCCAACTTACAGCACATAATGGAAGAACAGCACAGACTAATGGAAGAACAGCACAGACAACAGCAAAGTTATATGAACATTTTTCAAAACAATCAAAAGATAAATGAAAGTTTATTCCGAATTGTAGACAATCAAAATGCTACTACACATGAACTGAATGCCACCCTCACTAACCTGAATGAAACACTCAGATCCATGCACCAACAGCAAACAAGCAGCAGTTCTGGTACGACTACTCCAAATATCACGCCAGTCTCATCACCACCAAGACGCTCCACCAGAGCACGACAACATGACAGTGCTAAAAGGCAAAGGGCAGGACAAGTAGGCACCCAAAAAATAAATAAAACAAAAACAACAAATTTTACATTTCTGATAATTAAATCAAAATAGTTAGTAAGTGTATGTTTGGAAAAATATATATAACACTTACCCCCTTGACAATTTATACAACATCATTAATTATAAGTGGTACAAACAACAACATGAAATTTGTACGCACATTTATTCTTTACCATCTTTGGGGGTCATTCCGAGTTGTTCGCTCGCAAGCGGATTTTAGCAGATTTGCTTATGCTAAGCCGCCGCCTACTGGGAGTGAATCTTAGCATCTTAAAATTGCGAACGATGTATTCGCAATATTGCGATTACACACCTCGTAGCAGTTTCTGAGTAGCTCCAGACTTACTCGGCATCTGCGATCATTTCAGTGCTTGTCGTTCCTGGTTTGACGTCACAAACACACCCAGCGTTCGCCCAGACACTCCCCCGTTTCTCCGGCCACTCCTGCGTTTTTTCCGGAAATGGTAGCGTTTTTCCCACACGCCCATAAAATGGCCTGTTTCCGCCCAGTAACACCCATTTCCTGTCAATCACATTACGATCGCCAGAACGAAGAAAAAGCCGTGAGTAAAAATCCTAACTGCATAGCAAATTTACTTGGCGCAGTCGCAGTGCGGACATTGCGCATGCGCATTAAGCGGAAAATCGCTGCGATGCGAAGATTTTTACCGAGCGAACAACTCGGAATGACCCCCTTTGTTTTTTTTTGGAGGAGGGAAATGTTGAAGTAACCAGACCACTTGATTTTTTTCTAATCATTACTCTTTCTAGATTCCAATCATTCTCATATCCTGCAGCCAATACAAATTACAATGTGATTGTTAACTATTTTACCTTTCTTCTCTATACAACATAACACAATTGAGTTGCGTAAAAAGCTTTTAATATGTTGTCATTGAATTTAGATAATTCATTGCCAAACTGAATGTCATTATTGTTGG
Source organism: Pseudophryne corroboree (assembly GCF_028390025.1). Classification (NCBI taxonomy): domain Eukaryota; kingdom Metazoa; phylum Chordata; class Amphibia; order Anura; family Myobatrachidae; genus Pseudophryne; species Pseudophryne corroboree. Next base: position 128,360,838 of record NC_086449.1, on the reverse strand, counting down.
GCCATGTTTGTGTGTGTTAAAAATGAGTTATAATGTTATTACACATGATGCAGAAACCAAAAAATAAGAAATTTATAACCAAAAAACAAATAATGTATATAATGATGTATATATGTGGCAAACTGTGTATTTACTTACAAATCAGCAAGTTTACTGCAGCAAACATTACGAAATAAATTTTTGATGAGAGTAAGTTTGTGTCCCTTAAATATGATGGAGCATCAAACATAGGGACACATGTATTCCTCAAGGCTAACATATTATATGTTGAGGACTGTTTATTTAGAACACAGGTTCTCAAACTCGGCCCTCAGGACCCCAAACAGTGCATATTTTGCAGGTCTCCTCACAGAATCACAAGTGACATAATTAGCTCCACCTGTGAACCTTTTAAAATGTGTCTGTGAGTAATTCATACACCTGTGCTTCTACTGGGTTACCTGCAAAACATGCACTGTGTGGGGTCCTGAGGGCCGAGTTTGAGAACCTGTGCATTCGGACATTACACACAATCATAAAGTAAAATACGAAATAAATTACTATGTGGATTATGTGTGCTTGTAATAAATTAGCAGTGCAAGTTTACGAACACTTATCCAGACTTAATGCATGCCACTCATAATCTTTTGTTTTGAGTTTTACAATAAACACAATACACATGCGACATTTATTTTGCATAAAGCGAGGGTATGTTTGTATGTCTCAAGGAGACAGACACATTCTTAGTAATGGTTTTTTTTTAAAAATGGGACAACATCTATTTATGATTACACAACAAATGAAATAAGCAAACCAAACTAACCTTAGAAATAGCGAGTGATGAGCTCTTGCCTAACCTGCCTCCCTACATCTGTACTCCAAGTATCACCAGATGTCTCTAATTCCTCTGCTTGCTGGCTGCTTTCTTCATCCTCCTCCTCAACATGTGACAGATGTTGTTGCACACACATGTTATGAAGAAAGCAGCAGCAGAATACAATTTGAGTCACCTTCGAGGGACTATACAACAAAAGGCCACCAGACTTATCCAGACACCGAAACCTAGATTTCAGCACACCAAAACATCTTTCTATCACATTCCGCGTGGACTTATGTGCATTATTGTAATTGTGTTCAGCAGGGGTATCAGGTCGGGACAATGGAGTTAGAAGCCAAGAGAAACAGCCATATCCTCCATCACCTAAAAGACAGATATAGTAACGTGATTCATGTTAAGATACAGCAACACATAAGTAACACACTGTGGGGCAGATGTATTAACCTGTAGAAGGCATAAGGAAGTGATAAACCAGTGATATGTGCAAGGTAATAAAGGCAGCGGACAATCTGTTCCTAAATAATCATTTACATATTGGAGCCGATTGGCTGGTGCCTTTATCACCTTGCACACATCACTGGTTTCTCACTTCCTTATGCCTTCTACAGGTTAATACATCTGCACCTGTATTTGGACAAAGTATACACAGGCCTACACATATCAAATTACATACCCAGCAGCCATCCATCTGGCATTTGTCCGTCCTCAAACTTATCAAAGAGGGATGACTGACCGAGGATGAAGGAGTCATGGCAGCCCCCAGGGTAACCAGCAACAACACTCATTATTTTGAGATTTGCATCACAAACCACTTGCACATTTGTGGAGTGCTCTAGATGTCGATTTGTATATATGTGCTGCCTGCCCCTAGGTGGTCTCAGCTGAATGTGTGTGCAATCTATGGCTCCAAGCACATTGGGCATGCCAGCCAGCTCATAGAAATCTACCCTGACGGCATGCCACTGAGACTCCTGGGTAGGGAAGCAGATTGAGGCATCAATGTGGGGCTTCAAAACAGCCAACACCTATGTGTATATTTGATAGAAAATTATACATGAGATTTTAGCACAGAACTGGCCACTGAGTAATTAAAACCAAGCAAAAACAGAGTGGGTAGTTAGGTATACATCACCTGTGTTAATATTCTCGAAAATGAGGGCTGTGAGATTCCTATGACATCCCCAGACACAGCCTGAAAGCTGCCAGTAGCCAGAAAGTGCAACACAGCCAGGAGTTTGTGCAGACCTGAGACAGAGCTAGAGTTTGCTGTCTAAGGGTCTAGGCCCAGTTTGACAAGGTCATACAGATGGAAAATGTTGTTACGATTTAGACGGAACATCTGTATGACCTTATCATCGGACAATGCGTTCAAGTTTAAACGCCCCCTAAAAAAATGAGGCCTGCGCAGCCTCCGCGGAACCTGTACAACCTGCTGACCATGTTCAGTTTCTTGGCCCTGGGTACTTACAGGCTGATGTCTGAGTCTGAGGAATCCCACAGCACACAATATATCACTGGCCCACAGTCCTACTGCCATTTCTGAGTGTAGGTGTATTGAAATGGGCCTAAGATCCTTTTATAGGCATCCTAATTCAGGTGCGAGTGATTTTTTATTTGCAACACATGTAAACACGCCTGAAAAAAGCAGGTCTATTTTTTTGCCGCTTTTTTTAACGATTCGCAAATTGAGCACTCAGATCCGCATTTGAGCACTCAGAGACTAACACCCAAATACGAATGAATAGTGAATACCGGTGTTCTATGAAATAACAGCCGCGTTTGACCGATGGTCTATTCATTCGTATTTCGGAACGTTGTCATTCAAACCATTACGAATAGTCCAAACACTGCAGAGATTTGTGGTTAGTGAATTCCCGGATTAGGACTTAGAAAAAAAAACACAAATTGGGCAAACTCGGATTTTTAGTAAATACTGGCCCAGGAATACTAGGAGTATTTTCAAACAATTGAATGTGAAACAAGCATTTGCAGGAGAACCCAGTATGACAGCCACCATACGGTAGCCATGATGGCTATGATAGCATTAGATCTGCATCTAACATCCATCATCAATGCATCTGGTTTTAGACAATTATTTGAGATTATGTGTCTGTACTACAAAATTCCATCTCGGTTCCCGTTTACCAGAACATCAATTTATTGCCTGTACTGGGAGGTTAAAAAGAAACTAGAAAATGCCATTTTACCCACTACCCACAGATATGTTGACAAGTGGTACTGGTCAAATAAAGATTACATGACTCTGACAGCCCACTTGGTGGGTGTATCACCTTAAGCAAAAGCAGTATCTAACACACAATGGCAGCTCACTTACAGGCAGGCTACTCTCTGTATGACTAGCTTCACTAACAGGCATACCAGTGCCAATCTGTTGGATAAACTCAGGGATGTCATAGCAAAATGGTTTACCCGTCTCCTCAGGATTTGTGCAAGTAATACTGTACAAGTGTTAAGAGTGAGTGAATTTGAAAACGTACCATGTTTTGCACACACAATAAACTTGGTGGTTTACAGTTTCCCAAAAAAATGACAAGGGTGTGCAGAATATGCTGTTTGTGGCCCTAAAAATTTCAGGTAACTTTTGTCAGTCAGCAACCGTATGTACTGTAGAAGATTGTAGTGGCTGTAAGAAAAGTTCCATTTGCCTTGACACCAACTGAAGCAAGAGATAGCAACCAGGTGGCATTCCACCCTTAATATGCTTCAGCAACTGGAAGGACAGCAACAAGTCATTCAAGCGTACATAACAGAGCATAAGATAGGGAAAGGGGGGACTTGTAACCTTAATCCAGCACAGTGGAGACTACTTTAAGTTTTGCGCAAGCTACTGATTCCGATAAGTATGTTGGATTTGTGGATCAAGTTCTTTATTCACTTTGGCAGGACACAAGGGTTGTCAACATCTTGACATTGGATCATTACATTTTGGCAACCATGCTAGATCCTAGGTTTTAGTCCTATGCAACATTTTTCTTTCCAAATTACCCAGTTCTTAAGAGATGCAAAGATCTCCTTGTGAGCAAGTGGTCAGCTCGAGTGGCCCATGACATGACAAATGTCTCCAGCTTCAGATTCTTCTGCTCCAACTGCTGCTGCCTTAAAAAAAAATAACCTTTTTCTAAGGGACCCACTGGTGGTGATGATGGTAAAGGAATTGCCCACAATTATTGACCGCTTTACCACTGTGGGGTATATGCAATTGCGGTCGAATTCCCGAAAATGTCGAAAAACGGGACATTTTCGCCCAAAAAAAAAAATTCGACAATGCAATTCAGTACTTTCCGTCAAAAAAAACGGACTTTACAAATTCGACTTTTTGAATTTCGACATTTGTCAAATTCGACATTTCTGCAATGGTACAAATGCGGCAATTCGCCAAAAGTATATTCAATTGAAGTTTGGAAATTCGACAACAGTGCTTTTAGAAAGTAAATTCGTCATTTTCAATCCGCCACACTTTGGTGGCGGAATCTAATAAAAAAATGTTAAAAACATGTTTTTTTTTGTGTGTTTTTTATTGGTAATAGCATATCTATTTATATTAGAAGGGATTAGGTACTTGGTTTGTCTTTTTGGAGGCACAAGTATTATTTATATATTTTTAAAAATATTATTTTTTATTATTATTATTTTTTTAAATGGAATGGTAAAAATCAGAAAAAAAATTGCGTGGGGTCTCCCCTCCAAAGCATAACCAGCCTCGGGCTCTTCGAGCCGGTCCTGGTTCTAAAAATCCGGGGGGGGAAATGACAGGGGATCCCCCGTATTTTTAAAACCAGCACCGGGCTCTGCGCCTGGTGCAAAAAATATGGGGGACAAAAAGAGTAGGGGTCCCCCGTATTTTTTACACCAGCATCGGGCTCCACTAGCTGGACAGATAATGCCACAGCCGGTGGCACTTTTATACAGCGCCCTGCGGCCGTGGCATTAAATATCCAACTAGTCACCCCTGGCCAGGGTACTCTGGGGGAGTGGGGACCCCTTCAATCAAGGGGTCCCCCCCAGCCACCCAAGGGCCAGGGGTGAAGCCCGAGGCTGTCCCCCCCATCCAAGGGCTGCGGATGGGGGGCTGATAGCCTTGACAAAAATGAAAGAATATTGTTTTTTCCAGTAGTACTACAAGTCCCAGCAAGCCTCCCCCGCAAGCTGGTACTTGGAGAACCACAAGTACCAGCATGCGGTAGAAAAACAGACCCGCTGGTACCTGTAGTTCTACTGGAAAATAAATACCCAAATAAAAACAGGAGACATACACCGTGAAAGTAAAAGTTTATTTCACACCTGCCGACACACACATACTTACCTATGTTGACCCGCCGACTGCCAAGCCCCCCTCGTCACTGAAGAATCTGGGGTACCTGTGAAAAAATTATACTCACCTGATCCAGTGTCCAGATTATAATCCACGTACTTGGCAAAAAAAAAAAAAAAATGAACACCCGGACCAGGCGGACTGAAAGGGGTCAAATGTTTACACATGGGACCCCTTTCCCCGAATACAGAGACCCCCCCGTGACTCCTGTCACAGAAAGGTCTCTTCAGCCAATCAGGAAGCGCCACTTCGTGGCACTCTCCTGATTGGCTGTATGCGCGTCTGAGCTCAGACAGCGCATCGCACAGCTCCCTTCATTAGTTTTTATGGTGGGAACTTTGCGGTCAACGGTGGGGAAGTTTTCTACGGCTCTTTCAATGGTGACAGCATCATATGCAGTGACAGTAGACATCTGTCACTGCATATGATTGGCAGGTCCTTTATTCCGGACCAGATGTCAGCACTTGCTCCTGACTGCCCTGCATCACCGCCAGCAGGTGGGCTAGGAAATGTTATCCTTTTCCTCGCAGTCCCAGTTGTGGAAGAAAATGAAGGAGGAGCTGTTGATGGGTCACGTTCTGCTTGAGTTGACAATTTTATCACCAGCAGGTCTTTGCACCTCTGCAGACTTGTGTCTGCTGGAAAGAGAGATACAATGTAGGCTATAAACCTAGGATTGAGCACAGTGGCCAAAATGTAGTGCTCTGATTCCAACAGATTGACCACCTTTGATTCCTGGCAAAGCAAATGAAGGGCTCCATCCACAAGTCCCACATACTTAGTGGAATCGCTCCATCTTAGCTACTCCTTCAATTTCTCCAGCTGCTTCTGCAAAAGCCTGATGAGGGGAATGACCTGACTCAAGCTGGCAATGTCTGAACTGACTTCACGTGTGGCAAGTTCGAAGAGTTGGAGAACCTTGCGCAACACGTAAATCAATCTCCACTGCACTTGAGTCAGGTGCATCCCCCCTCCTTTGCCTATATTGTAGGTGGATGCATAGGCTTCCCCATCCTCTGAAGCATATAGAGTGTTGAATTCCACCTCATTACCACCTCTTTCTTCAGGTGATGGCAGGGCAGGTTCAGGAGTGTTTGCTGGTGCTCCTGTCTTCGGCACGCAGTGGCTGAATGCCGAAAGTGGCCCGCAATTTTTCGGGCCACCGACACCATCTACTGCACAGCCCTGTCATTTTTTTTTTTAAATTCTGCATCACCAAATGAATTGTATGTGCAAAACATGAGACTTGCTGGAATTTGCCCAGATGTAATGCACGCACAATATTAGTGGCGTTGCCCGATATCACAAATCCCCAGGAGAGTCTAAGTGGGGTAAGCCATTGTGTGATGTCCCTCAGTTTCCGAAAGGAGGTTGTCAGCGGTGTGCCTCTAATGGAATCTGGTGATACACTACAAAGCACAGGACAGCACCCCTTTATTATTACAGCACACAGAACAGTGGTCCTTTATTTTCACAGCGGCCCTGTATTCTTACAGCATACAGGAGCAGTGTGCTATTAATTTTTAACTGCACCCAAACTTTTGTAGCAGACAGGGCCAGTTTAATGTTATTAAGACATCACCAGCACCCCTTTATTTCACAGCATACAGGAGCAGTGTGCTTTAATTTGTAAGAACTGCACCCCTGAATTTTTATAGCAGACAGCACTAGTGTAATGTTATTAAGACATCAGCACCCCTATGTTTCACAGCATACAGGAACAGTGTACTTTTAATTTTTAACTGCACCCAAAACTTTTATAGCAGACGACACCAGGGTAATGTTATTAAGACATCAACACCCCTATATTTCACAGTATTCAGGAACAGTGTGCTTTTAATTTTTAACTGCACCCAAACTTTTATAGCAGACAAAGCCAGTGTAATATTATTAAGAAATCAGCACTCATATATTTCACAGTATACAGGAGCAGTGTGCATTTAATTTGTAAGAAATTCACCCACATTTTTATAGCAGACAGGGCCAGTGTAATAAGTGAAAAAGGAGAAGGATATCTTGCGCCTTGGTAGCAGCTTTGTACTATACTCTCAAGAGCACCACTTTTTGACAAATACACATATACAAAAATAGCAGAGTAGTCCACAAGCGCTACTAAATAAGCAACAGTCTCTCAATGATTTCCTCCCAGGATGATGGTTATGTCTGGGTATGAAAATCTCCAATATTCAGGAATTTTCTTCCTCCACACTAAGGTTCACACCTCTAAACTGACCTCCGTTCAGTATGGGATGTACATCAAAAGGTATCTTTAGGATTTTCTTTCACACCATTACATGTTACATCAACTGGACACCATCCCGTCCCTCATAGGAGACACTCACCTCTGATCAATTCCCTATGTTCCTTGAAAGGTTTCTTTCCCACCACCCTGGTCTCGTCCAGATTTCCAGTGACAACCGTGATGACGAATATTGTAGTAAACAAGATAGGGAGTAGAAACAGGTACCAACGTGTTTCGGATTTGCAATTCTTCCTCAGGGCATATCTGAGGAAGGATTGCAAATCCGAAACGTGTATGATTTGTCCCTGAAGACGGGGCGCAGTCCCCAAAATGGCGTAGGACCGTATTAAAGACTCTTAAACTTCAATATCAAGTCTGCTGAGTGCCGCTGATTCCTCCGTCAATATACTGGATTTTGCCACAGATCCTTAGAGGGCACCGCAGCAAGTATTACATTATCCCCACTTTGAGTGCCGAACCGTAACTGCTACATACACATATATATATATATATATATATATATATATATATATATATATATATATACATACATACATACATACATATATATATATACATACATATACATATATATATATATACACATATACATATATACACACATATATATATATATATATATATATATATATACATATATATATACACACATATACATATATATATACATACATATATATATATATATATTTATTTCCTAACAAATTGTAATAGCAGGAATGTGTGTGTGTATATATATATATATATATATATATATATATATATATATATATATATATATATATATGTATATCTTGAGGATGGAAATGGATAATCAGATCATGTGTGGGATCATATTGTTCCAGGTCACATAAACAGTAATCTGGTGGGTATAAGAATATTGTCACATATTGCAACAATAAGTTATTAATAATACCAGATCTATGTATGATTAATGTGATGGGTTTAACTGGTCATAGGGCGGGATCTCAGATGCAAACAACAGAAATCATATCTGAAGTCTTAGCCATCGCCCACCGCTTGAGCTGACCAATGATCCCTAGTGCACAGGATATGTCCCACCCCCGGACCAATGGAAGAAGAGCATACATTTCCCATTGTATTGTATTTTGGACCATTATATAAAAACAAGGCCTCCTGGCCGGTCTCAGGTTAATTCTCTGAAGGTCATCTAGCCAGATTGACTGAGGACCGGATCTGGGTGGCGCATGCGAAACCAAATGTATGTAACATTGTATTGTAGCCTCTTTTCTCTCATTGTAATTGTATATTTGTTGTAACCCCCTTTTATTAATTATATGTTGGCGGGTCGGATCTCAACTTCTTAAATACAATTGGTGTCATGTCTCTTTCCCTGCTACGGTTATAAGTGTATTTCAGCCACACGTGAAGCTGCATTGTGCTCTCAGCGTGTCGGTGTGTGTATGCACTGCGTGTACTTTATACATCCATTGCGGCGTGTGTACGCAAAGTGGATACAAAGTGGTACGCTAACTGAGTAAAAAGTATGTAGGGTAAGGATTGAATACAGCGGCCACAGCGGCTTGATTTTAAAGTGTATTGAGTGTATTTTAAAGTATTGCTTTTAGTCCTGTAAGTAAATCATAATTTACAATTGGGGACTCGATCCGGTTTTTCACACGCTCATAGGCTAGCAGATCATAGCAGACTTAAATCTATCAGCAAAGGGTGGAAATAGATCTATAAGTTAAACCTTTTCCTGGTTGCTTGGATATTTTAAAACTCTATTTTGTGCTGTTAGATTGCGTCTGCTCTGTCTGGTCTGCAGAGGTGCTGAAAGAACCCGGAGGTAAACAGGAAAAAAGCTATTTAAAAATCTGTATAATTTTTTTGGCGGCCGAAAGCGTGCATAAAGCGTACCAATATTTTGCATACTCCCCCCACATAGTGTTGCCATAGGTTATTAAACATTTTAGACCTGTGTGAAATCGGATACATTTGTTTGCTATATAGATAAATTTGAAATAAGTGTATTAAGGGAGTAATTATAAAGACAGAAAACACAGTTCTGGCCTGGTTGCAAAGGTTTATACAGAACAAGTGTGGGTTGTGTTTGTGAGTGATTATAGTTTGTATTGCTCACATTTATAGAGATTGTGTGATTTATTGAATTATGGACGTACATTTGTACACATGGCATGGACAAAGTATAGGGTTGCACACACGGCGTAAAAGGCATGCACGGTAGCGTGTGTACGCAAGGTTGCATAGGAGTATGGACGCTAAGTACAAATCACACAATTTTGTTCAATTAAAAGGCGGGGTAGTATACATTTTATACAATAGCACATAACTATCCGATTTCAAAAACAGGTTACCTTAAAGATTTAGTTTAAAACTGTAAGTACCTCTGGGGTAAAGTAACCAAACTAATGGAGTGGAAATTTTCTGTACAGAAAAGAAAAACAAGGTGTCTTTGAGTGAGTGAAAGCGGAGTGAGTGGAGTTGAACCCTGGAAATTCGGGCCCCGTGGGTACACCAAGTAAGTGGAGGCTTGGTGGCGTGAGGCGGCTGACTTACGTTAATACAGATAGAGATTACATGCAAATCGTGAGGAGATTTGCAGAGGAGCGTGATATAGAATTTTGCATTGTGAAGTTTAGAAATTGTGAATTGAAGTTAAAGGTTTTGTATTAAGCTCCGGCTGAGCAGCGCAGCTTGTATATTCGACTCCAGTGATCCTATTGTGGATAGGTAACAAGTACCTATACGCTGTGCGATTGGACTACATGTTTGTGGGTGCGATACGTAGTGCAACTTGATACCCCTGTATGAGCTTTGCGTAAAATCGCGGTATCATTAGCGCTGTGTAGAGCAAATGCAAGCGTGATTTGTGTACATCAAAAAGGGAAGTTTTCGTTGGTCTCTCTCAGGAAAATCTTCAACGGTAGATATTCACTGGAAAAGGTAAGTTACTCCTAAAACTTCCAGTGAATAGAAGCCAGTTAGGGACTCACTGGGTACGCGGTGGTCACTATTGGAGTGAGGCGTGGTACATCAGCGGAGAAGGAGCGAGTGAAAGCGTTAGATATCTTTCCCCATCTATTGTGTTGTGCATTTGGGTGATTGCATTTACAGGCAAAAAGTCCGCAATGGGATCCAATTGCACAAGCAGTGGACGTTTGGTAGCTAGGGTTCAGGCTGGAGAATTGCGGCCCAGGGGGTCAGCAAGGTTTATTATGTGTGAGAAATATGGTTCACACATGGAGGTTTTTTGCAATGAATGGGTACGTATGACTGCTAAAGATAGGGCATCATTCCCTGGTGTGGGTAGCTTTGAATCAGAGGTACTGCAGAACATAAGGATTAAAATATGTCTGATTGAATCTAGAAAACAAAGGATCAGACATACTGATTGTTTAAACCTATGGCAGCAAGAGGGGGAGATGCAGAAGAAACTAGCTTGCACAGCAGGTTTCAAACCTAGCGGGAAAGCGATTACGAGCACACCACTACCGACACAAGTCGAAGGGGAGGAAATGGTTACAATCAATAGTACATCTGTAACTGATAGTAGAACGCAGAAGCAATGTGTTAACCCTAACCCGTGCAAGTTGTATCCTGTTTTGTAATCTTTCCAAGGTTATAGGTCACAGGAAGATGAAGGATCCAGCCTAATCTCAGCCCTCATTCAGGCAGTCACCTTACAGGAAACTCAGGTGGGCCAGGCCCAACCAGTAAGAGCAGTAACAGTGTCTCCCACTGAAAGGACTGGTGAGATCACAGACATCGGTAAGTGTGAGACTGTTCATTACACAGAGACAGTAACACCTCACAGTGAGCAGATTAGGAATGGAATGGTAGGATTACATCCTGTCTTGGAAATAGTAACTCCCAATGGGAGAACCGATAGTCAGGGAATAATCCTCACCAGGAATAATGCAATGTATTGCCCATGGCCCAGATCAGAGCTGCGGTTAATCATTTCAGAATTCCCCGATCCCCAGAAGCATTTAGCCAGATGTCAGAAGTATATCAGGGATCTGGGTAATACCCATGAACCGGCAAACAAAGATTGGTGGATATTCTTGAAAGCATTTAAATGATATTGTGAGGGCTGCGCTAACACCTTATGTTCAAAGAAGCTGCTATGGAGGATAAGGGATTCCACTAGCCCTATTTGAGAGTGTGTATGTTTGGTACTCCCAGCGCTGTACTTTAAACAAAGGACAATTGTACACAGAAAGAGATAAAGTTTAAAAGAGTTTATTTTCTTATAAAAAAGGTATATATGTGTACAGGGCCGGTGCAAGGTTTCTTGGCACCCTAGGCAAAACTTCTGCCTTCTGCCCCCCAACAACACCAATTACCCACTTTCCCAGTCAATAAGGTGAAAGTGCATAGACGGCTTCTTATATGTTTCCCAGCCGTCTAACTGCATTGAGTACAACAAGAATGTCTCTCTCAGAGACATCCTTATTTGATGGGCACACTCAGTGGCTCTCCCTTCCCAGATTATGGCACTCTACCCAGTTTAAATTTTAACCAAGGTTAGCTTCAGGCGCAAACGGGCTGTTGTTCTAATTAAGCTGCCGCTATAGTTACAAGATTAGTCAATCCTGTGAATAAACAACAAAAACCATATAGATGATAGCGGCGCTAATAGTAGGCAATTAGATCAATATAAATATATACCACAAATAGATGGATGGAATGAAGGGTGAATTTTCTTTAAAAATTTAATAAGAACAATTCATTACAAACAGTGAAGAATAAAAAAGTTAAAATACCAAGAATCACCAATAGTGCTGCTAGATTTAGTGGTGTCTGTTCCTTTAAATGTATGGACTGCAGATAGGTGTACGGAATAGGCACTAGGAACTGATGGCACAGTCCTTGTAGACAATATAGTATGTATGTATGTATGTATGTATGTATGTATGTATGTATGTATGTATGTATGTATGTATATATATATATATATATATATATATATATATATATATATATGTTTATATTGATCTAATTGCCTACTATTAGCGCCGCTATCATCTATATGGTTTTTGTCACTCTACCCAGTTGCCTATCTCTTTCTATTTCATTCTGTCTATACTGTACTTACATATCCATACACTGCCTATTTCATATATACATTCATACATACTCTGTCTCGCTCATATTCCTTCACATCTATATACTTTTTCTGTCTCTCTCATTCTCGCTTTCTTTTACACACATACTATCTCCCTTTATTTCTGCCACACACCTCTATCTCTTATACATACATATATACATCCATACACTGCCTCTCTCATATATATAGTCATACATACACTACCTCTCATATATACATTCATACATACACACTGCCTCTCATATATACATTCATTCATACACTGCCTCTCCCATATGTATGTACGTACATACACTGCCTCCTCTCATATATACATTCATACATACACTGCCTCTCACATACATACAAACATACATACATACCCTGCCTCTCATATATACATTCATACATACACTGCCTCTCATATATACATTCATACATACACTGCCTCTCATATACATACATACCCTGCCTCTCTCATATATACATACATACATACCCTGCCTCTCTCATATATACATTCATACATACACTGCCTCTCTCATTCGTACGTACGTACGTACGTACACTGCCTCTCTCATATATACATTCATAAATACACTGCCTCTCTCGTATATACATTTATGCATACACTGCCTCTCATATGCATACATATATACAATACCTCTCATATACATACATATATACACTGCCTCTCTCGTTCGTACGTGCATACGTACGTACGTTTGTACGTACGTAGCCTCTTTCATCCATCCACTATCTCTCTCATATATACATTGCCTCTCACATATGTACATCCATATACTGCCTCTTTATATATACATACATACATACATACATACATACATACATACATACACACACACACACACACACACACACACACAACATTGCACTTCCTTGTATATTGTATACATACATGTGCGGCCTCTCTCATTCATACATACATATATGGCCATTCTCATACATACATAAATATACGGTCTCTCTCATACATACATACATACACGGCCTCTCTCATACATACATACATACATACATACATATACGGCCTCTCATACATACATACATACATATACGGCCTCTCTCATACATAAATACATACATACATATACGGCCTCTCTCATACATACATACATACATACATACATGGCCTCTCTCATATATACATATACGGCCTCTCTCATACATACATATATGGCCTCTCTCATACATACATACATATACGGCCTCTCTCATACATACATATACTAGAGATGAGCGGATTCGGTTTTACTCGGTTCTCAAAACGGCATCCGATTGGCTATCCAAAACACGTGACATCAGTGAGCCAATAAAATGCCGTTTTGAGAACCGAGTAAAACCGAGTAAAACCGTATCCGCTCATCTCTAACATATACGGCCTCTCTCATACATACATATACGGCCTCTCTCATACATACATATATGGCCTCTCTCATACATACATAAATATACGGCCTCTCTCATACATACATACATACATACACGGCCTCTCTCATACATACACATACATACATACATATACGGCCTCTCTCATACATACATACATACATATACGGCCTCTCTCATACATACATACATACATATACGGCCTCTCATACATACATATACGGCCTCTCTCATACATACATAAATATACGGCCTCTCTCATACATACATAAATATACGGCCTCTCTCATACATACATAAATATACGGCCTCTCTCATACATACATATACGGCCTCTCTCATACATACATAAATATACGGCCTCTCTCATACATACATAAATATACGGCCTCTCTCATACATACATATACGGCCTCTCTCATACATACATATATGGCCTCTCTCATACATACATAAATATACGGCCTCTCTCATACATACATACATACATACACGGCCTCTCTCATACATACACATACATACATACATATACGGCCTCTCTCATACATACATACATACATATACGGCCTCTCTCATACATACATACATACATATACGGCCTCTCATACATACATATACGGCCTCTCTCATACATACATAAATATACGGCCTCTCTCATACATACATAAATATACGGCCTCTCTCATACATACATAAATATACGGCCTCTCTCATACATACATATACGGCCTCTCTCATACATACATAAATATACGGCCTCTCTCATACATACATAAATATACGGCCTCTCTCATACATACATAAATATACGGCCTCTCTCATACATACATATACGGCCTCTCTCGTACATACATAAATATACGGCCTCTCTCATACATACATATACGGCCTCTCTCATACATACATAAATATACGGCCTCTCTCATACATACATAAATATACGGCCTCTCTCACACATACATAAATATACGGCCTCTCTCATACATACATAAATATACGGCCTCTCTCATACATACATACATATACGGCCTCTCTCATACATACATACATATACGGCCTCTCTCATACATACATACATATACGGCCTCTCTCATACATACATAAATATACGGCCTCTCTCATACATACATAAATATACGGCCTCTCTCATACATACATATACGGCCTCTCTCGTACATACATAAATATACGGCCTCTCTCATACATACATATACGGCCTCTCTCATACATACATACATACATATACGGCATCTCATACATACATACATATACGGCCTCTCATACATACATACATACATATATGGCCTCTCATACATAAATACATATATGGCCTCTCTCATACATACATACATATACAGCCTCTCTCATACATACATATACAGCTTCTCTCATACATACATACATACATATACAACTTCTCTCATACATACATATACGGCCTCTCTCATACATACATATACGGCCTCTCTCATACATACATACATACATACATACATAAATATACGGCCTCTCTCGTTCGTACGTACGTACGTACGTACGTACGTACATATACGGCCTCTCATACATACATACATACATATACTGCCTCTCATACATGCATGCATACATACATACATATACGGCCTCTCATACATAAATACATATATGGCCTCTCTCATACATACACACATAGATACATATACAGCCTCTCTCATACATACATACATATACAGCTTCTCTCATACATACATACATATACGGCCTCTCTCATACATACATATACGGCCTCTCTCATACATACATAAATATACAGCCTCTCATACATACATATACGGCCTCTCTCACACATACATACATAAATATACGGCCTCTCATACATACATAAATATACGGCCTCTCTCATACATACATACATACATACATACATATACAGCCTCTCATACATACATACATATATGGCCTCTCTCATACATACATAGCCTCTCTCATACATACATATACAGCTTCTCTCATACATACATACATATACAACTTCTCTCATACATACATATACGGCCTCTCTCATACATACATACATACATACATACATACATACATAAATATACGGCCTCTCTCGTACGTACGTACGTACGTACGTACGTACATATACGGCCTCTCATACATACATACATACATATACGGCCTCTCATACATGCATGCATACATACATACATATACGGCCTCTCATACATAAATACATATATGGCCTCTCTCATACATACATAGATACATATACAGCCTCTCTCATACATACATACATACATACATATACAGCTTCTCTCATACATACATACATACATATACGGCCTCTCTCATACATACATATACGGCCTCTCTCATACATACATACATACATAAATATACGGCCTCTCATACATACATATACGGCCTCTCATACATACATACATACATATACAGCCTCTCATACATAAATACATATATGGCCTCTCTCATACATACATATATAGCCTCTCTCATACATACATACATACATATACAGCTTCTCTCATACATACATACATACATATACAACTTCTCTCATACATACATACATATACGGCCTCTCTCATACATACATATACGGCCTCTCTCATACATACATAAATATACGGCCTCTCACATACATACATACATACATATAGGGCCTCACATACATACATACATACATATACGGCCTCACATACATACATATACGGCCTCACATACATACATACATACATACATACATATACGGCCTCTCATACATAAATACATATATGGCCTCTCATACATACACACATACATATACAGCCTCTCTCATACATACATACATACATACATACATATACGGCCTCTCTCATACATACATATACGGCCTCTCTCATACATACATAAATATACGGCCTCTCTCATACATACATATACAGCCTCTCTCATACATACATACATACATACATACATATACAGCCTCTCTCATACATAGCCTCTCAAACATACATCCATACACATATATATCCATACCCTACCTCTCTCATACATAAATACACTGACTGCCTCCATAGTCCATACATATATGTAGCCAGTGCACACTGTGACCACTACCACGTTCTCGGGGAGTGACTCCTCCAGGCAGCCCTACTCCATATGCCGCATCACCACAAAGTAATCTTACCGCTGGC
Source organism: Pseudophryne corroboree (assembly GCF_028390025.1). NCBI lineage: Eukaryota > Metazoa > Chordata > Amphibia > Anura > Myobatrachidae > Pseudophryne > Pseudophryne corroboree. The sequence continues at coordinate 128,343,765 of NC_086449.1, read as the reverse complement.
TGGGTTGGCGTGGGGGGTTACTGCTCCTTGTAGCTGCCAATGTCTACCGGCTCATGGTCCCGCCAGCCAGTTTGGCGCTACTGCTGCTGGCGGGGAGGTACTGCTCCCCGTTGCTGTCACTGGCTCCGGAGCGCTGCTGGCGGTGTTAACGTGCCGCTGGTGAGGAGCGGGCACCTACTGCCTCTGATTGCACGTGTGCTTGTTCTCAATCACCTCCCCCCCTGGAAATATTAAGTAAAAAATTAACAGTGCTTTGGGTTGCTGGGGGAAATGTGGTGGCCGCTGCTGTCACCGGCATCAGGTACAGTAAGTGAAAGATGTTAAAGAAACATCTTTCATTTTAATGTTGGGCTAAATAAGAGGCGCCCTCCAGCGGCTGCCGCCCTAGCCAGCTGCCTAAAGCTGCCTAGTGGTAGCGCCGGCCCTGTATGTGTATATATGTCACTGTAACCTACAGATAACCGTAACAGAATAATTTGTGTATTGTACGTACAAAGAATAAAGAATAAAAAATTATAGAATATATACTCTCAATAAAAATAATGTATGCTTATACTGGAAAAAAGAATTTCAGAAAATATACATTCCTAATACACAGAAAAGATAAACAACATATAAAGGAAGAAAAAAGATTGGAAAAAGAGTGTTAAAAAAATATATAGAAAAAAGTTTTTTATAAAGACAAGTGCAGTAGAAACGCAAATGCGTTTTACTCTACTGACTGGTGCAGAGAGAATGCTGGAAACTTTGTCTCCCTTTCATAATGAAAAAGAAAGTCCTGTTTGTAAATGTATCAGATTCTGAAAATAAAGTATTTTCGTTTTGTTATAAGGGAAAAGGTCTCTTTGTCAGATGTATCAGATTCTTGATACAAAGTATTATATCTCCAGCCAGGGTGTGCAGCAGTGTAAGGCAGTAGTAGTCGATAAAGGTGATCTCCACAGTGCACTCACCGCTATTAGTGACCTGCTGGAAGGCCGCTGATGGTGTCTCTTATTGGAGGTTGGAAGCGGGTGTCTGCCGGCAGACAAATGAACTGAGCGACGGTGGTCAGCGTTTTGAAGCGTATATCCCAGTCCGTGGCTCGGCGATCTACGCGTTTCGCCTGTATACAACAGGCTTCGTCAGGATGCCAGATCGTCCATTTCCCCGTCTTCTTATTCCTGTCCTGTGCCCTTACTTGCGGTTCTAAATTCTACATCACTTCCGCCCTTAATGCGCGCTGCATCTGTGATATCCTTAAAAGACTTCCCTGTTTGCACCATATTACGGGGCAAATCTATATATTATAATGCAACTCTGTGTCATAGTAGAACTTGTCCTTTATATCTAAAGTGATTGCGCTCCGTGTTGTTAAGAAAAAATAAATAATTAAATAAAAAGCTGAATAAAAAACTGAATAAACTGATTCTTTTCCCATGGTCCGTTTCCATGGATATACTGAGCCTAGATGTGGACAGAAGACGTATAATAGAGAGGTATACAGAAAGAAAAGAAAAATAGAAAGAGGAAACACATTTAATACTATTCAAGAGTACATATACAGAGAGGAAGAGATATAGGTAAAGAAATGGTGGATAAAACAATAGATAAATACACACATATGCGTGTGTGAATGGTATATATAGAATTTTAAACAGTATTATAATATAGTTATTATATAAAAAAACTATAAATAATAAATGATATAATCATTCAATAGTTAAATGAATAGTTCAATAGTCAATTTGTAATTTACCAGACCCTCCAACATGACCCGCCCCACTAGGTACAAAATGCTCTGTTTCTGGACTTCCCTCTTAATTTATGATTTCCAGCACCTGTGTTGAACTAGTTAAATGATAAGAAAGCTGTTTCTACTCAGGTGATGGCAATAATAAATTAAGATGGAAGTCCAGAAACTGAGCATTTTGTACCTAGTGGGGCGGGTCATGTTGGAGGGTATGATTTACACCCATATGAGTAGTGTACACACATCTATATGTAGTAATGCGTCACTTCATGCATAAATCTAAAGGGAGGTTCTATACTCATTGCGTGGATGTTAAATGTATTCCTAATACATTTGACATAATAGTTTTATGCAAGGGTGACTGTCAATCCCTAAATCTCTATGTGTATATACAATTCCATTTATGTACGTATATTAGCATACACGAATACAAAACGGCCTATACACATATATAGCCGGCAGACACCCGCTTCCAACCTCCAACAAGAGACACCATCAGCGGCCTTCCAGCGGGACTCTAATAGCGGTGAGTGCACTGTGGAGATCACCTTTATCGACTACTACTGCCTTACACTGCTGCACACCCTGGCTGGAGATATAATACTTTGTATCTAGAATCTGATACATCTGACAAAGAGACCTTTTCCCTTATAACAAAACGGAAAGACTTTATTTTCAGAATCTGATACATTTACAAACAGGACTTTCTTTTTCATTATAAAAGGGAGACAAAGTTTCCAGGCATTCTCTCTGCACCAGTCAGTAGAGTAAAACGCATTTGCGTTTCTACTGCACTTGTCTTTATAAAAAACTTTTTTCTATATATTTTTTAACACTCTTTTTCCAATCTTTTTTCTTCCTTTATATGTTGTTTATCTTTTTTATCTTTTCTGTGTTGTATACCGGTATTAGGAATGTATATTTTCTGAAATTATTTTTTCCAGTATAAGCATACATTAATTATATTGAGAGTATATACTCTATAATTTTTTATTCTTTATTCTTTGTACGTACAATACACAAATTACTCTGTTATGGTTATCTGTAGGTTACAGTGACATATATACACATATATACCTTTTTTATAAGAAAATAAACTCTTTTAAACTTTATCTCTTTCTGTGTACAATTGTCCTTTGTTTAAAGTACAGCGCTGGGAGTACCAAACATACACATTCTTGAAATCATGCCTACCCCCTAATACTGACACCCAAAAATGTATTACAGATTGTAAATTAGAGTCGGATAGTCCTATGACTGACTAAAACAATCAGGAGAACGTGGAACGAATTAACATACAACCAGGATTGTATTTCCCCACTGCTGTTAAGTGGAGCAAAATTTTCTCCATAAGACAGAAGGACAGTGAAATGACATCTGAATATTTCCATAGGGCATTTCAAATAATGGCTAGATAGACTGGGGTATCGGATATAGGCAACGATGAGAATTACAGGGAGGTGGCTGTCTCTGTGCTAATGGACGGGCTCAATAAGGCATTGAGGGTCAGGGTGTAGACTTCTTTGCCAAATTGCAAAGGGGTCACAGTAGCTAATCTTAGAGAGTGTGCTATTGAACATCACAAGAATATTGTTAGGCGCAGAGAACAACAGGAGGAGAGGCTGAGGACTGAAAATACAAAGGCTCTTACAGCAAAGTCCCATCTACCTTAACCCCAGACCATTGATGTTTGGAAAAGATCAAAACTATGTTACATTTGTAGGAAAAAAAGGGCATTTTGCCAGAGATTGTAGGAGTAGTAGGACACATAGTCAATATAGACCCCCTAGACAGAAAACACAAGCCACATTATTAAACACATAGACAGGACCAAGGGACATATAGTAAGGAATCACAAGCCATATAGAAAACACAGATTAGGTTAATGGGAAGAACGAAATAAATGCAACATTACCCTTTGACAAAACTTGCTGGGGTTAAGATGGGGCCTCTAAACTTCTGCTTCTTTTTCCTAGCAGAAATGGCCCCTGATTAACGTAACAGAAACTTTGTTAAATATAATATACATATATTGTGCTCCCGCTCAGGAAGTACAAGGTATGTTAGATACCCTCAAAGACTAATATTGCATTACACTGTTCTAGATTCATGTCCATCACAGGTAGAGGAAATTATCTCACAGATACCGGGTTCTCTATGAACTTAGGATGGACAGGACACTGGATTGATGGCTGGGATAGTCCCAGTAGAGATACAACACACAAAGATTTTTTTAAGGGAGTAGACCAAGTAGAAAGTCATTCCCCATAGTGCCCAATCCAGTTGTCAAAATTTTATAAAATCCTCTTTACCTCTACAAACGTATCTGTTACCAACCTCTATGTGATTTTTCTTCACAGTTTCCTCTTCATCTCTTACGTTCACCTACAGGAGGGTGCAATACATGGACCCGATTACAGTTCAAACACCACATGCTTACTCTGTCCTTCAGAGTTCTGCCCAAATCCAGTATATCTCCCCAGCAGGATGACACCAGTATTACTGCAGTGTGCCTTGTCAAGCACAAAGGGTGGAGAATGGGAATACTGGTGAAAGGAGATTGTATACAGACACTGATATGCATGATGGTGTGATGGCCTGTCGGTGAACGGCAAACCTGACATTTTTCTTTTCATTTTCTCTCTCTTCTCTCATCCAGATATTTTTTTTTAGTTCACACAACTGATAACATGAAATAATTAAATTAAAAATTCAAAATTTGTGTTCCCTACAGGAAGAGGCAGTCTGGAAGGCGAAGGGATATGGTCAGGAATTCTCAGGACTTTGGATAGATGGACACGGTAAGCCAGTGGCCCCCATAACATATCTCCCAAGTCTAGCTGAGGCGGCACACGGTCTGACTCATCTGGGCAAGGAGGGTATGTGCAAGCTGGTAACAGCCTACTGGAGTGCACCAGGATTCTCTTCTCATGCAGGTAAGAAAGCAATGACACATCTTACTTGCTTGAGGAAGAATATTGGTAAGGCAATACCAATGGAGCCATCCCATATCCCTCCTACAGATGGACCTTTTCAGGTAATACAAATCGACTTCATACAGTTACCACCATGTAGGAATTTGAAATATGTGTTAGTATGTACTGATGTGTTTTCCAACTGGGTAGAAGCATTCCCTGCTACCATAACTACTGCTGTGTTCACTGCAAAGAAAATCATGCAGGAATTTGTGTTGCAGATATGGTATCCCTAGAATGATTAAAAGTGATAGAGGTACCCACTTTACAGGTGAAGTCTTTCAGGTCATGTGCAAACTGATGGGAATAATAGCAAGCTGCATACTCCGTACCGACCACAGGCGAGTGCAAAGGTGGAGAGAATGAACAGCACTATTAAGAACAAGCTGAGCAAAGTGATGGCTGAAACTGGATTGTTGTGGCCTGAAGCTTTGCCACTAGTGTTGTACAGCATCAGAACCACTCCCAGGTCACCGCTTAACTTATCACCCTTTGAAGTTCTTTTTGGTTGACAACCCCATGTAATGAAGAGACCCCCAGGATGATTTGAAATGCAATAATGAAATAACTGTGAAATATTTGGTTAGGATGAGCCAGCAGCTGAGAAATCAACAAAGAAATCTAAAGCTGGTGATTCCTGACATACCGAACGGTAATTGTCATGACATTGGTGGTCATTACGAGTTGTTCGCTCATTGCCGATTTTCGCTATGCTGCGATCTGTTGCTAAATGCGCATGCGCATTGTACGCAGCGCGCATGCGCTTAATTATTTAACTAAAAACTTAGCAGTTTTGCTGTTGATCCTGCGGCGCTTTTCAGTTGCACTGCTGATCGGTGAGTGATTGACAGGAAAGGGGCGTTTCTGGGTGGTAACTGAGCGTTTCCGGGAGTGTGCTAAAAAATGCAGGCGTGTTAGAGAAAAACGCAGGAGTGACTGGAGAAACGGGGGAGTGGCTGGCCGAACGCAGGGCGTGTTTGTGACGTCAAACCAGGAACTAAACGGACCGAGCTGATCGCAATCTAGGAGTAGGTCTGGAGCTACTCAGAAACTGCAAGAAAATATTTAATAGCAATTCTGCTACTCTTTTATTCGCTATTCTGCTAAACTAAGATACACTCCCAGAGGGTGGCAGCCTAGCATTTGCAATGCTGCTAAAAGCAGCTAGCGAGTGAACAACTCGGAATGAGGGCCATTGAGCCTGGGGATTATGTGATGATTCAAAATTTTTTACACTCAGGTTGCCTCATAGACAGGTGGGAAGGACCGTACCAAGTCTTGTTAACCAGCACAACAGCACTAAAAGTCGCCGAAAGAGAGACTTGGGTCCACTCGTCCCACTGCAAGAAGGTCGCTGACCCGGAGAAAACTTGTGACAAAGAGCAATGTGAAGAAAACCTCATATCACTAGAGAGTCTATTCCGGGAAAGCTGAGAGGCAGGACTGTTGAACGGCACCTGAGTGCGAAGAGCAACAAGATCAAGGATGGTTGTCGCACCATTTTCTTTCTTCACCCCCCACTGCATTTTCCTTTCTTTTCTCCACCTTTCTTTCCTCCTTTCCCCTAACGAAATGGATCTATCACAAGAGACTGCGTTTCGGGTTCTGCTGGTAATTTTGTTGATCAGGACAATCTGTTTTGGTGAGGGTCCCAGAGAGGTCGAGCAAGGATCTGGAATGGGTTCTGATGGCGAGTATGAATTTGTAGGATCTCAGGAGCAGCACATCACTCGAGCAAAGGCTGGTATCAGTAAGCGCTCTGGTAGTCATGGAGCTCGGAGGCAATGTGAGGGGTTATTGTCTGATGAATATTGTATTTGTAGGAATTGTGAGAACATAGTCGAAGATGAGTGCATCCAGAGATGTCAGTTAAATATTAATATCGACATGGACCGACATCCGTTGAGTGATTGCCACTCATTAGTGGGTAATGTCTTAAACCAGACAGAATGTTGGGTGTGCTCACAAATACCTCAAGGACAGAGTAAGTCAGGATTAGTACCATACTCTTTAGCAATAGATGAGGTACTCGAATTACAGGGTGGGAGACCGGTGAACAAGAAATTCAATATATCTAGGCCCCCTAGCTTGAAGCTCCACCAGTACAACGTAGATAGGTCCCTGTTGTGTTTTAATATTTCCAATTTCCGAAAATCAGGAAATTGGGAAGTGACTTGGAATAACCAGACAATGACCTTTTCACACAGAGCTGATAGGATTCCTATCGACTCTGAACTTGTACGCAAGATAGCCACCTGTATCGGTACCGGTATATACGTGGAAGCAAAACCATGTGGGTTGGAAATGTATCGCAGGGGTATTGTGCCCATATCATCCAGCCCAATACTTGTACTGAGCAAATGAGAGAACTAGGGATTGGTTTCTTCACATGGAAAGTTTGCAATATGGTGATGTTACATTTTGTCCCCTATGTTCTCCCAGATGATGCCTATTTCATATGTGGGAGGAAAGCGTACAAGTGGCTAACTCCGAGCTCTGAGGGATTGTGTTATATTGGGAGAGTACTACCAGAGGTCATGACCATAACCCACGATAAAATGAAAGACGTTCACCGAAGCGCTCAGACTCTTTATACTCATACCCACTATGAACACATCATCAAGAGACACCTCATAGATAGGGCAGAATATGCAGCCTCCGATTTGATCCACGAATCCACCGGGATTCAGTTCCTGTTCGCATTAGATATCACCTGTACTGCCAGAGGAACTATAAATTTTAGGTACATCCATGCGCTTGCGAACTTGATAGACAATATCACTGAGATGTATGATGACACCTTTAGGTATACGGGCAGGGAGTACCAAGCCTACAAGACGGAGTTGGTCCAGCACAGGATGGTCCTGAATTATGTTACGGCTGTGACGGGTGGGTACTGTGTCACTTTGGCAACTCAATATGGTGTGAAGTGCTGTACAAATATTACGAATAGCACTGACAACCCCACGGAGATCATCGATTAAAGGATGGACGAGATCTTGCAGTTGAAGTGGGAGTTCTGGAAGAGACACAATCTTACCTTGATGGCTGTGGGTAATGAATTGACCGGCTGGGTCTCATGGTTAAACCCACTCAACAGGGGCTTATCCTGCTGCAGAAGATTTCTAGTATATCACTCAAAATCTAGTCAGTTTAGTGCAGGAGAAGATATTTTTTTTTCTACCTACTAGAGTAATGTTTCCCAGCAAGGGTTAAGTGAAAAAAATAAAAAATAAAAATAAAATAAAAAATAGTAATTTTTTTTAGGAATATTGGTGGATTTTTTTTTTTTTCACTTAACCCTTGCTGGAAAACAGTACTCTAGTTGGTAGAAAAAATTGTTCTCTTCTCCTGCATTCAACTGACTAGGATTTGAGTGATATACTAGAAATCTTCGGCAGCAGGATAAGCCCCTGTTTTCAGATACATATATCAGTCTCCTAATGACAGGAGCTGTCTAACTTATTAACCAGGTGCATTCATGGTGCAGACTTTGAACTTACAGACTCTTTTATGACTCCAGATTTAAACTTATTTCACAATTTGGTCATTGGGCCCCTGATAAGACTGTTTAACCATGGATTGCTAACCTTACGCATATCTTCGACCAAAAAATCTGGCTAGCTCCACTATCAATATTCATTTTCTTCCATTCTCCTTTTTTCCTCTTTTCTTGCTCTTTTTTCTTCTCCTTTCCTTATTCCAAACGTGCTCTCTCATCCGGTTGGACAGCAGAAGCACATTTCTTGCTTGGTAAGAGTACTCACTCATTCAGCAAAGATTACTGCCATACTCCACAGGATAAACCCAATGTCATCCGATCTTGGAAGCCAATCTCTGGTAGGCCTGGTAAGTAATTGATGGGGAGACCCGCAATGATTACCAGGTGCAGAAAACCTATATGCTGAACAGCAGAAGGAAACTACCCACCTACCATCTATTTTTGATCTAATTTTCAGTGTCTACTTGGACACTCTATCAAAGACCTTCTTTATAGAAATACGAGGGATATATGATATGAACCTGTTTTAGGCATTACGAACCCCCACAACAAAGGGGATACCAGATACTAATAGCCCCCCTTCTATAAAGGGCATTGTGAGATATAGGCTTTGTAACCAATGTCTATTTGATGGTCAGACCTTAAGGAGGTACTACTCCTTTGAATTAAAAAGCCTTGTGGTAACACCACTGTCTCAACGTAGAGCAGCAGGTGCTTAAGTACCCATATAGGCAACATTTTTACTCACTGAGATCTATGACCTGTACCTTTTGAGAGTGACAATATTAATGAATTATTTGCAACTACAAAGACCGCTGAACAAAGAACCCTGTGGGGATAATTAACCTGTCTCGAGATATTAAGTATAGACAGAGTCAATCGAATAATTATTTATTACGTCAAATATTTTCAACTAGGCAGTTATTCACTACCAATGATAACTCCGATTATGTGGTTTTAATTATGCAAAATAAATTGGTAATTTGCAAATGTCCATAAAAAACCCTTTGAAGTAGTGTGCTGTTTAAACTCATTATTTTAATATTTTAATTAAAAGTTAAGTTTTACTGTCTGACTACAATCATAAGAGTGCCCCAACACAGAGTCTTTCTTTTTTTCTCTTTCCTTTTTACTTCCTGGGAACTGCATGGACAACATGAGGAAAAGTATAGTTAGGTCATCCAGTTTCATTTACACTCCAGCTCATACAGCTAGTCCAAGAAGTCCTCAACTTGAATTAAGAAAACCTTAGTGATGTAATACTGGTAATAAAATACAATCTGCGCTGCAACCAACTGAAGCTACAGGTAATACTGTGGTGGAATTCAACTTGCTTCAGGAACTGAATGGACAGCAACTGGTTATGAAGACCTACACACATCAAGCCATGAAATACAGTAGATAGATGGGGTATATGTTACCTTACTGCAGCACACTGCAACTCTTTACTGCTTTAGGTATGCTACTCAACCCCTGTGAAATATTACCAATCTACCGTATGTGAGTCCAAACATTACATGCCTTAGTCTAGGCATAAACCTAATCAGACTACTGTAAAAGCAGCGGTGAAGCTGACGGAGGATATGAAACTTTAGTTCAGTATGTTAGCCTTGTCAGTTTTGGTGTTTCTATCATGAGTGCAATGTGTGTGATGCACACAGTCCCCTGGGTCCAGGGGGTCCTACACCGCACGCACTGCACCCATGTTGATTTTATATTTACCTTTCCAGAATCCAGCTATGGGCGCTGCAGCTACAGCAACCACAGCAAAAATCACTCCCAAAATGGCCACATGCACAGTAGGAAATTTATCTCTGGACCATGATGGGCGCCATATTTCCAGAGATTTGAGCATGAGCAGTAGACTCTGGATCAATGCCGAAACCTATGGTGCCGTAGAGATGAGGTGGCCAACCCGGAGTCTGCACACAGGCCCCCTCCTATCTTAAAACTCCCCTGCTTGTTGGCCTTGTAGATCAAGTTCTTTATTTGCTTTACCAGACACACCAGATTTGCAGCACCTTCACATTCAATTACTATATCTTGGCAATCATGATTGATGCCAGATTTAAGCCACATGTAATATCTTTCTTTCCAACTGACTCTTGAAGATTGCACATTGCACATTGAATACAGTTCTGAATATATGAAATCTGCTGTTCCATATGCACTTTTTACTTTCAAATGCTGTTGGAGGAGAGGAAAATGTTACACATAATGTGCTGTAGTTTTCCCATAGAGACTAGTTTCCTGCTATATGGAAGAAACAGTGCTAGCTAATTCTCTTGCAGTTCTGGAGGGGCAATACATGTGCACAGTAGACATCTATACAGACAAGGCATATCAAAAACATTTGCATCTTGTACCCTCTGCAACAGAAATTAGCTGTATGTCAGTCTTTATTTTATTATTATTATTATTATTATTATTATTATTATTACTACTACTACTTCTAATTAGAGATGAGCGGATTCGGTTTTACTCGGATTAACTCGGTTCTCAAAAAGGCATCTTTTTGACTATTCAAAACACGTGACATCCGTGAGCCAATTAAATGCCATTTTGAGAACCGAGTAAATCCGAGCAAAACCGAATCCGCTCATCTCTACTACTACGAAGAAGAAGAAGAAGGAGAAGAAGATGAAGAAAAAGAAGAAGAAAAAGAATATAGCACTTTCTTCCCAGTAGAATCAAAGTGCTTTACAGTACATTTGCATTTAATCAACATGATACAAAATGAACTTGACAGAAAAGCAAACTAATTATTTTTGTTGTAATTTTTCTGTTTCAGAACTAAAGGGATATTAGTGAAATGCTAAGTAAACTGGTATGTCTTGAAGGATTCTAAGCCACAGCTTTTTTGCAATACAAGTTCTGTTCTACTGTGTACAGTCTCAGTTACAAACAATAAACAAGTGTCATATATCAAATTAAATAGCAAAGTCTCCTTGTGCATCTTAACCACATTGTGTTGCAACTTATATGCATATAAAGAATAAAAGACACCTAATGTTAGCAGAGTTGCTCAGGACCTGGCGGCTCACTCACACCAGTCAACTCATGCTGCTTGGCATATTGAGACTGGATGTATGAGGACATATCCATAGATTTTCTGAAGAAGTTAAGTGCTCGATTCTAGCTACAGTATGTTCCTCAGATGAAAGAATGAGGATTTGATTGTGACTGTTACTTGATGTTTAAATGTCATCCACTATCCAGGACAACACCAAGATTCAACACATCTTCATTGTTTTGTAAGTCCAGTTGGTTGGTTGGTTGGCCCAGCTTCAGTCTTCTCCTTTGATGAGCTCCTATCATAATTAACACTATTTTATCAGGATTCAGTCACAGCCAACTGGCACTCATCCACATACAGTAGACATGGCTACTTAATGCATCTATAATACATATGTTTCATGTTTTTTCAAGTAAAATGTAACAGTACAGGTTTTAATAATATCCTTACTTGAGCACAGGTGATGTAATTAGTACCAAGGCAATATAGATTTAACCATCTGTATTGAAGCATATTCTGAAAACTTGGACTGTTAAGGGGGGGGGGGGGGGGGGGGGGGGCATAAGGACTCAGTTAGGAAACACTGATTTCCAGTGGCGTGCGGTGAGGTCAGTGGCTGGTGAGGCACTACAGCCATAATGTCCGCCACATCCTGCCGATGACCCCTACCGCCGTCGAGCCAATGCCCGCTACTGCCTCTGAGCCGATGCCCGCTGCCACCGCCAATGGCTTACAAACTCTCCCACCATCAACTGACCCAGGCCTCCTCCACTAATTTGCATCTCAGTCCAATGTCGCCAATGCCTTCTGCCTGCCTGCTCATCATACTTGTTGTATATTGTACATTTTTATAGGAAAAAAAAAAAAAATTAGTGTTTGGGACTGGGAAGGGAGTGGGGGGAGGACATGAATGCAATTTTGTTGTCCAGGGCTTCCATTAACTTAATGGAGAAGGGTCTGAATGGGTTAAAAAAAATGTAAAAAAAAATGCGTGAGGTCCCCCCTCCTAAGTATAACCAGCCTCGGGCTCTTTGAGCCGGTCCTGGTTGTTTAAATACTGGGAAAAAAATTGGACAGGGGCTCCCCGTATTTTGACAACCAGCACCGGGCTCTTAGTCCGGTCCTGTTTCAAAAAATACAGGGGACAAAAGATGTAGGGGTCCCCCGTATTTTTGAAACCAGCACCGGGCTCCACTAGCCAGGGACATAATGCCACAGCCGGGGGACACATTTATGTAGGTCCCTGCGGCCGTGACATTACCCCCCCAACTAGTCACTCCTGGCCGGGGTTCCCTGGAGGAGTGGGGACCCCTTAAATCAAGGGGTCACCCCCCCTCCAGGCACCCAAGGGCCAGGGGTGAAGCCGGAGGCTGTCCCCAGCACCCCTGGGCGGTGGGTGCCGGGCTGATAGCCATGTGTGTAAAAAAAAAGAATATTGGTTTTTGTTGTGGAACTACAAGGCCCAGCAAGCCTCCCCCGCTTGCTGGTACTTGGAGAACCTCAAGTACCAGCATGCGGGGAAATAACGGGCCCGCAGGTACCTGTAGTTCTACAACAAAAAAAATACCCAAATAAAAACACAACTCACACACCGTGAAAGTAAAAATTTATTAAAACACACTTACACACTCACACATACTTACCTACATCCCACGCCGGTCACGTCCACTTGTCCATGTAGAATCCAATAGGAGTACCTGTAAAAATGAGAGACAGATTACTTACCTACATCCCACGCCGATCACGTCCACTTGTCCAGTAGAATCCAATAGGGTAGGGGTACCTGTCAAAATGAACATTATACTTACAAACTGAGAGCGAGAGAGTGTGTGAGGGCGGGATGTTCTAAGCAGTAATATAGCGGTAAAACCTGTTACCGGCCCGATGTCTTTTCCCCGTATGTTCTATTAATCCTCAGCCTACTGCGCTGTCAGTTGCTTCCGCATGTCCTGTTACACGTGACTTCTTCGTCTCTGTACCTGCTGTCATAGGTAGCCTATTATTCCACCACGGGCACTGTATGTACGAACGTACAGGACCCGTCACCTCCAGGCATATGTGCCATTGTTTAATGATCGGAGGTGATGGGTCCTGTACATTGGTACATACGGTGCCCGCAGTGGACCAATAGGCTACCTATGAGAGCACGTGTCGTGCAGAAGTCACGTGTAACAGGTGCACGTGACAGCGTGGCAGGCTGGGAGTTAAGTAAAAACGGGGAAAAGGTGTGTGTGGGGTGTGCAGCTTGATTAAAATAAAATAAAAATGAGTATCAGGCAATGCATGTAGGGGCACACACACACACACACACACACACAAACACACCCCACCACTCCCCTCCCCCTCTCTACACCTACCTGCTGAGAGCCTCTGCCGGGGGACAGGGAGAGAGAGAAGCTCCGGTCAGCGGGAGGGCGCAGGATGGGGAGAGCCGCACAGTAGCTCCGGTCAGCGGGAGGGCGCAGGATGGGGAGAGCCGCACAGCACAGTAGCTCCGGTCAGCGGGAGGGCGCAGGATGGGGAGAGCCACACAGCACACACCTCCGTTCGGGTCAGCGGGAGGACGGAGGAGAGCCGCACACACTCCAGCGGCACTGCTCCCTCCCGGCTACCTCCAGCTTCACTCACCGCCTGGCCCCGCCGCCTCCAGCGCCGCATGTGTGTGATTGGACGGTGGATCCAGCACTGGATCCGCTGTCCAATCACAGGTGCCTCGCTGACATGGGGGTGGTGTCCCTGTCAGCGAGGCACTTGTTTAAGTGCCGCTTTCCATGTATTTTTTAATGGGGTTTTAAAGCCCCGTGCTTGGCCCCCCCCCCCCCCCCCCCCCCCCCCCCGCTCTGTCCCGTTCCCATTATCCACGGGAGGAACTGCTATCAGTGCCTCCCAAAGTACTTGAAGGACCTACAATTATTTAAATAAAATAAAGAAGATACTTATGACACAGAATATGTGTCATAAGTATCTTCTTTATATTATTTTAATACTGAATCACAGGGGAGGCACGGCCTCCCCTGCCTCCCCTGACTGCACGTCCCTGCTGATTTCAGAAAAAATTATGGTTCCATTATTTAGTATTTTATGAGGACATATATTTTGAACAATTACACTGTTCTTTCTTATTCTAAGTTTGTTCCCGGAACCTTTTTTTCAGCACATGAAATGAACAAGGAATTAACGAATGCCACGTCACAGATTGTGTTCCACATCCTGGCATTCTCAACATCAGAAGGTGGGATGATTATGCTTTTTTTAGTAGTTTTACTGGTTTATCTGATTGTTCTTTTTGGCAACTTTGTTATTATTACCCTGGTGTGTATTGTGTCCCAGCTACACACATCCATGTACTTCTTCCTATGTAATCTGTCCATAGTGGATATCTTATATGTCTCCACTACTCTACCCAAGCTGTTGTATATTTCTCTCACAGGGGACCATGAAGTGTCTTACACTGCCTGCATAGTCCAGTTATATTTCTACGTGTTCTTTGCCTATACAGACAACTTCCTGTTAACAACAATGGCCATTGACCGTTATGTGGCAATTTGCTTCCCCTTGCATTACTCGGTCATTATGAGCAAACAAGTTTGCATATTTTTAGCATCTCCTGCATGGATTATGGCTGCACTTAATTCCTTAATATTCACTTGTTTTGTAAGGGACTTGAATTTCTTTCACTTTAGTGAAGTCAACAGTTTCTTCTGTGACATAAAAGCCCTGATGATCATTTCTTCCAGTGACACCACATTTTTTAGATTTTTTTTTTCATATATGCGTTATTCACAGGAACGGTTCCCTTTCTGATGATCATGGCTTCCTATGGCTGCATCATTTCCACCATCCTAAAAATTCCATCCTCAGTTGGAAGACGCAAGACGTTCTCAAGCTGTACTTCCCACATAACCATAGTTGTGATGTTCTATGGCTCAGGCTTGTTCATGTATATGCAATATACTCAAGCGTATGACAAGTACCTCTCAATGTTGTTTATTACTTTCGTCCCGATGCTAAACCCGCTAGTATACAGTTTGCGGAATAGAGACATACTAAGTGCTATAACAAAAATAATGCACTACTAACAGAACAAGACTGATCAACAAAGGAGCCAATATTTTCCAATGTGTCATTAGCTAATCAACTTATAATAACATTTTAGGACAGTTGAGCTTTTACAAACGTAAACACTAATCTAAAAGGCCACTGTCTCTATCATGGGGTCCATGTACTAAAAGGACATTTATCGCAGAGAAAAGTAGTTCCTTCTTCGCCTGTTATTGATGTAAAGAAGGAGACACCTACAGAGATGGTTACTAAAAGTAGCCCCTGCCGAGGAGAGTAAGGGGTCTATTCATAGAGCAGAGAAAAACCCTGTTTTGCGGAAAACAGGGTTTTTCTCTGCTTTGTGCTATTTATGGAGCAGGTTACTGTGGAAAAGTCCCTGTCTTTTCCAGCGCCCCCCTGCTCTGTGGCTGAATCTCATCACCATACTTTCTGCTCCTCCATGTCAGGATGGCACAACCATGTCAGGATGGCACAACCTGAACTGTGGTGCGGTAACTGCAGGGAAGCTCAATGCTTCCCTGCTCTCTGTCCGGCGCCCATGCTGGCTCTGCCCCCTGACTCTCATCAGCCACTGCAGCCTCCTGGGAGGTCAGCTGGCAGAGCATGCACAGAGGGACTCGCCGGCTGACTTCAACACCGCTGAGGGCACCACTGGAGAAGACATCGCCACACGAGCCTGGGTGAATAAAAATGAAGTGCTACTTGTTACAGCTAAATATCGCATCGGACCAATGCAATTTATAGTGATAAGTATCAATTCAGTTTTCATTTCTTAGATGAATAGATCCGTAAATGTTCAATCACACCCATGGCAGTGTCAGCGGACAGCAGAGACACTGGACTCAGCTTGCCTCTGAAGTCCCACCTGAGCAGCTGCAGCAGAAAATGTTTTTTTTTTTAACAATCTATTAACAACCTGAAAAAGTAACAGAGATCACTTCCTGCTTCTACAGTGAGGATAACCAGTTTTCAGCAGTTACGGGTGACAATGGTGCAGATGTACTAAGCCTTGGAGAGAGATAAAGTAAACAGAGATAAAGTACCAACCAGTCAGCTCCTAACTGTCATTTTTCAAACAGAGCCTGTAACATGACAGTTAGGAGTTGGTTGGTTGGTACTTTATCTCTCTCCAAGGCTTAGTACGTAAACCCCAAAGCCAGAGGTGGAGAAGACAATACAAATATCTTTCATTCACTTAGCACATACAGGCAAAATACAGGGAAATCAGTTATGTATAGTAAAGCGATATTTACAGATATTTTCTTTGCATTTTTTCAGTTAGATCCCTTATCTCAGCTTAGTACATAGACCCCATCAGTGGCAGATTTTACCTATGGACTGCATACTGTCTCCTCTCCTCCTCTCCCTTCTCGGGGCAAGCACTGGTAGCGGACCACTCCTTCCACCGTCAGGTAGGAGCCGCTGCTGGACTCCATTGTTCCTTATTTCTCCTTGATCATAATACACAGTATCATGTTCAATTATTCTAAGAAGCCATTTTTTTTGTATAGACAAGAAGTTGTAGTATTGACTATACTAATTTTATAAATGGTTTTACTTTTTTACTGAATTGGTAGAAATGGAAATGATATACACAAAAATTGTACAATTTATTTGCAATGTCTTCTGATTACAGGGGGCAGACTTATCAATGAGTTTTATCATACTCAATGAGTATTAAAACTCGATACATATGATAAATGGTGCATGATAAAACTTGTTGATAAATCAGCACCTACTTTACATCTGTTAAAATGATTAAACATATATTGTAAAATGAACATGTTACATACTGATAAATAGAATTCCACACATAAATTAGTATATTAAAAGAATCACAAGTTCAATGTGCATCTTAAAAGAGTTAAATCTGTTTCATGATCTAATCATGTTTACATCTCAACAAAAACATTTACATTTTTTTACTCAGCTTTAGTATCAGGTACATGCAGACATACAGATGTATCCACACACATCTAGCCTACCTGTATGTTATACAGCCCTTCCAGACACACAGAGCCGGCCTTAAGCATAGGCAAACTAGGCAAATGCCTAGGGCATTTGGTATGCTTAGGGGCACCAGCAGCTTCTGCTGATTAAAATGAGATGCGGCATGCCTATATTCTGTGTGTGACTGCGGCTGTATCTGCATACGAAATGCTACATTGCAGTGTACTCCTGGAAATCACTGTAATGTAGCATTTCGTATGCAGATACAGCCGCAGTCGCACACAGAATATAGGCATGCTGCATATCATTTTAATCAGCAGATGCTGCTTGTGCATCCTAGCCACAAAGTAATGCAAATAAAATGCATTTTCATAAACAAAAGGCGCCCGATGTTAGCAGAGCTGCCAGCTGACTCATGCCAGGCATCTCCTGCAGAACTAGCGGCGGTGCTAGGGGGCACCAGCCAAAATCTTGCCTAGGGCATCATATTAGTTAGGGCCGGCTCTGCAGACACACAATGCAGTGGCGTGACTCTGTAGCACTAAGTGTCTTTACTACATGTGACCTTTTTCATTAACATGCATCTTATTTGCAAAATAAATAGGTTGCACAAGCAGCTTATGGTGATTAAAACGATATGTTGCCTGCCTATAGTCTGTGTGCAACTACAGCTGTATTTGCATACAAAATGGTATGTTACAGTGTTTTCCAGTCACTGCACAGCAAGACAGATATTCACATTGAGCAGTGATCCGGCACATACACCACAAGCAGTGCACCAAACATGTTTCCATGACGTGAAGTTATCACCATACACCATACCTCCCAACATTTACTAATCAGAGAGGGACATCTTTGCACGCGTAGTGCACGCCCACCCGAAAAGGGGGTGTGACCTATGGAAAAGGGGCATGTCTTTGCAGGAGGGCCTGCGATCATGAGCCATGCCCCGTTTCTATCACTGAGGGGGCATGTGAGCTGCTGGCACGCCCTCTCTCCCTCTGTCTCCACTGAAAAGGTGATGTGCGCATGGGCACAGCATCTATTCACCACTGCTCTGATAAGTAGAGCAGAGAGTGCAGGAGCCTCCCAACTGCCCCCCCCCCCCCCACACCGCAGGACACTGTGGCCCATGGGTAGGACAGCCCCCGAAAAAACGGGGTTTGGCTCGTGAAATTGG
This sequence comes from Pseudophryne corroboree, assembly GCF_028390025.1. Classification (NCBI taxonomy): domain Eukaryota; kingdom Metazoa; phylum Chordata; class Amphibia; order Anura; family Myobatrachidae; genus Pseudophryne; species Pseudophryne corroboree. The sequence goes on along the minus strand of NC_086449.1, from coordinate 128,325,348 downwards.
GACAGTTGGGAGGTATGCGTACACTGTGATAAGCTGGCACAGAAATCTGATCACACTACTCAATGTCAATCACTTTCAATCACTTTATTTATTAATAATTTTTTACAAGTTATTTATATAGCGCACACATATTCTGCAGCACTTTACAGAGAATATGTGGGTATTCACATCAGTCCGTGCCCCAGTGGAGCTTACAATCTATATTCCCTACCACACGTACACGCACACACATTCACGCTAGGGTTCATTTTTGTTTGGAGTCAATTAAATTACCAGTACATTTTTAGATTGTGGGACAAAACCGGAGTACCCAGGGGAAACCCACTCAAGCACTGGGAGAATACAAACTCCACACCGTTAGGGCCATGGTTAGAATTGAATCCATGATCTCAGTGCTGTAAAGGGAATGCTAACCATTACACCGTCCATGCTGACCTCTTTGTGAATAAATCCGCATTGCGAACAACATTGCTAAGATACTTTGGCGCACATGCAGTGCAACCATGATGCATGCTTAGTTAGCCAATAAAAGCTCATGTAGCATCCACATGGAGTGATAGATGTCACTTCTTCAATTTCTTGTTGATTTTACTCAAACATAAACAAAGAAAAAAGTAGTGCAACCCCGTTGAATGATTTTTTTAATAACACAAAACACTCACAATAAAACCATAGATAAAGGCATGTATAAACCACATTTAGTGGTAAGCTCAAGGACAAGGTTTCACCGTGCAAATATATTGCCTACCCATCCAACAGGTTCACATTGGTCCAGGACCGATGTGAACCTATATTTGGGTATTACTCATATAAGTTACCGTTATCGTTTATTCAGTTGTACCCATTGAATGTATGGTCACTGCCAAGTACTGACACCAAAGGTTTTAATTTTTAAAGTTTTGATTGGGAGTACTTCATTACTAATAAATATTGGCATTATGTACAACTCAGATTCAGGCCTACAGTGCAATGGCACTCATTGTTTTGCAGCTGAGAGGAATCATTGCACAGCTTCATATGTTTTAATGGAACTTTACAAGTGCACACTGCTGACAAGTTGCCCATCAGCACATTGGACATCGGTAGCTTATTATTGCATGGGACAGTTACCATTTGGAAGATCTTTTCACCTAATTCTTGGCGTTCCAAAGTTCATTGGCTATAACAGATCTACAGTGCTGGTTAATACTTGCCATTGAGTGCTGTTCTGTGTCTTAATTATCTATCTAGAATTAAGCATTTATTCCAGTGGCTCCCACACTGGGTGCCTAGGCACTCTGGGATACCACGAGGGTCTTGCAGGGGTGCATTGGGTTAGTGATCCAGAACCAAATCAAATTATTTATGGTCAAAGTAATAGGCAAAATGAGGGTTAGTGGATTCTAATCATAAAACATTTGGACAATCAGAAGCACAGCTGTACATCACCACATAACAGAACCTAGGGACAAACCTCCCAACATGACCTATACCAGAAGATACAAAATGCTCTCTTCCTGGACTTTCCTCTTAATTTATGATTGCCATCACCTGTGTTAAACTAATTAATTGATAAGAAAGGTGTTTCAACACAGACGTTGGCAATCTGAAATTAAGAAGGAAGTCCAGGTACAGAGCATTTTGTCCCTCCTGGGATGGGCCATGTTGGTAGATATCTAAGCATGACAGGTAGGCACAATTCACTTAATTTAATATTTTTTATTCCAAATTTGTCAGTAAAAATCTTTTACCCTAGGGGTGCTTTGAAAAATGCTGATATTCTAGAGTGCCATGATTCAAGAAAGTTTGGGAACTATTAATTTTATTTTAGTGTAAATTCCTATATTTATTGTTGTCACACTCTGTTATGAATTATGATTAAAGATACCATTTTGGGTGTCTTCCCACTGTGCTTTTAATGTTTGGAGAGGTTTACCTGGATTCTGTGGACTTTTTCTGGGACTTTAGATCCATTCTACAATGTGGTGAAATAGACGATAAAGAAAAGAAATTTTAGAGATCTTTCCAGACGTGGAGGTGGATTCAGAGAAGCCTGTTTTTGTTTTTCTCTTGTGATTTTATATTAATTGGGTGTCCCTCCCCTTTTGAATAAAACTTTATATTGTTTTATGGTATTGCACCATAGTGTGTTTATATCTTTATTGTAACCTATGCTTCCAGTGAAAAGCATTTTATTGATTCCTGGATACGGAGGACTGGAAAGTGTTACCAGATAAGCCAATGTTCCTTTATTAAATTACAAATCTGGAGAAAAAGGCAAAAAAGACTCTTTAATAAATATGCACAGTTATCTGGCACCTTATCTGAGGGTTAAGAGGCTGTACATACATTCTATACCTTTCCCCGCTTATTTTTAGAAACTGCTCAACTTTGAACTGGGGCTTGATCAGGTCAGAGGCAGAGTTACTGCTATTATTTGATATTTTAGACAATTTGGAGTTGTTTTATATTATGGATGGGCAGTTGTCCCCACCTTTTAAGGAGCTTTACTGTAATCAATTATCCATTTCTATAATGAGAGAATTTTAAGAAAAAATAAATGAATATTGTTTTATGCCCAAAAACATAAGTACAGTACAATAAGCACTGGGGTGTAATAGTCATCAACCAAGAGAATTTACTAAATCATAAGTGACCATACAGTAGATATTGTTTGTTTTTTAACATCATTTTTTTTATTGAAGAATAGTGTAGTTAAGGGGATACGAAAAGGAAAACAGGAAATGGGGGAAGGGAGCAAAACCATAGATTCTGAGATTCATGATCATAAGACATAAGCAAACAGTAATGGCAATACATGACATTTGAACATGCAAAGTGATGGACTGGGGGGAGGTAATAACCGACTAACAGACAGGGTAAGCTAACTAAAGAGACAGATAAGGAACATATATCAACTGGTACATAAGTTTCAAGGAATGCTCCAGGCCAGTGGATGTTATTCCTGGCGACTGCAGTAACCGACACAAAGGAGCAATATTACTGAAAAGAGGTGATTAGGCATGGAGAACAAAACAGATACACAAAGAAAACAGAATGTTCCTGGTCAATGGATGGTGCCCCTGGCAACCGCAGTAACCAACACAGAGGAGCAATACTACTGTTGGGAGATGATGACATTGTATTGACTAATACAATGTAAACCTACCAATAGCACAAGGCAAAGAAGCACAAACAATGAACTGATTGCAGGAACATAATAGGGGTTCTGCAAAGCTGCAGCTGAGGAAGAAAGGAAGACAGTAAACACACAAAGCTAGGCTCCCACACAGAGGATAAAGGAACAGGCAAACGAGGTTCTGCCAGGTTGCAGCTGAGGACCAATGGACAATAGACACTAAGGGGTATATTTACTAAGGTCCCGATTTTGACCGAGATGCCGTTTTTTCTTCAAAGTGTCATCTCGGTCATTTACTAAACTCAAATCTCGGCAGTGATGAGGGCATTCGTATTTTTTTTGAAGTCCAACAAAAAAAATACGAATGAATACACCATCGGTCAAAACGCGGCTGTTTAAGTATGAATCTCGGTCATTTACTAAGAAGTGCAAAGCAAAAAAAAAAAAAACACTGCCGTGAAAAAATACAACTCGTAAAAAAGTGCTAAAAAAAAACAGACCTGCTTTTTTGAGCCGTGATTGGATAGGCATGCACGGATCCATGAGATCCGTGCATGTATATCAGTGGGAAGGGGTGGGAAAGTGTTATTTTTTTGGAAAAAAATTGCGTGGGGTCCCCCCTCCTAAGCATAACCAGCCTCGGGCTCTTTGAGCCGATCCTGGTTGCAGAAATATGGGAAAGAAAATGACAGGGGTTCCCCCATATTTAAGCAACCAGCATCGGGCTCTGCGCCTGGTCCTGGTTCCAAAAATACGGGGGACAAAAAGAGTAGGGGTCCCCCGTATTTTTGAAACCAGCACCGGGCTCCACTAGCTGGACAGATAATGCCACAGCCCGGGGTCACTTTTATACAGTGCCTTGCGGCCGTGGTATCAAATATCCAACTAGTCACCCCTGGGGGAGTGGGGACCCCTGGGGGAGTGGGGACCCCTTCAATCAAGGGGTCCCCCCCCAGCCACCCAAGGGCCAGGGGTGAAGCCCGAGGCTGTCCCCCCATCCAATAGGCTGCGGATGGGGGGCTGATAGCCTTTGTGAAAAGTGATTGATATTGTTTTTAGTAGCAGTACTACAAGGCCCAGCAAGCCTCCCCCGCAAGCTGGTACTTGGAGAACCACAAGTACCAGCATGCGGCGGAAAAACGGGCCCGCTGGTACCTGTAGTACTACTACTAAAAAAATACCCAAAAAAAGACAATACACACACACCTTGAAAGTAAAGTTTTATTACATCCATCCACACAAACATACATACATACTTACTAGTGATGAGCACCGGAAATTTTTCGGGTTTTGTGTTTTGGTTTTGGGTTCGGTTCCGCGGCCGTGTTTTGGGTTCGAACGCATTTTGGCAAAACCTCACCGAATTTTTTTTGTCGGATTCGGGTGTGTTTTGGATTCGTTTTTTTTTTTTTTTCAAAAAACCCTAAAAAAACAGCTTAAATCATAGAATTTGGGGGTCATTTTGATCCCAAAGTATTATTAACCTCAATAACCATTATTTCCACTCATTTTCAGTCTATTCTGAACACCTCACAATATTATTTTTAGTCCTAAAATTTGCACCGAGGTCGCTGGATGACTAAGCTCAGCGACCCAAGTGGCCGACACAAACACCTGGCCCATCTAGGAGTGGCACTGCAGTGTCACGCAGGATGGCCCTTCCAAAAAACACTCCCCAAACAGCACATGACGCAAAGAAAAAAAGAGGCGCAATTAGGTAGCTGTGTGAGTAAGATAAGCGACCCAAGTGGCCGACACAAACACCTGGCCCATCTAGGAGTGGCACTGCAGTGTCACGCAGGATGGCCCTTCCAAAAAACACTCCCCAAACAGCACATGACGCAAAGAAAAAAAGAGGCGCAATTAGGTAGCTGTGTGAGTAAGATAAGCGACCCAAGTGGCCGACACAAACACCTGGCCCATCTAGGAGTGGCACTGCAGTGTCACGCAGGATGGCCCTTCCAAAAAACACTCCCCAAACAGCACATGACGCAAAGAAAAAAAGAGGCGCAATTAGGTAGCTGTGTGAGTAAGATAAGCGACCCAAGTGGCCGACACAAACACCTGGCCCATACAGGAGTGGCACTGCAGTGCCACGCAGGATGGCCCTTCCAAAAAACACTCCCCAAACAGCACATGACGCAAAGAAAAAAAGAGGCGCAATTAGGTAGCTGTGTGAGTAAGATAAGCGACCCAAGTGGCCGACACAAACACCTGGCCCATCTAGGAGTGGCACTGCAGTGTCACGCAGGATGGCCCTTCCAAAAAACACTCCCCAAACAGCACATGACGCAAAGAAAAATGAAAGAAAAAAGAGGTGCAAGATGGAATTGTCCTTGGGCCCTCCCACCCACCCTTATGTTGTATAAACAGGACATGCACACTTTAACCAACCCATCATTTCAGTGACAGGGTCTGCCACACGACTGTGACTGAAATGACGGGTTGGTTTGGACCCCCACCAAAAAAGAAGCAATTAATCTCTCCTTGCACAAACTGGCTCTACAGAGGCAAGATGTCCACCTCATCATCATCCTCCTCCGATATATCACCGTGTACATCCCCCTCCTCACAGATTATCAATTCGTCCCCACTGGAATCCACCATCTCAGCTCCCTGTGTACTTTGTGGAGGCAATTGCTGCTGGTGAATGTCTCCACGGAGGAATTGATTATAATTCATTTTAATGAACATCATCTTCTCCACATTTTCTGGATGTAACCTCGTACGCCGATTGCTGACAAGGTGAGCGGCGGCACTAAACACTCTTTCGGAGTACACACTTGTGGGAGGGCAACTTAGGTAGAATAAAGCCAGTTTGTGCAAGGGCCTCCAAATTGCCTCTTTTTCCTGCCAGTATAAGTACGGACTGTCTGACGTGCCTACTTGGATGCGGTCACTCATATAATCCTCCACCATTCTTTCAATGGGGAGAGAATCATATGCAGTGACAGTAGACGACATGTCCGTAATCGTTGTCAGGTCCTTCAGTCCGGACCAGATGTCAGCATCAGCAGTCGCTCCAGACTGCCCTGCATCACCGCCAGCGGGTGGGCTCGGAATTCTGAGCCTTTTCCTCGCACCCCCAGTTGCGGGAGAATGTGAAGGAGGAGATGTTGACAGGTCGCGTTCCGCTTGACTTGACAATTTTGTCACCAGCAGTTCTTTGAACCTCTGCAGACTTGTGTCTGCCGGAAAGAGAGATCCAAGGTAGGTTTTAAATCTAGGATCGAGCACGGTGGCCAAAATTTAGTGCTCTGATTTCAACAGATTGACCACCCGTGAATCCTTGTTAAGCGAATTAAGGGCTCCATCCACAAGTCCCACATGCCTAGCGGAATCGCTCTGTGTTAGCTCCTCCTTCAATGTCTCCAGCTTCTTCTGCAAAAGCCTGATGAGGGGAATGACCTGACTCAGGCTGGCAGTGTCTGAACTGACTTCACGTGTGGCAAGTTCAAAAGGTTGCAGAACCTTGCACAACGTTGAAATCATTCTCCACTGCGCTTGAGAAAGGTGCATTCCACCTCCTATATCGTGCTGAGTTGTATAGGCTTGAATTGCCTTTTGCTGCTCCTCCAACCTCTGAAGCATATAGAGGGTTGAATTCCACCTCGTTACCACTTCTTGCTTCAGATGATGGCAGGGCAGGTTCAGGCGTTTTTGGTGGTGCTCCAGTCTTCTGTACGTGGTGCCTGTACGCCGAAAGTGTCCCGCAATTCTTCTGGCCACCGACAGCATCTCTTGCACGCCCCTCTCGTTTTTTAAATAATTCTGCACCACCAAATTCAAGGTATGTGCAAAACATGGGACGTGCTGGAATTTGCCCAGATTTAATGCACACACAATATTGCTGGCGTTGTCCGATGCCACAAATCCACAGGAGAGTCCAATTGGGGTAAGCCATTCTGCGTTGATCTTCCTCAGTTGCCGTAAGAGGTTTTTTAGCTGTGTGCGTATTCTGGAAAGCGGTGATACAAAGTGTAGCCTGCCTAGGAAAGAGTTGGCGTTTGCGAGATGCTGCTACTGGTGCCGCCGCTGCTGTTCTTGCGGCGGGAGTCCATACATCTACCCAGTGGGCTGTCACAGTCATATAGTCCTGAGCCTGCCCTGCTCCACTTGTCCACATGTCCGTGGTTAAGTGGACATTGGGTACAACTGCATTTTTTAGGACACTGGTGAGTCTTTTTCTGAGGTCTGTGTACATTTTCGGTATCGCCTGCCTAGAGAAATGGAACCTAGATGGTATTTGGTACCGGGGACACAGTACCTCCAACAAGTCTCTAGTTGGCTCTGCAGTAATGATGGATACCGGAACCACGTTTCTCACCGCCCAGGATGCCAAGGCCTCAGTTATCCGCTTTGCAGCAGGATGACTGCTGTGATATTTCATCTTCCTCGCAAAGGACTGTTGGACAGTCAATTGCTTGGTGGAAGTAGTAAAAGTGGTCTTACGAGTACGACTTCCCCTCTGGGATGACCATCGACTCCCAGCAGCAACAACAGCAGCGCCAGCAGCAGTAGGCGTTACACGCAAGGATGCATCAGAGGAATCCCAGGCAGGAGAGGACTCGTCAGAATTGCCAGTGACATGGCCTGCAGGACTATTGGCATTCCTGGGGAAGGAGGAAATTGACACTGAGGGAGTTGTTGGGGTGGTTTGCGTGAGCTTGGTTACAAAAGGAAGGGATTTACTGGTCAGTGGACTGCTTCCGCTGTCGCCCAAAGTTTTTGAACTTGTCACTGGCTTATGATGAATGCGCTGCAGGTGACGTATAAGGGAGGATGTTCCGAGGTGGTTAACGTCCTTACCCCTACTTATTACATCTTGACAAAGGCAACACACGGCTTGACACCTGTTGTCCGCATTTGTGTTGAAATAATTCCACACCGAAGAGCTGATTTTTTTTTGTATTTTGACCAGGTATGTCAATGGCCATATTCGTCCCACGGACAACAGGTGTCTCCCGGGTGCCTGACTTAAACAAACCACCTCACCATCAGAATCCTCCTTGTCAATTTCCTCCCCAGCGCCAGCAACACCCATATCCTCATCCTGGTGTACTTCAACAGTGACATCTTCAATTTGACTATCAGGAACTGGACTGCGGGTGCTCCTTCCAGCACTTGCAGGGGGCGTGCAAATAGTGGTAGGCGCAAGCTCTTCCCGTCCAGTGTTGGGAAGGTCAGGCATCGCATCCGACACAATTGGACTCTCCTTGGGGATTTGTGATTTGGAAGAATGCACAGTTCTTTGCTGTGCTTTTGCCAGCTTAAGTCTTTTCATTTTTCTAGCGAGAGGATAAGTGCTTCCATCCTCACGTGAATCTGAACCACTAGCCATGTACATAGGCCAGGGCCTCAGCCGTTCCTTGCCATTCCGTGTCGTAAATGGCATATTGGCAAGTTTACGCTTCTCATTAGATGCTTTCAATTTTGATTTTTGGGTCATTTTACTGAACTTTTGTTTTTTGGATTTTACATGCTCTCTACTATGACATTGGGCATCTGCCTTGGCAGACAACGTTGATGGCATTTCATTGTCTCGGCCATGACTAGTTGCAGCAGCTTCAGCACGAGGTGGAAGTGGATCTTGATCTTTCCCTATTTTAACCTCACAGATTTGGTATCTGCACACTCAATACAATTTCAATATTTTATGGGTGTGTGAGATTCATCACCACACATCCATTGGAAGATAACCACTCTTATTCCAAATAGTGGATAATATCCTATATTTACAGGGGGTGCTGTCAACTACAGTATGTATTAACTGAGGTTTGGAGAGAAATAAGAAACAGAAGAATCTGTAATATTCACGCACTTACTAGAACTATTATTAAAATATAACCTTTATTCGATATTCATTAAATGAGATTTATGTTGTGAATAATTGATCCAGACTACAGCGAAACATAGAATTAAAAAATAACAAGGACTAACATATATGTGAATTGAAGAAATGAAGAGATGTGAATAAAGATTTAAAAAGTGTGTCCACGTGTGTGTTTCAATATGAGATCTTATCAGATAGCTGTGTGGGCATATATATTGCCAATATCTGTAATTTTTATTATCCCAAATGATCTATCCCCACTGAGTCTCTATTTAAATGCGTATATCACAAATCGCTGGGAAAGGATCCCTATTTATTGGGAAGATTCCTTCTATTGCGGTTTGTCTAAGATGAAAGTTATGGTCCTGACATTAGAGTGATGTTCCCTCAATTTAAGCTGATAAAGTTGTTTTAAAGATGTTTATTAAGGACTAAGGCAGTTGCTGTTTCAAATCTCGCAGCCCACATTTATATCGATGTTTGGCCAATATTCAATCAGGCTGGAGATATCAACAATGTATATTGCTTTCATTAGGGGTGTACCAACCCCAATTTCGTTAGAAAGCCTCCTATCTGTCAGCACAGATTTTCTTGTAGTTCGAATAATTTCACTAGAGAAAGGATTTGCATACGCCAAAACATCAGAACATCACTTACATTACTCACACTGTTAAAGGCGATAATCCTTATTTGTCTTACAGTGTGATCGAACTGCTGTATAAGGATATAATAATCCTAATTAAAATTGGAGTGATGTTTCCTCACTTTGAGCTGATAGGAATATGGCAGTTCCCGTTTTCAGGTCTCACAGCCCACGATTGTTTCTATATTAGGTTAATATTCCGTCAGGCTGGGAGTATCAGCACTGTATATTGCTTTCATTAGAGGTATGCCAACCCCAATTTTATTAGAAAGCCAACTGTCTGTCAGCACAGAACATCACTTTCATTACTCACACTGTTAAAGGAAATGATCCTTATTTATCCTACAGTGTGATAAACTACCATATAGGGATGTAATAATCCTACTTTTTGTGTATATATAGTAGTAATAGTCTAGATTCAGTGGTTGGTAATATGGATAGAATCATTCATTTGATGGCAACATATGCCCTCCCACTAATATAAATGAGGAGAGTTTAATTTAAGTTGTATGGCTGGACAATTCAAATCTATGCATATTGAATATAGTTATATATAAAGAGAGTTGAATCCAATCTCTTAAAAAAAAATACATTAATAGTGGATGGATAAGAGCATTATATGTAGTCAATCAAATATTGACTTTATTATAGCATATCAATTAGATTGTGCTATCTCACTAATGGCTTGTATATTTTTCAGCTGCTAGCTGGCTCATAAATGTTGCCAGTGAGATTGTTACAATGTGCTCAGTTAACTGTGCCTGTGAAGTATGTTAGTGTTTCTTGATTCTCCTGTATTGCCAGTTGTACTTGTTACAATGTATGACATTCCACTAGAGCATGAGACTGCTCACATCACATTGTTTACTATAAATCTGTAATTCTTCTGTGGTGCAGATATAGTAATTATCACAGGTACTTAAATAGCTGGTATTATTTTAGTGTATTATGACATATAAAGCATATTGCAGCTATCAGTTATGCCATTTACTCATTATCAATTATATATGTTCAGAGATATTATGGCATACACATTCATCCGTTTTTAATATTCAATCTAGAATCCAGTCAGGCTCTGCTGGATAGCTATTATATGATACAGTCAGACTCTGTCAGTGGATATATATCAGTGGTCTCTCCACTATCCACTGGCACTATTAACATGTAATAATCATAATATGCCTTCTCATCCATTCACTAGTTGTAAAGCCACATCTCTCTCATAAGTGGAAGCAGCTTTGTTTCATACAGTCATATATATTCTTTTAACATTCATATATTTTGAGTACACACACGTGGACACCCTGTGCTCAACACGCGTGTTCACTGCGCTATAGCAGCTTCGTCAGGGAGCAACACGAGCGTCTCCCGAAGACGGAAATAAAACAGATCTATATGCTCCAATCAGCGGCCTGTTTTGCAATCACGTGGGTCCGCGGACCTATCATTGCCCGATCAGTGCCTAATACGTCACCGATGACCACTCACCAATGTGGCTTGGTTTTTGGGCCCACGTGATGCTACTGCCCAATCGCGGCTTTGCTGTACTAATCAGGAAGTATCCTGTACGGTACTTTCAGGGAAAGGGATTACATCGTCATTCTGTCCCCGTCCCTGTATATATTAATAGGACTACTTGATAATCGGAATCGCATTCCAGCATAAACTTAATTATTTATGATTTCATGAATCTCTGCCACCTTGTTTATTATTATGGCTCATCAGTGATCGTATCATATGAATCTCAGTGCAAACCCTACTATCACCCACCCGATAATGATATAATTGCATACATGTTCCTGGGCCTTCTCCTTCTTTCAAGGTTCTATATTGAATACAGCATGAATCATATTATTATATTGGTAATATGTGATACATTTATTATATTGGGGTAATATTATAATTACCAACACATAGCTTGTCAATGTGGGTATCGTTTATGAGAACAATATTAATCATAAGTAGTGTATAGATACAAATGGATAATATTTTATTAAAATTGCTGAGTATAATTATTACAGTATCTTCTGATTACTAATGTATTAGATATCATATCATTCAGCATCAGATGATGTGTAGAATTTTTTTTTTTATCATGAATATATATCCAATGAAAAATCCTGTATGATTCATGAGCCAGCTGGTATTATATAAAAGATGATTTCTAAATATATTCCAATTAATGCTGGATTAGACTCATATTATCCAGCATCTAGTGACATAGATCTTGATAGGGAGGTAAGTATCTTTATGGTAAGTATACTTAATAGGTAGGTAGGTAGGTATTTATTAAAAATTAAAACTAATAGTCAAATATGTTACCACAATAGTAAAATGGAACACATATAGTATATCATGGTACATTTATTATGTTAGGGTAATATAATAATTACCAACACATAACTTGTCAATGTGGGTATCGTTTGTATATACATTATTAATGCTGAGGAGTGTGTAAATACAAATGGGTGATGTTATTATTAAAATTGCTGTGTGTGATTTTACAGTGTATTCTGATTAATGTTGAATTGGGTATCATGTCATTCGGCCTCTGATGATGCTTACCTCATATATAGAGATGTGAATATATGTCCAGTCCAGTGATTCATGAGCCAGCTAATATTGTATTAAAAGTGGTTTCTAAAAAAATTCCAGTCATTGATGGATTAGACATCGTATTATCCAGCGTCTAATGACATAGATCTTGCTAGGGAGATAAATACTTTGAGGTAGGTGTATTTAATAAATAGGTAGGTAAGTATTTGTTAAATACTAGACCTATGGTCAAATGTGTTATCATAGTGATCATTTATTGAGTGTACATTATGTCCCTAATTGGGGCTTGTATTATCAATAAATACGTGCACTACCAGTGATGATACATATATATATATATATATATATATATATATATATATATATTTATAATTGTGGTTAATTTTTTTAATTCACACAAGTAGTTGGGAAGGACTGATATACATCTATTAAAAGAGAGTGACAAGAAAGAAAACCATCCGCCATAGGGTGATGGGAGTGTGACTCCAATAAAGTGAATATGTTACTATGTGTCACAACTGAGGGCCTGAGCTGACGGGAGGCAGCCTCAGTTGTAGGGGCTGAGATGTACCGGAACCTGGGAGGTTGTATCAGACCCCTGGACATGTAAGTAACATGAATAATAACTGCCCGAAGGCATGACCACGACAACTTAGATAAAAGTCAATGATGTTTATTATGACAACTCCGCATCACAGCAGCAATAAAAGAAAACGTAAAAGTCAGCAAAGAATAAAGACAGTTCCTGAGTACTACAGCATGGCAGGAGCCACAGGGCACTGGTAGTGTGAGATAGTTCTTATGATCTTCTAGATGGAAAGTCCTTACCAGGCCCGGCTGTAGCAATGGAGATAACCCAGGATTATACCAGCTGGTGTTCCAGGAAGAGCTGGGTTGCTGAAGGTAAAACAGCTGCTGTGGATACTGGCTGGAACCAGACTGTTGTTAGCACGGAGTGGATACTGGCTGGAACCAGTTAAATAATAAATGAACTTTGGGAGCGATGAAATGTGAACTGAAATGTAGAACTTGAGAGCGGAGAAATAATAATTCCGGTGGAGAGTGGTAAAGTGTAGAAAGGACACCGGCCCTTTAAGGGAAGCTGTACTCTGCTGGAAGCTGAGGCTGGAAGCAGGTAGTGTTGTAGCTGGAAACAGATGAATCCACAATGGATTGGAGAGTCAGGCTACACCGCAGGTGGAATGCTGGTGCGGGTCTCTATGGTGGAAGTCTTGAGACAGGAGCTGGAACCTGGAAGACAATCATAGAAGAGAGACAAACAGGAACTAGGTTTGACAACCAAAGCACTGACGTCTTCCTTGCTCAGGTACAGCTTACTTATACCTGCAGCAAGGAAGGGGTTGGCTAGGCAATTATGCAAATCAACAACACAGACAGCAGATTGGTGGAAATGATCAGATGACAGAATCCAAGATGGCTGCGCCCATGCAGACACTTGGAGGGAAGTTTGGTTTGTAATCCATGTGGTCTGGGAAACAGTAATGGCGGCGCCGGCCACCGGAGACAGGAGACGCCAGGCTGATAGATGCATATTTAACCACGCGGGCACAGCGGAGGCCGCGGCTGATGAAAAGACCACTCTGTATGTGGAAACTCAGGAACAGCGGAATCCGGTCCTGGAACGCTGAGCCCGCCTTAGGAGGCATCTGAAGGGTAAGTAATGGCGTCCAGATACCCGGATCGTGACAGCACCCCCCCCTTTAGGAGTGGCCCCAGGACACTTCTTAGGCTTTAAAGGAAACTTTGCGTGGAAATTTCGGACCAAGGCAGGAGCATGGACGTCAGAGGCATTGGTCCAAGAGCGTTCTTCAGGACCATAGCCCTTCCAGTCAATGAGATACTGAAGTTGACCGTAACGGTGACGTGAGTCCAGGATCTTGGCCACTTCATACTCAACGCCTCGTTGAGTTTGGACTTTCGGAGTTGGTGGAAGTGAGGAATGAAACCGATTCAAGATTAGCGGTTTCAACAGGGAAACATGGAATGTCCTGGGTATTTTTAAGAAGGGAGGTAACTGGAGTCTGTAAGCAACAGGATTGATGACTTGATCAATTTTGAAAGGACCGATGTAGCGAGGTGCAAACTTCATACTGGGAACTCTTAACCTCAAATTCTTCGTGGATAACCATACCCGATCACCCACCTTGAGAGCAGGAACTGCTCGACGCTTCTTATCCGCAAACTTCTTGTACCTGAACGATGCCTTGAGCAGAGCTGATCGTACGCTCTTCCAGATATTGGCAAACTGATGCAAGGTGATATCCACTGCGGGAACAGAAGTTGCTGGAAGCGGTTGGAACTCAGGGACTTTAGGGTGGAATCCAAAGTTGGTGAAGAATGGTGTTGAAGAAGATGAAGAATGATACTGGTTGTTATGACAGAACTCGGCCCAGGGAAGTAATTGAACCCAGTCATCTTGAGAGGAGGACACATAGATGCGGAGGAAGGCCTCCAAGTCCTGATTCACCCTCTCAGTTTGACCATTGGTCTGAGGATGGTAAGCCGTGGAAAACTTTAACTTGACTTGGAGGACTTGACATAAACTTCGCCAGAATTTGGCTGTGAATTGAACTCCTCGATCTGAGATAATTTCTTCTGGAAGACCGTGGAGTCGGAAGATCTCTTGTATGAATACTTGAGCCAACTTGGAAGCTGACGGAAGACCGGTGAGAGGAATGAAGTGTGCCATCTTGGTGAACCGGTCAACTACCACCCAGATGGTATTGAACTTGTTGCACATGGGCAAATCTGTAATAAAATCCATCGACAAATGGGTCCATGGTCGACGGGGAACAGATAGTGGAACCAGTTGCCCCGCAGGCGACTGGCGGGATACTTTATGTTGAGCACACTTTGGGCAAGATGCAATAAACTCCAAAACGTCCTTTTTCAGAGTTGGCCACCAATAGGACCTAGAGATAAACTCCAGGGTTTTTTGGATACCTGTATGTCCGGCAAAACGGGAAGCATGGGCCCAATGCATGAGCTTCTTCCTTAGTGTCGGCTTCACAAAACTTTTCCCTGATGGGGGCGTAGAGTCCATCCCTACCGTGGAGAATGCCAACGGATTTATAATAGGATGCTTGTCTGAAGACTCTGACTCATTTTCTTGCTCCCATGAGCGGGAAAGGGCATCGGCCTTGCGATTCTGAGAGCCCGGACAGAACTGGAGTTTAAAGTCGAACCTGGAAAAGAAAAGTGCCCATCTGGCCTGACGAGGGTTGAGACATTGTGCGCCTTTTAGATATAGAAGGTTCTTGTGGTCTGTAAGGATGGTGATTGAATGAGAAGCTCCCTCCAACAGATATCTCCACTCCTCTAGAGCGAGCTTGATGGCTAGCAACTCCTGGTCGCCAATGGCATAGTTGCGCTCCGCTGGGGAGAACTTCCGTGAGAAGAAACTGCAAGGATGTAAATGACCATCTTTAGCCCTCTGAGATAACACCGCTCCTACTCCAACGGAGGAGGCATCCACCTCTAAGATGAAAGGAGAGTCGATGTCAGGCTGTTTCAGGACAGGTGCAGAGATGAACCTCTGTTTTAAAAGATGAAAAGCTTGCATGGCTTCTTCAGACCACTTGGACGGGTTAGCACCCTTCTTGGTGAAAGCAGTAATAGGCGCCACAATGGTGGAAAAGTCTCGTATAAACTTTCGGTAATAATTGGCGAACCCTAAGAACCTCTGGACCCCTTTGAGGGTTAAGGGTACCGGCCAATTCTGGATTGCTTGTAGTTTCTCAGGATCCATCTCTAGTCCGGAACCGGACACAATGTACCCTAGAAACGGAATGGACTTGACTTCAAAGACGCATTTCTCTAATTTGCAGTAGAGATGATTGACACGGAGACGGGACAGAACCTCCTTTACCCAGAAACGATGTTCCTCTAAATCGTTGGCAAAAATGAGGATATCATCTAGATAGACCACGACATGACGGTATAGAATGTCTCTGAAGATCTCATTGACGAAATGCTGGAAGACAGCTGGAGCATTGCTCAATCCGAAGGGCATGACGAGGTACTCATAATGTCCGTCACGGGTGTTAAATGCGGTCTTCCACTCGTCACCCTCACGGATCCGGATGAGATTGTATGCACCTCTCAGGTCCAGCTTTGTAAAGATGGTAGCTCCGCTAACTCTGTCAAAGAGCTCAGTAATCAGGGGTAAAGGATAGCGGTTCTTGATGGTAATGTCGTTCAAACCTCTGTAGTCGATGCACGGCCGCAGACCACCATCTTTCTTCTTTACAAAAAAGAAGCCTGCGCCGGCTGGAGAAGAAGAAGGTCGAATGAACCCCTTTGCTAGGTTCTCTTTAATGTATTCCTCCATAGAATGTGTCTCGGGGAGAGACAACGGATAAGTTCGGCCTCGAGGTGGAACCTTCCCTGGAACGAGATCAATCGGGCAGTCCCATTCTCTATGAGGAGGAAGGATATCAGCAGAAGCTTTACTGAACACATCCGTGAAATCTTGATATGGAGGAGGTGGAACATCAGACGACCTGGGGGAGGAAGAACAGACAGGCAACACTTTAAACAAACATGTCTTAGTACAGGAGGAACCCCATGCCAGGATTTGCGTAGTCGTCCAATCAATTGTAGGATTGTGAAGACGGAGCCATGGAAGGCCCAGGACCACAGGATGTGTGGCTCTTGGAATCACTAAAAATGAAATAAGTTCGGAATGAAGAACTCCCACTCTCAGACGAACTGGTAGAGTCCTTAGAGAAATAACTGTATCAAAAATTTTACTGCCATCCACAGCAGTTAAGGAAAAGGACGAAGGAAGTCTCTCTGTGGGTAGGGACCACCGTTTAACATAGGCTTCAGTAATAAAGTTCCCAGCTGCTCCGGAATCCAGGAGGGCAATGACGTTCTGATAACGTTGAGCAACTTGAAGCGAGACTGGGAGGTTACAATCTTGAGGAGATGGAGAGGAGATCATTACTCCTAGCCGGCCCTCTCCTTGGCGAGCTAGGATTTGGAGTTTCCCGGATGTTTGGGACAGGCATTAATGGTGTGAGACGGAGCTGCACAATACAGACAGAGAAACTCGGAGAGACGTCTTCGGCGCTCAGCAGGAGTTAAACGGGAACGGCCAATTTGCATGGGTTCATCTGTAGTTGGTGACAGTTGGCGAGGAGGAGGAGTAGAAGATTTTGGAGCAGATGATCTTCCACGCTCAGTTGCTCTCTCTCTGAAACGCAAGTCAACTTTCGTACAAAGTGAGATTAGCTCATCTAACTTGGAGGGTAAGTCTCTGGTAGCTAACTCATCTTTAATACGCTCGGATAAACCATGCCAGAATGCAGCATACAGGGCCTCGTCGTTCCATGCCAGTTCGGATGCCAGGATCTGGAACTGTATAAGATATTGTCCTACAGTACGTGATTCCTGGCGTAAACGGAGAATCTCAGACGAAGCTGAAGTTACCCGGCCTGGCTCGTCGAAGATGCGCCTGAATGTTGACACAAATGCAGTGTAAGAAGATAGCAGGGTGTCGGACCTCTCCCATAACGGTGATGCCCAATCAAGGGCTGAGCCACTGAGAAGAGAAATAATGTAGGCAATTTTTGTACGGTCACTGGGAAAATTGCCAGGTTGTAGCTCAAACTGAATCTCACACTGGTTGAGAAATCCCCTGCAGAATCTTGGAGATCCGTCAAATTTTGCTGGCGTTGGAAGATGAAGACGTGGAGCAGAAATGGGTAAGGTGGGTGGGGTTATAGCTGGAGTCACTGTGGTTGACGCACCAGACGCGCCTGATCCACGGAGAGTTGTCTGAATCCCATCCAGCCGAGTAGAGAGATCCTGGAGACAGCGGATGATGTGGCCCTGTGCAGCCTCCTGATGTTCTAGTCGGGCTGCCAGTTCTTGCATCGGCCTGGCCGCTTGATCCTGGTCTCCGGCTGGATTCATTAGGTCAGTGCTTACTGTCACAACTGAGGGCCTGAGCTGACGGGAGGCAGCCTCAGTTGTAGGGGCTGAGATGTACCGGAACCTGGGAGGTTGTATCAGACCCCTGGACATGTAAGTAACATGAATAATAACTGCCCGAAGGCATGACCACGACAACTTAGATAAAAGTCAATGATGTTTATTATGACAACTCCGCATCACAGCAGCAATAAAAGAAAACGTAAAAGTCAGCAAAGAATAAAGACAGTTCCTGAGTACTACAGCATGGCAGGAGCCACAGGGCACTGGTAGTGTGAGATAGTTCTTATGATCTTCTAGATGGAAAGTCCTTACCAGGCCCGGCTGTAGCAATGGAGATAACCCAGGATTATACCAGCTGGTGTTCCAGGAAGAGCTGGGTTGCTGAAGGTAAAACAGCTGCTGTGGATACTGGCTGGAACCAGACTGTTGTTAGCACGGAGTGGATACTGGCTGGAACCAGTTAAATAATAAATGAACTTTGGGAGCGATGAAATGTGAACTGAAATGTAGAACTTGAGAGCGGAGAAATAATAATTCCGGTGGAGAGTGGTAAAGTGTAGAAAGGACACCGGCCCTTTAAGGGAAGCTGTACTCTGCTGGAAGCTGAGGCTGGAAGCAGGTAGTGTTGTAGCTGGAAACAGATGAATCCACAATGGATTGGAGAGTCAGGCTACACCGCAGGTGGAATGCTGGTGCGGGTCTCTATGGTGGAAGTCTTGAGACAGGAGCTGGAACCTGGAAGACAATCATAGAAGAGAGACAAACAGGAACTAGGTTTGACAACCAAAGCACTGACGTCTTCCTTGCTCAGGTACAGCTTACTTATACCTGCAGCAAGGAAGGGGTTGGCTAGGCAATTATGCAAATCAACAACACAGACAGCAGATTGGTGGAAATGATCAGATGACAGAATCCAAGATGGCTGCGCCCATGCAGACACTTGGAGGGAAGTTTGGTTTGTAATCCATGTGGTCTGGGAAACAGTAATGGCGGCGCCGGCCACCGGAGACAGGAGACGCCAGGCTGATAGATGCATATTTAACCACGCGGGCACAGCGGAGGCCGCGGCTGATGAAAAGACCACTCTGTATGTGGAAACTCAGGAACAGCGGAATCCGGTCCTGGAACGCTGAGCCCGCCTTAGGAGGCATCTGAAGGGTAAGTAATGGCGTCCAGATACCCGGATCGTGACACTATGACATTATGGTTTTTTGTGAGAAGAGTGTTATCAATAGAGTTTTATTGGAAAAAGAAATAAATGTGAAGTCGTGTCAATAAAACACACAGACAAAGCAATGTAAACGTGACAAATCAAAGTGCATTAAGACAATAAAACAATATAAATGAGTTGGTCTATCAAATATGTGAATATTCAGTGTAAGGGAAAGCGTGATTGTACATGAATGTATATTATAGAAAATACATGAATCTCATATAGTGGGTCTACCTCCATTCTCCCATCTTATGACTGAAAATATTGGATATAAGTTGTCAATTCAAAAATGGAATATAACTGTTGGACTCATTCATACCAATTGGATATATGCTGTTTAGTAGAAAAATCATCTTGGTTTAAAATTTTAATAATTCTTGGTCCAGATCCTCTCCTCTAATGCCCAGTTGTATATGTCGGATCCCAAATGCTTTGAGTCCTGTTGGTTCTCCATTATGATGGTTTAAAAAATGTCTTGCTACTGGTGGCAGAGACTTAAATCTGGCTTAAATAATATAAAAAAAAAAATCAAGCCAGATTTAAGTCTCTGCCATCTCTGATTTCCTCAATCATCTGGTCCAGCAGTTCCTCACTCCCTGTCCAAATAATGAACAGGTCGTCGATGTAGCGCATATAGGTCAAAATGTATCGCTTGTATTCATCTTTATTGAGGAACATCTGAGATTCTTCCTGAAACATAAATATGTTTGCATAGCTGGGTGCCACGTGACTTCCCATTGCACAACCGGACAGTTGTCTACAGAAGCGTCCGTTGTAGATGAAATAATTTCGGGTTAAGGTTAATTCCAACAGCTGCATAAACAAATCAATATCCAAGTCATCGATCTGTTGTGATTGATAAAATGACTTGGTTGCCGCAAGGCCCTGGATGTGTGGAATGGATGTATATAGGCTGTTAATGTCCAATGTACACAGTATGCTAGCATCAGGGATGTTATTAATAGCTGAAAGTTGTTGTAGAAAGTCGGTTGTGTCCTTGATGAGAGTTGGTTGACTGATGACATGAGGTTGTAGAATACAGTCTAAATACATGCAAACATATTTATGTTTCAGGAAGAATCTCAGATGTTCTTCAATAAAGATGAATACAAGCGATACATTTTGACTTATATGCGCTACATCGACGACCTGTTCATTATTTGGACAGGGAGTGAGGAACTGCTGGACCAGATTATTGAGGACATCAACCATCGTGACTCCACCATTAAGGTCACCCATCAGCATAGCCGCTCTACCATTCATTACTTGGATGTACTGGTAACACTTGAATCTGGCCATTTACACACCGAGGTATATTCCAAGCCAACTGATAGGAATACCCTACTGCTAGCATCAAGCCACCATCCCAAACCCCTAAACGTGGTTTGCCTAAGTCCCAGATGATGAAGGTTGCAAGAATCGCGGACAATCCAGCCACCGCTGTCAAAGGTATCAATGCTACACTCGATAGGTTCTTAACTAGAGGCTATAGTTTGAACCTTTTGAAACAACAAAAAGACGAGGTGTTAGCCATGAGTCGCAGTGAACTGCTACGTCCCAAAGTTCGTACCAATGAAGCAGTGATTCCATGGAAAATGGCCTTTACTACCTCCAGTCAAGTTGTCCAAAGAGCAAGTCGGGCCTTGTGGCCTATAGTAGCGACGGATAAAGAAACAACATGCTTTAGACAAAAACGTCCTATGCCTTGTTTCACAAGGGGCAAAAACATCAGAGATATGGTGGTCCATACGGACATCACGGGTTTCAAGCAAACCCAAGTGCAACCCCACTTCATGACAAAACCAGCAGGTTGCTACAAGTGCCGTAGATGCACTACTTGCACCCACATGATCACCGGTAACTCCTTTAAACATCCACATAAGGACCGGAGTTTCAAGATCAAACATACACTATCCTGTTTATCCACGCACGTGGTGTATATTATCATCTGTCCCTGTCACATGTATTATGTGGGGAAGACCACTCGCACTGTCCGGGATCGCATGGCTTTACACCGTTCATCCATCAATAAGGCACTTAAATCTAAGGTGGCTGATCAACCGGTGGCTCGCCATTTTCTTGCAGAGGGACATTCATTGGCCCAGCTCAAACATATTCTGATTGACCACATTCCCACTTCAATACGTGGGGGTGATCATGACGGCCAGCTACTTAGATGTGAAAGCAGGTGGATTCACGTCCTGAATATAGTATCCCCCAATGGAATGAATGAACGCCTCAACTGGAACGTCTTTGGAGGACATTAACCACGTACAACGCAAGTTGAAGCTGATATCATCTTGTCCCCTGATCAAGTGGACTGCTACATTTGACATTTCTCCATCTGGTTCATACATGAGTGCTATGATGCCAGATCAAACTGGTCACTTAGGGGTATATGCAATTCACGGCGAATCGCGGCAATTTTTCGCCGTTTTTTAATTCGACTAAATTCGCCAGGTGAATTCCGGAAGGTGGCTTCCGGAATTCACCATATTCAATGAAAAACGGATTCGCCAGAGTCGCGGGCGAAAATCGGCCGATTTGGCGGATTTTGCCACGATTTTAAAAAACGGTAAAAAACGGGAAAAACCCGGAAAAAAAATGGCGTGGGGTCCCCCCTCCAAAGCATAACCAGCCTCGGGCTCATCGAGCTGGTCCTGGTTCTAAAAATCCGGGGAAAAATTGGCCAGGGATCCCCCGTATTTTTAAAACCAGCACCAGGCTCTGCGCCTGGTGCTGGTGCCAAAAATACGGGGGACAAAAAGAGTAGGGGTCCCCCGTATTTTTAACACCAGCATCGGGCTCCACTAGCTGGACAGATAATGCCACAGCCGGGGGTCACTTTTATGCCGTGCCCTGCGGCCGTGGCATTAAATATCCAACTAGTCACCCCTGGCCGGGGTACCCTGGGGGAGTGGGGACCCCTTCAATCAAGGGGTCCCCCCCCAGCCACCCAAGGGCCAGGGGTGAAGCCCGAGGCTGTCCCCCCCCATCCAATGGGCTGCGGATGGGGGGGCTGATAGCCTTTTGTGATAATAAAAAGATATTGTTTTTTCCAGTAGTACTACAAGTCCCAGCAAGCCTCCCCCGCAAGCTGGTACTTGGAGAACCACAAGTACCAGCATGCAGGAGAAAAACGGGCCTGCTGGTACCTGTAGTACTACTGGGAAAAAAATACCCAAATAAAAACAGGACACAGACAACGTGACAAGTAAAACTTTATTACACACTACCGACACACACATACTTACCTATGTTGACACGCCGACTGCCACGGTCTCCGACGATCCGAGGGTACCTGTGAAAAAATGATACTCACCTTCCAACGTCCAGAGATAAATCCACGTCCAGAGAGATAAATCCACGTACTTGTAAAAAAAAAAAAAAACGCAAATACCCGCTCCATACCGGACTAGAAAGGGGTCCAATGTTTTCACATCAGACCCCTTTCTCCCGAATGCCTGGACACCACGTGACTCCTGTCACTGAAGTTCCTTCAGCCAATCAGGAAGCGCTACTTCCGTGGCGCTCACCTGATTGGCTGTGCGCTGTCTGTACTGTGACAGCGCATCGCAAAGCCGCTCCATTACTTTCAATGGTGGGAACTTTGCGGGTAGCGGTGGGGTCACCCGCCGGTCAGCCGCTGACCGGCGGGTGACCTCACCGCTAGCCGCTAAGTTCCCACCATTGAAAGTAATGGAGCGGCTTTGCGATGCGCTGTCACAGTACAGACAGCGCACAGCCAATCAGGTGAGCGCAACGAAGTTGCGCTTCCTGATTGGCTTAGAGACCTTTCTGTGACAGCTGTCACTGACAGGTCTCATTCGTGGAAAGGTGTCCCATGTGTCAGCATGGGACCCCTTTCAGTCCAGTGGTCGGGTATTTGCGTCTTCTTTTTTTGCCAAGTACGTGGATTTATCTCTGGACCATGGCTGAGGTGAGTATATTGAACTTTTCTTTTCAGGTATCCGTGGATTCTACATGGAGAAGAGGACTGATGTCGGCGTGTGAACATAGTTAAGTATGTGTGTGTCGACGTATGAAATAAAGTTTTACTGTCGACGGTGTGTGTGTCCTGTTTTTATTTGGGTATTTTTTTCCCAGTAGTACTACAGGTACCAGCGGGCCCGTTTTTCTCCCGCATGCTGGTACTTGTGGTTCTCCAAGTACCAGCTTGCGGGGGAGGCTTGCTGGGACTTGTAGTACTACTGGAAAAAACAATATCTTTTTATTATCACAAAAGACTATCAGCCCCCCCATCCGCAGCCCATTGGATGGGGGGGGGGACAGCCTCGGGCTTCACCCCTGGCCCTTGGGTGGCTGGGGGGGGGGGCCTTGATTGAAGGGGTACCCACTCCCCCAGGGTACCCCGGCCATGGGTGACTAGTTGGATATTTAATGCCACAGCCGCAGGGCACGGCATAAAAGTGACCCCCGGCTGTGGCATTATCTGTCCAGCTAGCGGAGCCCGATGCTGGTGTTAAAAATACGGGGGACCCCTACTCTTTTTGTCCCCCGTATTTTTGGCACCAGCACCAGGCGCAGAGCCCGGTGCTGGTTTTAAAAATACGGGGGATCCCCTGTCAATTTTTTCCCCGCATTTTTAGAACCAGGACCAGCTCGAAGAGCCCGAGGCTGGTTATGCTTTGGAGGGGGAACCCCACGCCATTTTTTTTTATGATTTTACCGTTCCAGCATAAAAAATAAATTAAAAAAAAAATATTTTAAAAAATATATAAATAATATTTGTGCCTCCAAAAAAAAAAAAAAAGTACCTAAACCCTTCTAATATAAATAGATCTGCTATTCCCCCCAAAAAAAAACACAAAAAAAAACATGTTTAAAATTTTTTTATTTGTTTTCACCCTCCAAAGTGTGGCGGATTGAAAATTACGAATTTGCTGTCTAAAAGCACTGCTGTCGAATTTCCAAACTTGAATTGAATATGCTTTGGTCGAATTGCAGCACTTGTATCATTGCAGAAAAGTCGAATTTGCAAAAATTCGAATTTCAAAAAGTCGAATTTTGAAAGTCCGTTTTTTGGTCGGAAAGCACTGAATTGCATAGGCGATTTTTTTTTTTGGTCGAAAATGACCCGAAATTCGACAATTTCGGGAATTCGACCGCAATTGCATATACCCCATTGTGTGTTTCCTTCCTTTTTTCTTCCTTTTCTTCTTCCTTCATCCCTTACAGTACAGACGATCTATGATATCTTTTGTACAAGCACTTATATGACTGCTACACTAATGTGCCTACCTACGCTTTATTGCATATACATGCTTATAGTGTATTGCCTATCTGTATATTTTAACACTCTATGACGTGTCCCCTTGTGTTTTGTGGCTGTATGGAGGGCCGGGGAGATCAGTCAGCGGCTCCACAGAGGCGGCCAGGCATTCAGACGCGTCGCCGTGACTACGGGACGCGTCGTTATGGTAACGTGAAAGGAAGCCGACTGACGTCACCAGAAGTGACGCATACGCAGCTGCGGCGGGCGGAAGCGGACGCCGGTCCCGGCTCTCCAGCGGCGTGATGGCTGTTCCCCTATTTAGGTAAGAAATCTATGTTTGTTAGTCTTGTTAGCTATTCTTACCCAGCATTTCATGCCTGCCTTGAAAACGGTGCTTGCAGCACCGAAACGTCGGCCTTGTCTAGGCATCCTGTAACCTTCTAGCATGCTTCAGTAAAAAGCCTTATTATTGAAATTGAGTGCCGCAGTCTCCACGTTTACTATTCACTACTTCTACTGAGGGCACCAAGGAGCAACTTTTTCCAGCACAGAGTGACGGTTCATACCAGTTCTATATATATATATATATATATATGTATCATCACTGGTAGTGCACGTATTTATTGATAATACAAGCCCCAATTAGGGACATAATGTACACTCAATAAATGATCACTATGATAACACATTTGACCATAGGACTAGTATTTAACAAATACTTACCTACCTATTTATTAAATACACCTACCTCAAAGTATTTATCTCCCTAGCAAGATCTATGTCATTAGACGCTGGATAATACGATGTCTAATCCATCAATGACTGGAATTTATTTAGAAACCACTTTTAATACAATATTAGCTGGCTCATGAATCACTGGACTGGACATATATTCACATCTCTATATATGAGATAAGCATCATCAGAGGCCGAATGACATGATACCCAATTCAACATTAATCAGAATACACTGTAAAATCACACACAGCAATTTTAATAAAACATCACCCATTTGTATTTACACACTCCTCAGCATTAATAATGTATATACAAACGATACCAACATTGACAAGTTATGTGTTGGTAATTATAATATTACCCTAACATAATAATTGTACCATGATATACTATATGTGTTCCATTTTACTATTGTGGTAACATATTTGACTATTAGTTTTAATATTTAATAAATACCTACCTACCTACCTACCTACCTACCTATTAAGTATACTTACCATAAAGATACTTACCTCCCTATCAAGATCTATGTCACTAGATGCTGGATAATATGAGTCTAATCCAGCATTAATTGGAATATATTTAGAAATCATCTTTTATATAATACCAGCTGGCTCATGAATCATACAGGATTATTCATTGGATATATATTCATGATTAAAAAAAAAAAATTCTACACATCATCTGATGCTGAATGATATGATATCTAATACATTAGTAATCAGAAGATACTGTAATAATTATACTCAGCAATTTTAATAAAATATTATCCATTTGTATCTATACACTACTTATGATTAATATTGTTCTCATAAACGATACCCACATTGACAAGCTATGTGTTGGTAATTATAATATTACCCCAATATAATAAATGTATCACATATTACCAATATAATAATATGATTCATGCTGTATTCAATATAGAACCTTGAAAGAAGGAGAAGGCCCAGGAACATGTATGCAATTATATCATTATTGGGTGGGTGATAGTAGGGTTTGCACTGAGATTCATATGATACGATCACTGATGAGCCATAATAATAAACAAGGTGGCAGAGATTCATGAAATCATAAATAATTAAGTTTATGCTGGAATGCGATTCCGATTATCAAGTAGTCCTATTAATATATACAGGGACGGGGACAGAATGACGATGTAATCCCCTTCCCTGAAAGTACCGTACAGGATACTTCCTGATTAGTACAGCAAAGCCGCGATTGGGCAGTAGCATCACGTGGGCCCAAAAACCAAGCCACATTGGTGAGTGGTCATCGGTGACGTATTAGGCACTGATCGGGCAATGATAGGTCCGCGGACCCACGTGATTGCAAAACAGGCCGCTGATTGGAGCATACAGATCTGTTTTATTTCCGTCTTCGGGAGACGCTCGTGTTGCTCCCTGACGAAGCTGCTATAGCGCAGTGAAACACGCGTGTTGGGAACAGGGTGTCCACGTGTGTGTACTCAAAATATATGAATGTTAAAAGAATATATATGACTGTATAAAACAAAGCTGCTTCCACTTATGAGAGAGATGTGGCTTTACAACTAGTGAATGGATGAGAAGGCATATTATGATTATTACATGTTAATAGTGCCAGTGGATAGTGGAGAGACCACTGATATATATCCACTGACAGAGTCTGACTGTATCATATAATAGCTATCCAGCAGAGCCTGACTGGATTCTAGATTGAATATTAAAAACGGATGAATGTGTATGCCATAATATCTCTGAACATATATAATTGATAATGAGTAAATGGCATAACTGATAGCTGCAATATGCTTTATATGTCATAATACACTAAAATAATACCAGCTGTTTAAGTACCTGTGATAATTACTATATCTGCACCACAGAAGAATTACAGATTTATAGTAAACAATGTGATGTGAGCAGTCTCATGCTCTAATGGAATGTCATACATTGTAACAAGTACAACTGGCAATACAGGAGAATCAAGAAACACTAACATACTTCACAGGCACAGTTAACTGAGCACATTGTAACAATCTCACTGGCAACATTTATGAGCCAGCTAGCAGCTGAAAAATATACAAGCCATTAGTGAGATAGCACAATCTAATTGATATGCTATAATAAAGTCAGTATTTAATTGACTACATATAATGCTCTTATCCATCCACTATTAATGCATTTTTTTGAAGAGATTGGATTCAACTCTCTTTATATATAACTATATTCAATATGCATAGATTTGAATTGTCCAGCCATACAACTTAAATTAAACTCTCCTCATTTATATTAGTGGGAGGGCATATGTTGCCATCAAATGAATGATTCTATCCATATTACCAACCACTGAATCTAGACTATTACTACTATATATACACAAAAAGTAGGATTATTACATCCCTATATGGTAGTTTATCACACTGTAGGATAAATAAGGATCATTTCCTTTAACAGTGTGAGTAATGAAAGTGATGTTCTGTGCTGACAGACAGTTGGCTTTCTAATAAAATTGGGGTTGGCATACCTCTAATGAAAGCAATATACAGTGCTGATACTCCCAGCCTGACGGAATATTAACCTAATATAGAAACAATCGTGGGCTGTGAGACCTGAAAACGGGAACTGCCATATTCCTATCAGCTCAAAGTGAGGAAACATCACTCCAATTTTTATTAGGATTATTATATCCTTATACAGCAGTTCGATCACACTGTAAGACAAATAAGGATTATCGCCTTTAACAGTGTGAGTAATGTAAGTGATGTTCTGATGTTTTGGCGTATGCAAATCCTTTCTCTAGTGAAATTATTCGAACTACAAGAAAATCTGTGCTGACAGATAGGAGGCTTTCTAACGAAATTGGGGTTGGTACACCCCTAATGAAAGCAATATACATTGTTGATATCTCCAGCCTGATTGAATATTGGCCAAACATCGATATAAATGTGGGCTGCGAGATTTGAAAACAGGAACTGCCTTAATCCTTAATAAACATCTTTAAAACAACTTTATCAGCTTAAATTGAGGGAACATCACTCTAATGTCAGGACCATAACTTTCATCTTAGACAAACCGCAATAGAAGGAATCTTCCCAATAAATAGGGATCCTTTCCCAGTGATTAGTGATATACGCATTTAAATAGAGACTCAGTGGGGATAGATCATTTGGGATAATAAAAATTACAGATATTGGCAATATATATGCCCACACAGCTATCTGATAAGATCTCATATTGAAACACACACGTGGACACACTTTTTAAATCTTTATTCACATCTCTTCATTTCTTCAATTCACATATATGTTAGTTCTTGTTATTTTTTAATTCTATGTTTCGCTGTAGTCTGGATCAATTATTCACAACATAAATCTCATTTAATGAATATCGAATAAAGGTTATATTTTAATAATAGTTCTAGTAAGTGCGTCAATATTACAGATTCTTCTGTTTCTTTTTTCTCTCCAAACCCTATTTTAACCTCCACATTTTTGTTCTCCATTTTTTAATGTGTGGAATTATATGCCAGTATCAATAGCAATGGCCTACTACTATATATACTGCGCACAACTGAAATGCACCACAGGTATGGATGGATAGTATACTTGACGACACAGAGGTAGGTAGAGCAGTGGCCTTCCGTACCGTACTGCTATATATACTGGTGGTCACTGTCAGCAAACTGCAAAACTAAAATGCACCACAGGTATAGAATCTAAATGGATAGTATACTTGACGACACAGAGGTAGGTAGAGCAGTGGCCTTCCGTACCGTACTGCTATATATAGTTTACTGGTGGTCACTGTGTCAGCAAACTGCAAAATTAAAATGCACCACAGGTATAGAATGTAGATGGATAGTATACTTAATGACGACACAGAGGTAGGTACAGCAGTGGCCTTCCGTACCGTACTGCTATATATAGTATACTGGTGGTCACTGTGTGTTATGCACACCAGTGCCTGCAGGAATGTACTGGTGTCAGAACTGTTATGCACTCCAGTGCCTGCAGGAATGTACTGGTGTTTGAACTGTTATGCACACCAGTGCCTGCAGGAATGTACTGGTGTCTGAACGGATAGGTATGCAAAGCAAATGAACTCACAGACAGACACAGAAGGTGATAGGGTAACAAAATACACACAAAGTGAACAGAGAAGCCCAGATGCTAAGGAACTGGGTGTCTCCCTAGTATTAGTAATGCTCAGATGGGAAAAGCAAGATGTTGTGTTTTAATACGTAGAGAACCCGAAATGCTGTTGCTAAGGGCAACAGCAAAACCCTAAAGGGTTACCAACGGGTGTGGCAGTAAACTCCTTGGTCAGAGATGGAATGATAGACACAAGGAGAGTCTCCACAATCCTAATTCTCACTTGCAGTGCACAGGTTCAGCTTACTGCCACTAAACTGACACCTGACACCTTGCACAGTGAGACAGGATTTAGGCAGGCAAGTCTTAGAATACAGCCGCAAACTTGCTAAGTTCACAGAGTAGTAAAAGAACCCCAGCAAGCTAAACGACTGACTCCAGTCTTACTGCTAGGTCTGGATTGGCAGAGTGTAGTACCAAATCCCCAGGCCTATTTGCATTAAGCAACAACAAATACAAAGCTACACAGTACTGGCTAACTTTCAGGAACTGACTAACCAACAAAGATTCAGCAGCATCTGCTTAACCTGAGAAGAGGCCTTATAAAGCAGGTGCTGTCCACGCCCCACTCAGACCTCACAGACTGTGGGCACAAAAACCAGCACCGGATCCCCTGCCGTGCACAGAGCCTGTAACCACTGCACAGCAAAAGACCTGAACCGGAGTATTAGCTGCGCTCAGGTTACTCCGCTAGCACTTGTCTCCCGGTTGCCATGACGACGTGGCAGCACAGGGCAGGAGACCCTAACAGTACCCCCCCTCTGACGAGGGGTCAAAGAACCCCTACCACCGGGTTTATCGGGGAACTGCGAGAAGAAAGAGCTTATCAGTCTGGGGGCATGAAGATCACAACTGCGCACCCACGACCGCTCCTCCGGGCCATACCCCTTCCAGTGCACCAAAAATGACAGCCGACCCCGAACCATCTTGGAGTCAAGAATCCTTTCAACAACAAACTCCCTCTGGCCACGTATCAGAAGAGGG
This sequence comes from Pseudophryne corroboree, assembly GCF_028390025.1. Lineage (NCBI taxonomy): Eukaryota > Metazoa > Chordata > Amphibia > Anura > Myobatrachidae > Pseudophryne > Pseudophryne corroboree. Next base: position 128,294,931 of record NC_086449.1, on the reverse strand, counting down.
GAAGGTCTTCCACTGGAAGAAGGATTACTAATCGCCCGTTTTAAAAGGGAACAATGAAATGTTTTATTGATACCCAAAGAACGGGGCAGATCTAACTGAAATGCCACCGGATTGATAACCCTGGTGATCTTATAAGGGCCGATGAACCGGGGGCCTAACTTATGAGATGGCTGTCTCAACTTCAAATTCTTGGTAGACAACCAGACGAAGTCTCCTAATTTGAAGCTGCAGGGTCTTTTCCGCTTATCAAAAACCCTTTTGGTCACTAATGACACAGACACAAGGGCTTTCTTCACTATCCGCCAAATACCTCTAAGGACCGAAACCACAGAGGAACTACCAGGCGTGGAGTCCAGGGGGTCAAAAGAATTGGCCTTAGGATGATGCCCATACACACAAAGGAAGGGAGAGATCCCTGTAGCAGAGTGAGCCGCGTTGTTATAGGCAAACTCCGCCATGGACAGATGAGCAACCCAGTCAGTCTGACACTTGGAGACATAACACCTGAGGAACTGCTCCAAGGACTGGTTCACCCTTTCAGTCTGCCCATTAGACTGCGGATGGTAGCCTGACGACAAGCTGACAGAAATCTGGAGATCGGAACAAAATGCCCTCCAGAATTTGGCCACAAACTGGGATCCACGGTCAGAGACCACATCAAGTGGCAACCCGTGGAGACGCACAACATGCAGCATAAATAATTCAGACAGGCGTCTGGCCGATGGCAGCCCAACCAGTGGAACGAAGTGCGCCATCTTCGAAAACCTGTCAACGACAACCCAGATGGCTGTCATCCCCGAGGATTTGGGCAAGTCCACCACAAAATCCATTGAAATGTGGGTCCATGGCTTAGATGGGACAGAGAGTGGATGTAATGGGCCAACAGGAACCCCTCTAGGAGTCTTATTTCGGGCACAGATGTCACATGCCCGAACCCACTGATCCACATCCTTAGCCACCGAGGGCCACCACACCGCCCTAGATAGCAACTCCCGAGTTCTGGCAATACCCGGGTGACCTGCCCACTTCTTGGCATGGAATTCCAGGAACACTCGCTGTCTTAACCTTGGCACAAACAAAAGACCTACCGGAAGGTCTGGAGGAGCCTGCTCCTGTGCTCTAAGGACTAATGATAAGAGGTCCTGGGTAATGCCCACTTTAATACATGATGGGGACACAATGGGCAACGGCTCCTCGGTGGTCTCCTGGATTGGAGCAAAACTCCGCGAGAGCGCATCAGCCTTGATGTTTTTTGACCCAGGGCGATATGTTATCAAAAAATTAAAGCGAGCAAAAAACAAAGCCCATCGTGCCTGCCTGGCATTGAGACGCTTCGCTGACTCTAAATATGCCAGATTCTTATGGTCGGTGAGAATTGAGACCACAAACTTAGCCCCCTCAAGGCAGTGTCTCCACTCCTCGAGTGCATCCTTAATAGCCAACAATTCCCAGTTACCCACGTCATAATTCATCTCGGCAGGCGAAAATTTACGGGAAAAGTAAGCACAGGGATGAAGGCGATTATCAGACACTCCCATCTGAGAAAGCACTGCCCCAATACCCATCTCAGAGGCATCCACCTCCACCACAAAAGGACGCTCTGGATCTGGGTGTCGCAGCACCTTGGCCGATACAAATGCCCTTTTGAGACGGGCAAAAGCCGCTTTAGCCTCACAAGACCAGTGAGCAACATCCGCCCCTTTCTTAGTGAGTGCCACCAAAGGCGCCACTATAGACGAAAATCCAGCGATAAATCGTCTATAAAAATTCGCAAAGCCCAGGAAACGCTGAAGCGCCTTCAAACTAGTGGGCTGCACCCAATCCAGGACTGCCTGTACCTTGTAACCCTCCATTTGGAAACCTTCTGGGGAGATAATATATCCTAGAAATGCGATTTGCTGAACTTCAAATTCGCACTTCTCCAGCTTCGCCCCAAGCCGGTGGTCTCTGAGTTTCTGGAGGACTAAGCGTACATGCTTCCGATGTTCCTCCAGGGAATGGGAGAAGATTAGGATGTCATCTAAGTATACAACTAAGAATCTATCCAAATATTCCCTGAGCACATCATTCATGAAATCCTGGAAGACTGCCGGGGCATTACAGAGCCCAAAAGGCATCACCAAATATTCATAATGCCCTGAGTGGGTATTAAAGGCAGTCTTCCATTCATCCCCCTCTCTTATTCGGATTAGATTGTACGCACTGCGTAGGTCAATCTTAGAAAAAATGGTGGCAGTACGAAGCTGGTCAAACAAGACCGAAATGAGAGGCAGTGGGTATGAGTTTTTAATCGTGATACGGTTCAATTCCCTGAAGTCGATGCAGGGTCGCAACGAACCGTCCTTTTTACCCACGAAGAAGAACCCCGACCCAACTGGAGACTGTGAAGGTCTGATAAATCCCTTAGCCAAGTTCTCCTGAATGTACTCTGCCATAGCCTGAGTCTCAGGACGTGACAGGGAGTACAACCTGCTCTTGGGAAGCTTAGCATTTGGCAACAAATCAATGGCACAGTCATAGGGGCGATGGGGAGGTAGTACCTCTGCAACTTTTTTGGAGAACACGTCCGCAAAATCTGCATAACACCCTGGCAATCCTGGCAAACTTAGCTGCGAGAGCCTGACTGGAAGGCTCAAGCAACTCCTGAAACAATCAGTACCCCAACTAAGAATCTCCCCAGAGACCCAGTCAAATTGAGGATTGTGGGCCCTTAACCAGGGTAACCCCAACACCAATGGGGCAAAAGTACAGACAGTCACATAAAAGGACAATTTTTCAGAGTGTGTGGCTCCAATAAACAAAGAAATCTGGCTAGTGCAAGAGGTAATTTTACCTTGGGATAATGGTTCCCCGTTTAACCCACAAATCTCAATTTCCGATGCCAAGGGTACTAAGGGAACAGAGTGTTTCAGGGCGAATTGGCTGTCCATAAAAACCCCGTCGGCCCCACTGTCCACAAAGGCCTCAGCCTTGACAGTTTGACCGAGGATCTTCAAGGTCACCGGAATGATAAAAGTCTTCTTGGGAAATTCTGACTTCTGGCCTGACAGGATATTTCCCATCACCCTCAGGCCCTGAAGTTTTCCGGCTTTTCTGGGCATGATACTACCACATGACCTTTATTCCCACAGTACAAAACAACCCCTGCTGCCTCCTCCGCGTCTTCTCACGCGAGGAGAGGCGGGTAGCCCCAATCTGCATAGGCTCCTCGGAAAATTCCTCAGAGTCTGAGGTTCCCTTAGGAAAGAAGGAAACCTCAGTCTCCCTTTCAAGCCTACGCTCTCTCAGCCGTCTATCCACCCGGATGGATAACTGCATGAGCTGATCCAAGCTATCAGGCAAGGGATATTGTACCAGTTGGTCCTTTATCTGGTTAGAAAGACCTCTTCGGTACTGGTGTCTCAGGGCTGGGTCATTCCACTGGGTATCATGAGCCAACCTCCGAAACTCCGTACAGTAAACCTCAACTGGCCTTCGCCCTTGCTTAAGGATCGAAATCTGAGCCTCGGCTGAGGCCGTCTTGTCAGGGTCATCATACAACATGCCCAGTGCCGTAAAAAAAGCATCAACACTTTTAAGCGACGGGCAGTCAGGCTGCAACCCATATGCCCAGACCTGTGGGTCTCCTTGTAGCAAGGAAATCACTATGCCCACCCGCTGAATCTCCGACCCAGAAGACTGAGGCCTAAGCCGGAAGTATAGCTTGCAGCTCTCCTTGAAACAAAAGAACTGCGAGCGATCTTCAGAAAAACGATCCGGGAGATTTACTTTCGGCTCCTTAACCCCTGAAGGTGCTGCTGCTGCGGGAGCTCCGCCAGCGGCCTGGGAGGTGTGCATTTTAATGGACAAATCATTAAATTGTCGAGTCAGGACCAGCACCTGATCGACCACCTGTTGCAACGTATTTTGAGGGGTATGCTCCATATTCCCACAAAATTTCAACAGGAGTATTAGGCTGCTGAATATGTTATGCACACCAGTGCCTGCAGGAATGTACTGGTGTCAGAACTGTTATGCACTCCAGTGCCTGCAGGAATGTACTGGTGTTTGAACTGTTATGCACACCAGTGCCTGCAGGAATGTACTGGTGTCTGAACGGATAGGTATGCAAAGCAAATGAACTCACAGACAGACACAGAAGATGATAGTGTAACAAAATACACACAAAGTGAACAGAGAAGCCCAGAGGCTAAGGAACTGGGTGTCTCCCTAGTATTAGTAATGCTCAGATGGGAAAAGCAAGATGTTGTGTTTTAATACGTAGAGAACCCGAAATGCTGTTGCTAAGGGCAACAGCAAAACCCTAAAGGGTTACCAACGGGTGTGGCAGTAAACTCCTTGGTCAGAGATGGAATGATAGACACAAGGAGAGTCTCCACAATCCTAATTCTCACTTGCAGTGCACAGGTTCAGCTTACTGCCACTAAACTGACACCTGACACCTTGCACAGTGAGACAGGATTTAGGCAGGCAAGTCTTAGAATACAGCCGCAAACTTGCTAAATTCACAGAGTAGTAAAAGAACCCCAGCAAGCTAAACGACTGACTCCAGTCTTACTGCTAGGTCTGGATTGGCAGAGTGTAGTACCAAATCCCCAGGCCTATTTGCAGTAAGCAACAACAAATACAAAGCTACACAGTACTGGCTAACTTTCAGGAACTGACTAACCAACAAAGATTCAGCAGCATCTGCTTAACCTGAGAAGAGGCCTTATAAAGCAGGTGCTGTCCACGCCCCACTCAGACCTCACAGACTGTGGGCACAAAAACCAGCACCGGATCCCCTGCCGTGCACAGAGCCTGTAACCACTGCACAGCAAAAGACCTGAACCGGAGTATCAGCTGCGCTCAGGTTACTCCGCTAGCACTTGTCTCCCGGTTGCCATGACGACGTGGCAGCACAGGGCAGGAGACCCTAACACTGTGTCAGCAAACTGCAAAACTAAAATGCACCACAGGTATAGAATGTAGATGGATAGTATACTTAATGACGACACAGAGGTAGGTACAGCAGTGGCCTTCCGTACCGTACTGCTATATATAGTATACTGGTGGTCACTGTGTCAGCAAACTGCAAAACTAAAATGCACCACAGGTATAGAATGTAGATGGATAGTATACTTAATGACGACACAGAGGTAGGTACAGCAGTTGCCTTCCGTACCGTACTGCTATATATATTGGTGGTCACTGTGTCAGCAAACTGCAAAACTAAAATGCACCACAGGTATAGAATGTAGATGGATAGTATACTTAATGACGACACAGAGGTAGGTACAGCAGTGGCCTTCCGTACCGTACTGCTATATATAGTATACTGGTGGTCACTGTGTCAGCAAACTGCAAAACTAAAATGCACCACAGGTATAGAATGTAGATGGATAGTATACTTAATGATGACACAGAGGTAGGTACAGCAGTGGCCTTCCGTACCATACTGCTATATATAGTATACTGGTGGTCACTGTGACAACAAACTGCAAAACTAAAATGCACCTCAGGTATATAATGTAGATGGATAGTATACTTAATGACAACACAGAGGTAGGTACAGCAGTGGCCTTCCATACCGTACTGCTATATATAGTATACTGGTGGTCACTGTGTCAGCAAACTGCACAACTGAAATGCACTACAGGTATAGAATCTAGATGGATAGTATACCTAATGACGACACAGAGGTAGGTACAGCAGTGGCCTACTGTACCGTAATGCTATATATTATATACTGGTGGTCACTGGTCAGCAAAACTCTGCACTGTACTCCTCCTATATAATATTATACTGGTGGTCCCCAGTCCCCACAATAAAGCAGCACACTGAGCACAGATGTGGAGTGTTTTTCAGGCAGACAACGTATACTGGTGGTCACTGTCAGCAAAACTCTGCACTGTACTCCTGCTATATAATACAGCTGCTCCCCAGTCCTCACAATTAAGCAGTGTGAGCACAGATATATGCAGCACACTGAGCACAGATATGGAGTCTTTTTCAGGCAGACAACGTATTACTGGTGGTCACTGTCAGCAAAACTCTGCACTGTACTCCTCCTATATACAGCTGCTCCACAGTCCCCACAATTAAGTAATAAGCAAGCACAAAATATTTGCAATGCATCAACATAAACGGAGAGGACGCCAGCCACGTCCTCTCCCTAACATTTCCAATGCACGAGTGAAAATGGCGGCGACGCGCGGCTGCTTATATAGAATCCGAATCTCGCGAGAATCCGACAGCGGGATGATGATGTTCGGGCGCGCTCGGGTTAACCGAGCCATACGGAAGAATCCGAGTATGGCTCGGACCCGTGTAAAAAGGGTGAAGTTCGGGGAGGTTCGGTTTCCGAGAAACCGAACCCGCTCATCACTAATACAAAGAGTAATATTAGAATATAATGTTACTTGCTATTTATTTAAGTGAAATGAAGACACTACGGCCGGTATTCAATTATACCTGATCATTTTTCTCCTTGAAAAACTGGACCGGTAGAGCGATTTTTGACCAATGGTCTTTATTTGTCTACCCAAATAATGCCTATTTTTTTCGGGAGGAAGGATGGAGCTATTCAGGAAAACCTCGACTTGGACGCAGCATAGTGCAGTTTGCAGCAAATTTGTCCCATTTCTCAGACGTCCTAGAGGATGCTGGGGACTCCGTAAGAACCATGGAGTATAGACGGGCTCCGCAGGAGACATGGGCACACTATAAGACTTTGAATGGGTGTGCACTGGCTCCTCCCTCTATGCCCCTCCTCCAGAACCCAGTTAGACTTTGTGCCCAGAGGTGACTGGACACACACTAGGGGAGCTCTACAGAGTTTCTCTAAAAGACTTTATGTTAGGTTTTTTATTTTCAGGGAGACCTGCTGGCTACAGGCTCCCTGCATCGTGGGACTGAGGGGAGAGAAGTCTGATCTACTTCTTCTTAGTTCAATGGCTCTGCTTCTTAGGCTACTGGACACCATTAGCTCCAGAGGGTTCGATCACTTGGTGCGCCTAGCTGCTTGTTCCCCGATCCGCGCCATCACCCCTCTCACAGATGCCAGAAGAAAGAAGCCGGGTGAGTATGTGAAGAACCGAAGACATCAGGACGGCAGAAGACTTCAGTAACAGAGGTAACTCGCAGCGGTCACGCTGCGCTCCATGCTCCCACACACCAACGGTACTCTCAGGGTGCAGGGCGCTGGGGGGGAGCGCCCTGGGCAGCAAGTTACTAGAAGTTATTGACACTGCATAAAGGCAGACTCTCTCCCTGGGCACCGTTTCAAACCCCCGCCAGACATTGCAGCGGTCATGCTGCGCGCCATGACTCCCACACGCCGACGGTCGTTACGAGGGTGCAGGGCGCTAGGGAGGGAGCGCCCTGGGCAGCAGTATATGGATAAATTGGGGGTGACAGTGCATCTATACAGTGTCTTAACACTGTATAGAGAGCCCGTTGACATACTGAAATGTATATTGTTTGCGAACTGGAGCGCGCCGGGAGGGGGCGGAGCTTAGCCTTCTTTACAAGAGACAGCGCCATTTTTCTGCTGGTCTCCGCCAAAAGTTTGAGGGGGCACAAGGTAGTGCTATTTAGAAAAGAATAACACTGTGTTTGCACAAATGGGCTTGTATACTGTGGGTAATACATATGTGTTTATACCTGTGTGTTCCCTGTCGGATACCTACTATAGTTTCGGATCACAGTCGACTTTGTTGATTTTTCTGTGAGTTACCTGTCGGATATACCCTCTATAAGCCACTTGTGTATACATGAACACTTATGAAGTTCACTGTCGACATCGCCGGAACCTGTTTGGTACTTGATACAGTAGATACTAAGTCAAGCCGGTAGGGGTATGCTTGTTAAAAGAAAGCAAGATATGGGAGACACAGTAGTTTGTGGGTGACCCTGTCGGCACACACCATTATTACCGGGGTAACTAACTTATTCCTGTATGTATATTTTTATGTATAGGTATGGTACGTTTCCGTGGGCCTGTAGCTCGTGCACAGCCATGGTAGTATTGGTGAGGGAGCGATATTGATATTAAATGTATACTCCCTCGGACCCCTCGGGGTCGCAAGGATGTTCTTTAACCTGGTTACTACTCCCTGCGGTCGACGAATGCTAGGTTTCTGTTGACTATAATGTTTCCTGGTAGATCCTCATCTGGGGCATTCAGTACATGATCATACACATTCAGAACACGTTGATGTCACTGGGGACCAGAAGGCTCCGGACACTCCACTTATATGTATGTTCTATATATAAATATAGAGAGAGATATGTGGGATATGTGTAATTGTGTATTACATTTTATATATATTCATATTCGGATTTATACTGAATGTTGAAGTAATAGTGGCCCTCATTCCGAGTCGTTCGCTCTGTATTTTTCATCGCATCGCAATGAAAATCCGCTTAGTACGCATGCGCAATATTCGCACTGCGACTGCGCCAAGTAATTTAACAATGAAGATAGTATTTTTACTCACGGCTTTTTCATCGCTCCGGCGATCGTAATGTGATTGACAGGAAATGGGTGTTACTGGGCGGAAACACGGCGTTTTATGGGCGTGTGGATGAAAACGCTACCGTTTCCGGAAAAAACGCAGGAGTGGCTGGAGAAACGGGGGAGTGTCTGAGCGAACGCTGGGTGTGTTTGTGACGTCAAACCAGGAACGACAAGCACTGAACTGATCGCACAGGCAGAGTAAGGTTGAAGTTACTCAGAAACTGCAAAGTAGTTTGTAATCGCAATATTGCGAATACATCGGTCGCAATTTTAAGAAGCTAAGATACACTCCCAGTAGGCGTAGGCTTAGCGTGTGTAACTCTGCTAAATTCGCCTTGCGACCGATCAACTCGGAATGAGGGCCAGTGTTCCTTCTCATGTGCTGCTCGCTCTGTTGATAAAGCTCTAGGTCGGCCGTGACGAGTTGGTCTCAGATCCTCGCAAGGAGTACGAACGTTTATTCTTTTCCCGATGTGGATTGAATACTGTGAAAGTCAACTCCTGGTCGACGCGGAGCCCTGTCGTGAAGGATCATACACAGGATGCTAAGTGATATTTTATTTCTATACTTTGGATTTATTTGCTTTGCATGCACATGGGGGAGTATTATATTCGGATAGGCATCCGATAGAATTACCCTACAGAGAGTGAGTAAAGTCTCTTCTGTGGATTCTACTCAATAACATTGCAGCAGGTTGCCGCGTCTCGGCAGGAGGTGTGGCCGGGGAAATGCTGAGGTTGTCTCCGAAAGATACTGGTGGGACGGTATAATGCTGTTTGGGGATGCCTTAGTTCAGTCGATCTCGGCGGATACCACTGATAGATCTAGCTTCGGAAGTTAGACTCCTTCACGACGGTTGGTGATGCATTCTTTTGTGGAATGCAGTCGTTTTAACCGGTTCGATACCGCTCTTTTTTCCTTTTCTGTGCAGACAATGGAAGGTGAAAAGGTAAGAGTTCTGCAGCCTTGTTAGGTTCGAAGAAGCGGATGTCCTTTTTTGTTTCTAATCGATGAGTCTATCTGGCTGGAACCCACTTTGGTGGGAACTTGTCTACTACTTGTTAGTCGGCCTGGGAATAGACTAGGACCTGTGAGTTAATTAGAGACTCCTAAGGGGGACATTCTGGCATTACAGGTGTTTCCTCTCACTGATTTTTCAAATAGATGTTACCCTTCCCCTCTGGAAGGGGCGCTGGTACGCGACGCCATACCTGAGGTGCGTCAGGTTCAGGGCATTGTCCTGCTGTCCCTGGTTTAAAAAAAAAAAAAAAGAATAGAGGTTAAATGCGTTATTCTCCACATTCAGATTACTTGGGTGAATATCCAGGATTGTCTTTGCTATTTCACCAGAGGGATGGCAATACGATCATTGTTAGGCTGTACTGGGACACTCTCCTATTTAAGGTGGGGTCAGGACGTAAATAGTGCAAACCGTTGTTTTCTCTCTGACTGTTCTTCAACATAGGGGAAGACTGTTACTCCCTACGTCGCTGACGTCTGAGATGGGTATCAGGGTAGATACGAAACAGCTGAAATTCTCTGTGTTCCTGTGGAACAAGGTCTGAGGATCTGGAGTCGGATCAAATTTGCAGTGATAATCCATCATTAGGTTCCGTCAATGTAAAAGATGGGTGCGGCCTTAGTGGGGGGTTTTCGGTGAGCAGGTCAACTGCCAGAGTGGTTTTCACGGGGTCACTTAGAAAGGTGGTCCGGGTCTCACCTGCACATACGCCGGAATATATTCTTAATGGCCAGGATTTAGTTCCTCTGGTGTCTGCTCAGTTCTCACCTCCTAGAGGGACGAAGGTTCAGAATCCAGGATGGTATCCTGGTATCTATGCATACAGATCTCTGAAAATGGGGAGCAGTCCTTGCGAGGGAAGTATTTCCAGAGGGAAAGGTCAAGATGGCAAGCTTGTCTGCGATAAGCTTTCTTGAGTTAAGATCTATTTTCAATGAAGATATGCTTCGTGATCTGACTGTGTTAATTTGGTCGGAAGTCTTGAGAGCAGTGGTGTTTGTGGGGCGTTAGGGCGGAACAAGAAGAAAAGTGGCAATGGCAGGAGCCAAGAAAGTTTTCCACTGGGTGGAAAGACTGGTAACTGCTATGTTAGTGGTCTTCGCTCCGGTTGGGAACGACAGAGAAATAGATTCCTCTGCAGACGCGGTCCCCGTCCGGGAGAAATGCAGTCGTCATCGCGAAGTTTTCACTGAAGTGACAAGTCTTTGAGGAGTGCCTCAAGTGGACATATTGGCATCTCGCCTCGACGAGAGATCTCAGGATATTGTTCCGGGTCAGGGGACTCTCAAGCTATAGCAGTGAACATCCTTGGGTCGCTTTGGGTGTTTCAGTCGGTCTATGTGTCCCCTCCATTTTCACTCTTCGGAAGGTGATAAACGTAAGAAGTACAAAGGTTCAGGCGATCCTCAATGTTCCGGTCTAATCAAGGAGGGCTTGATATCCAGTTCTTCAATATTTACTCATAGAAGATTCATGGCCTCTTCCTCTACGTGAGAAGCTGTTACAGCAAGATCCGGGCGTGTATAAAGACTTACCGCGGCTGCGTTTGACGGTGTGGAGGTTGAACGCCATATCCTATCCAGAAAGGGTATTCCCTGTGAAGTCATTTCCACACTTCTTCAGGCTAGAATAGAAGTAACGGCAAAGCCTTACCACTGTGTTTGTAAACAATATGTGTCTTGGGGTGAATCCAAGAAGGCTACTGCGGAGGACTTTCAGCTGGGTCATTCTTCTTCATTCTTTGCAAGCAGGTGTGGGTGCAGGCCTAAAGTTGGGCTTCATTTAAGTGTGGTTTTAGCCTTATAAATTTTCATTCAAAAAAGAATTGGCAACCTTTCCGGAAGGTCGGACCTTCGTGAAAGGAGTACTGCACATCCAACCTCCAGTTGAGCCCCCATTGGCACCGTGGGACCTTAACGTGGTGTTGCGTTTTCTTGTGTCACACTGATTGGAACCTTTGTGAAAGTTTTGTTAAAATTTCTCTTTTGGAAAGTGGTCATACTATTGGCTTTGGTGTCCGCAAGGCGAGTGTCGGAAGTAGCGGCTTTGTCTCACAAGAGCCCTGTTTGATCTTCCATGTAGATAGAGAGGAATTGAGAACTCGGTTAATAGTTCTGCCAAAAGTGGTTTCTGGGTTTCGCAGAAATCAGCCTATTTTGATGCCGGTGGTTACTTAGGCATTAACTGATTCAAAGTCTGTCGGTGTAGTCGGGGCTTGGAATAGTTAGGTCGCTAATTGGGCTCAGATTGGGGAAACAGAGACTCTGTTTGTTCGGTATGTTCCCAGCATGACTGGGGCGCCTGCATCTATGCAGTCTGTTACACGCTGTATCTGTGATACGATTCGGCGTGCTCGTTCTACAGCTGGATTGCCGTTACCGAAGTCGGTGGAGATCCATTCTACTAGGAAGATGGGCTCTTCTTGGGTGGATGCCCAAGGAATCTCGGCGGTTCAACTTTGCCGAGCGGCTACTTGGTCGGCTTCAAACGCTTTTGCTATGCTTTGCAATTTTGATACCATGGCTAATGGGGACATTTTGTTTGCTCAATCGGTGTTGCAGAGTCGTTCGCACTCTCCCGCCCGGTCTGGAGCTTTGGTATAAACCCTATGGTCCTTACGGAGTCCCCAGCATCCTCTAGGACATCTGAGAAAATAGGATTTTAATACCTACCGGTAAATCCTTTTCTCTTAGTCCATAGAGGATGCTGGGCGCCCGTCCCAGTGTGTACTGTGTCTGCAGTTATTGGTTATGGTTACACTCTTGTGGTGTTTCTTTTCTGTCAGGCTGTTACTGACGTTGCTTAGGCCATGGCAGGCGGTGTCTTATTATTGGTTGTGTTGACACACAGTTTGTGTTACATATTTTCTCAGCTTGTGGCTGTATATTGTTTTTCATGCCGTTGGCTGGTATTCTATTGAATGCCACGTTTTATGGTATGTTCGTGGTGTGCGCTGGTATGACACTCACTGTGTTTACACAATAAATTCTTTCCTCGAAATGTCCGTCTCCTCTGGGCACAGTTTCTATCTAAGGTCTGGAAGAGAGGCATAGAGGGAGGAGCCCGTGCACACCCATTCAAAGTCTTATAGTGTTCCCATGTCTCCTGCGGAGCCTGTCTATACCCCATGGTCCTTACGGAGTCCCCAGCATCCTCTACGGACTAAGAGAAAAGGATTTACCGGTAGGTATTAAAATCCTATTTTTTTGTGCAGTAACACATGGGATAAGTATCCGGACCCATATATTACCGCGGCCCGGTGGGCTGCTTATCGAGAATTTCTGATTGTCAGGATTACATTTCAGAATTTCCACCTGCAGATTTATATACAGTAGTGTATAAACATGATTGGTGAATTATAAACAGACACTTTATTTTTTTAACGTGACCAACACAAGCATCTCTATGGAGAAAATCTGATACTGGCAGCACCACAGCCCAGTGACCCCCCTACTGACAAAACATAACACTATAGTAATAATGGGCTACACTAAGGACTCTGGCTTGTTGTGCACAGCATTTTTTCTTCTTCATCCATTAGGGGACACTGGAGTGCTCTTTAAAGTGGGGATATAGGAGGTTGCAACCGGGAGCTGGCACTTACAATTTCTAGAGGTGTGACTAGCTTCTCCCCTTCAACTGGATGTCCCCCTTCCAAGCCAGTCTTTTCAGTTTGCCTGAGGGAGCTGGTCCCTATTTGGGCTTCTCCTCAGGGCTTAATTATTTTTAACATTTAGCATTTGAGGACAGACAGGCAGCATCCTCCCCTGCCTGTCTGTGATGATGAAGCTGTCGGGGGGACCCTATCACAGCTGCGTGCGGCTCGTGCCAGGGTCCCCGGCCGCAGAGACCACTGTCTCTGGGGTAGACCAGATGCCGCTGCATGCGGCACATGTTGGGGTCCCCCATCAGCCATACCGCCACCGGCCAGCATGGCAGGTTGTAAGTATAATCCTGGCCCAGGTTAGTTGGTGGCCAGGTAACTTTACTAAAGGGTGGATTAGGAATATGCAGCATGACAGTCCACTGCAGCTTTTTTTTTAATGTTTTAAAAAAAAGGCTCCATAGTGGGGGGCGGAGCTTACCTCTGGAGTCTGCTCCTTGCTCCCAGCAGCCCCGGCGCTCCCTGCAGGAGGAGCCACATGCAGGCAGCCATCTTAGAGAGCAAACACACATGTGCTGTCCTTGCTCTCTCCCTCAGAACTATTGCTGCTGTTGCTGCTGTTGCACTGATGAGACAGTGCTGAGACTGTGACACTAGCCACCCCAGGCATTTGTGAGTAATACATTGGGGTTGTTAGGCTGGTAGAATAGCTTTTGCTGCACAAGTAACTTACTTTCACTTTGTTTAAATTACTGATAAGCATGTGCCTATCACTGTAGCTTTGCTGTAGACTGCTATTAGGGCTGGTGTGTCACTCCTGCCTAACTCTCTCCTCTCCTACCTAGGGATGGCCATTGACCATCGATTATTCCTAATCATCAATGATTTTTTGCCAATGTAGAATACTTTTGCCATCGATGGGGGAGAACCAGATGCATTCCCTCCATCGATGGTATGGCATAACCAAATATATTTTTTTTTAACAAGGTGCCGGGACATGGAGCATATCTCCGCCCCTGACACCTGTGAAGCCACAACCATGGGTGCTGATTGGCCTAAGGCTCGCTCAGTACTAAAGTAGGTGGTGACTATCAATGGCTGAAACTATTGATGGTTCCTTTACGGATGGTTTCCCGCCATCAAGGTTACCCATCAATGGTACCATCGATGGTAACCATCAACGGATAACCCACCGATGGAAATCCTTACTCCTACCTCTGCTTCACTATCTCAGTCTCTATATTTTACACTTACTAACTGCTGTGTGTAATTGTTTGCCAGTATGTTTTACTATAGCTGGAAAGGGCTCTAAAGCAGCACAGAAGGTTTTTACCTGCAAAAAGTGTGCTGCAAAATTCATACAGGGTTAATCAGATAGCTCATACAGGTTCAATCAGATAGCTCCCTGTTTTGTGAGACCTGTGTTACAGAGCAGCCTGCTCATAGTTCACAGGTGCAGGAATCTCTTGCTTGTTCAACACAACTCACTGATGTGATGTCACTATTGTACTCTGAGCTGACAGCCTCCCAGAAAGGACAGAGAGTCTTCCATATCACAACAGCCTGCCCCTTTTCCTCAGCCTGAACTTGCTTGGGCGCATACCTAGAAAAATCAGCTTTCTAAAGCCATGGTTCCATCCCCAATGCCTTCCCTGGTAACTAGAGATGATCAGGTTCGGTTCACTGAGAACCGAACCCTACCGGACTTCACTACCCAAGCCCGGATCCGAATCAGGCTCAGGTTTTCCCGCCAGACTCGAAAACCAGAACGAGGCAAAACATCATCATCCCACTGTTGGATTCTCGCTGGGTTTGGATTCCATATAAGGAGCCACACATAGCCACCATTTTCACTCCGGCATTGGAGAGTGTAGAGAGAGGACATGTCTCTGTCCTCAATGTCCTGCATCAATACAGTGGTAGTGTCTTGTACTGCATCAGTCCAGTCACAGTGGTATTGTGTTCTGCTGCCATATGTTCAGTGCTGCTGTATAAGTCCAGTCCATTGCAGTGGTGCTGTGTTATCCTGCATCAGTCCAGTGGTGGTGTCCCTGTGCTGCTGTATATGTCCAGTGGTACTGCCGTATATGTCCAGTGATCCTGCTGTATATGTCCAGTGATACTGCCATATATTCCCAGTGATATTGCCGTATATGTCCAGTGATACTGCCATATATGTCCAGCGGTACTGCCATATATGTCCAGTGATACTGCCGTATATGTCCAGTGATACTGCCATATAATTCCAATGATACTGCCGCATATGTCCGGTAATACTGCAGTATAAATCCATTAGTACTGGCGTATAAATTCAGTCCAGTGATACCGTCATGTATTTTGGATGCAAAATTGGAAGAAATCCTACCGCACCCTCTAGATTGCTGCAATGGGTGTGTAGAGGGAGATGTCACACAATCTCCAAAAGAACATGTACAAAAAAGAGAGAGTACTACCACCTGTACGCGCTATCCAACACAATTCATAAACGATACATAAATATTACAATAAATAATGTCCAAGCAATATAATGTCAATGATGGATACCCCAAATGGTATGTAAATATATATGTGATCCTGTAGACTGAGTATTCAGAAGGAAAAAGATCTTGGGAGCAAGAAAGAAGTTCCACGGGGTACACACCCTACTCACGTTGACAAAGAGTGATCAATGTTCGTAAGGGTTTCTTTTTCAATCAATAATTCGTTTGATAGATGTCCATGGAGGAAGGGCTCTTCAAAAACTGGTGTGCAATTTCCTCGGAGATACATACAGTAGAGAGACTAATAGTGTAGTATGTCTCAACCAGTATGTAAAAATAGACGGTAAGGGAAACTGAAAATATTCTAAGCGGTTGGAAGAATCCCAACGAACCAAACTTACGTAGGTACGTATGTGGATCCTTATATAAAGGTATCTTTGGCAGGTGAAAGGAGTGGATACTTCAAAAGGGAATATCCTAGGGAGCAGAGATGGATTTTTTCACGGGGTTTACACCGTACTCACGTAGGTTCAAGATGTCTGAAGCTCATAAAGGTTTCTTTTTTCCAGTCAGGAGTTCGTCTAGTTGATGTCCTTTGAACGGTGCCTCTTCATACTGATAAATGGTCTCCCAAACTTACGTGAACATATGTATAGACTAGTGATGTGCACCGGACATTTTTCGGGTTTTGTGTTTTGGTTTTGGATTCGGTTCCGCGGCCGTGTTTTGGATTCGGATGCGTTTTGGCAAAACCCCCCTGAAAAATTTTTGTCGGATTCGGGTGTGTCTTGGATTCGGGTGTTTTTTTACAAAAAACCCTCAAAAACAGCTTAAATCATAGAATTTGGGGGTCATTTTGATCTCATAGTATTATTAACCTCAATAACCATAATTTCCACTCATTTTCAGTCTATTCTGAACACCTCACACCTCACAATATTTATTTTTAGTCCTAAAATTTGAACCGAGGTCGCTGGATGGCTAAGCTAAGCGACCTAAGTGGCCGACACAAACACCTGGCCCATCTAGGTGTGGCACTGCAGTGTCAGACAGGATGGCACTTCAAAAAAATTGTCCCCAAACAGCACATGATGCAAAGAAAAAAAGAGGTGCATCAAGGGCGCTGGATGGCTAAGCTAAGCGACCCAAGTGGCCGACACAAACACCTGGCCCATCTAGGAGTGGCACTGCTGTGTCAATCAGGATGGCACTTCAAAAAAAATAGTCCCCAAACAGCACATGATGCAAAGAAAAAAAGAGGTGCACCAAGGTCGCTGTGTGACTAAGCTAAGTGACACAAGTGGCCTACACAAACACCTGGCCCATCTAGGAGTGGCACTGCAGTGTCAGGCAGGATGGCACTTCAAAAAAATTGTCCCCAAACAGCACATGATGCAAAGAAAAAAAGAGGCGCACCAAGGTCGCTGTGTGACTAAGCTAAGCGACACAAGTGGCCGACACAAACACCTGGCCCATCTAGGAGTGGCACTGCAGTGTCAGCCAGGATGGCACTTCAAAAAAAATTGTCCCCAAACAGCACATGATGCAAAGAAAAAAAGAGGTGCACCAAGGTCGCTGGATGGCTAAGCTAAGCGACACAAGTGGCCGACACAAACACCTGGCCCATCTAGGAGTGGCACTGCAGTGTCAGGCAGGATGGCACTTCAAAAAAATAGTCCCCAAACAGCACATGATGCAAAGAAAAAAAGAGGTGCACCAAGGTCGCTGGATGGCTAAGCTAAGCGACACAAGTGGCCGACACAAACACCTGGCCCATCTAGGAGTGGCACTGCAGTGTCAGGCAGGATGGCACTTCAAAAAAATTGTCCCCAAACAGCACATGATGCAAAGAAAAAAAGAGGCGCACCAAGGTCGCTGTGTGACTAAGCTAAGCGACACAAGTGGCCGACACAAACACCTGGCCCATCTAGGAGTGGCACTGCAGTGTCAGGCAGGATGGCACTTCAAAAAAATAGTCCCGAAACAGCACATGATGCAAAGAAAAAAAGAAGTGCACCAAGGTCGCTGGATGGCTAAGCTAAGCGACACAAGTGGCCGACACAAACACCTGGCCCATCTAGAAGTGGCACTGCAGTGTCAGTCAGGATGGCACTTCAAAAAAATTGTCCCCAAACAGCACATGATGCAAAGAAAAAAAGAGGTGCACCAAGGTCGCTGTGTGACTAAGCTAAGCAACACAAGTGGCCGACACAAACACCTGGCCCATCTAGGAGTGGCACTGCAGTGTCAGGCAGGATGGTACTTCAAAAAAATTGTCCCCAAACAGCACATGATGCAAAGAAAAAAAGAGGCGCACCAAGGTCGCTGTGTGACTAAGCTAAGCGACACAAGTGGCCGACACAAACACCTGGCCCATCTAGGAGTGGCACTGCAGTGTCAGGCAGGATGGCACTTCAAAAAAATTGTCCCCAAACAGCACATGATGCAAAGAAAAATGAAAGAAAAAAGAGGTGCAAGATGGAATTGTCCTTGGGGCCTCCCACCCACCCTTATGTTGTATAAACAGGACATGCACACTTTAACGAACCCATTATTTCAGCAACAGGGTCTGCCACACGACTGTGACTGAAATGACTGGTTGGTTTGGGCCCCCACCAAAAAAGAAGCAATCAATCTCTCCTTGCACAAACTGGCTCTACAGAGGCAAGATGTCCACCTCATCATCATCCTCCGATTCCTCACCCCTATCACTGTGTACAGGCCCGGCGCTACCCGCTCAGCGAAGGGATGCAGTGCAGGGAGGCGCTGGGACGGATAGGCGCTTCCACTGCTCTGCATCCCTTCCCTGCTGCGCCGTCCTGTCCCCCCTGCTGCTGCTGCTGCTGCCACTGCTGTGTCTGTCACTGTATGACAGGCACTGGCAGCGGGCACCTGCAGCATGATACGCCTCCTCCCTCCCCTCACCTCATCTCATCTGTGTGACTGTAAGAGCGCCGAGTACGGGACAGAAGGGGGCGGAGCTACACGGGACGGTAGGGGGCGTGGCTAAACGGCCCATAAGGGGGCGGAGCTACACGGACCTGGCTGCTGTACAGAGGGAGACTGGATTAGGTAAGTGGAGGGTGAGAGAGAAGTGTGTGTGTGTGTGTGTGTGTGTGTGTGGTGGGTGTGTATGAGTGTGTATATATGTGTGAATTGTGTGTGTGTGTGTGTGTGTGTGTGTGTGTGTGTGTGTGTGTGTGTGTGTGTGTGTGAGGTATGTCTGTGCGCGCGCTCTATGGACGCCACTACTGGGGGGGCATTACGTATAAGGACGCTATTACTACAGGGGGGCATTACGTGTAACAACGCTACTACTGGGGGGGCCATTACGTGTAAGGACCCTAATACTACTGGGGGTGCACTACGTATAAGGACGCTACTACTACTGTGGGTGCATTATGTATAAGAATGCTACTACTACTCGGGGGGCATTATGTATAAGGATGCTACTACTACTGGAGGGGCATTATGTATAAGGATGCTACTACTACTGGGGTGCATTACATATAAGGACACTACTACTACGGGTGGGGCATTACGTATAAGGACGCTACTACTTTGGGTGGGGCATTACGTATAAGATTAATAAGATTGTGCTACATTGTGGCGTAATTTTAAATGGGGGTACTACTGTGTGGCCATGCCCCTTACTTGTGAGACCACACCCCTTTTCCCGGCGCGCGCCAAAGGAATATGGGAGGGCGCAAATTTGTAGTTTGCAGGGGGGCGCCGAACACCCTAGCACCGGCCCTGACTGTGTACATCCCCCTCCTCACAGATTATTAATTTGTCCCCACTGGAATCCACCACCTCAGGTCCCTGTGTACTTTCTGGAGGCAATTGCTGGTGAATGTCTCCACGGAGGAATTGATTATAATTCATTTTGATGAACATTATCTTCTCCACATTTTCTGGAAGTAACCTCGTACGCCGATTGCTGACAAGATAAGCGGCTGTACTAAACACTCTTTCGGAGTACACACTGTAGGGTGGGCAACTTAGGTAAAATAAAGCCAGTTTCTGTAAGGGCCTCCAAATTGCCTCTTTTTCCTGCCAGTATACGTACGGACTGTCTGACGTGCCTACTTGGATGCGGTCACTCATATAATCCTCCACCATTCTTTCAATGGTGACAGAATCATATGCAGTGACAGTAGACGACATGTCAGTAATCGTTGCCAGGTCCTTCAGTCCGGACCAGATGTCAGCACTCGCTCCAGACTGCCCTGCATCACTGCCAGCGGGTGGGCTCGGAATTCTTAGCCTTTTCCTCGCACCCCCAGTTGCGGGAGACTGTGAAGGAGGAGCTGTTGACGGGTCACGTTCCGCTTGACTTGACAATTTTCTTACCAGCAGGTCTTTGAACCTCTGCAGACTTGTGTCTGCCGGAAACAGAGATACAACGTAGGTTTTAAATCTAGGATCGAGCACGGTGGCCAAAATGTAGTGCTCTGATTTCAACAGATTGACCACCCGTGAATCCTGGTTAAGCGAATTAAGGGCTCCATCCACAAGTCCCACATGCCTAGCAGAATCACTCTGTTTTAGCTCCTCCTTCAATGTCTCCAGCTTCTTCTGCAAAAGCCTGATGAGGGGAATGACCTGACTCAGGCTGGCAGTGTCTGAACTGACTTCACGTGTGGCAAGTTCAAAGGGTTGCAGAACCTTGCACAACGTTGAAATCATTCTCCACTGCGCTTGAGTCAGGTGCATTCCCCCTCCTTTGCCTATATCGTGGGCAGATGTATAGGCTTGAATGGCCTTTTGCTGCTCCTCCATCCTCTGAAGCATATAGAGGGTTGAATTCCACCTCGTTACCACCTCTTGCTTCAGATGATGGCAGGGCAGGTTCAGGAGTGTTTGGTGGTGCTCCAGTCTTTGGCACGCGGTGGCTGAATGCCGAAAGTGGCCCGCAATTCTTCGGGCCACCGACAGCATCTCTTGCACGCCCTTGTCGTTTTTTTAAATAATTCTGCACCACCAAATTCAGTGTATGTGCAAAACACGGGACGTGCTGGAATTAGCCCAGATGTAATGCACGCACAATATTGGTGGCGTTGTCCGATGTCACAAATCCCCAAGAGAGTCCAATTGGGGTAAGCCATTCTGCGATAATGTACCTCAGTTTCCGTAAGAGGTTGTCAGCTGTGTGCCTCTTATGGAAAGCGGTGATACAAAGCGTAGCCTGCCTAGGAACGAGTTGGCGTTTGCGAGATGCTGCTACTGGTGCCGCCGCTGCTGTTCTTGCTGCGGGAGGCAATACATTTACCCAGTGGGCTGTCACAGTCATATAGTCCTGAGTCTGCCCTGCTCCACTTGTCCACATGTCCGTGGTTAAGTGGACATTGGGTACAACTGCATTTTTTAGGACACTGGTGACTCTTTTTCTGACGTCTGTGTACATTTTCGGTATCGCCTGCCTAGTGAAATGGAACCTAGATGGTATTTGGTACCAGGGACACAGTACCTCAATCAAGTCTCTAGTTGCCTCTGAATTAACGGTGGATACCGGAACCACGTTTCTCACCGCCCAGGCTGCCAAGGCCTGAGTTATCCGCTTTGCAGCAGGATGACTGCTGTGATATTTCATCTTCCTCGCAAAGGACTGTTGGACAGTCAATTGCTTACTGGAAGTAGTACAAGTGGTCTTACGACTTCCCCTCTGGGATGACGATCGACTCCCAGCAGCAACAACAGCAGCGCCAGCAGCAGTAGGCATTACACTCAAGGATGCATCGGAGGAATCCCAGGCAGGAGAGGACTCGTCAGACTTGCCAGTGACATGGTCTGCAGGACTATTGGCTTTCCTGTGTAAGGTGGAAATTGACACTGAGGGAGTTGGTGGTGTGGTTTGCAGGAGCTTGGTTACAAGAGGAAGGGATTTAGTTGTCAGTGGACTGCTTCCGCTGTCATCCAAAGTTTTTGAACTTGTCACTGACTTATGATGAATGCGCTGCAGGTGACGTATAAGGGAGGATGTTCCGAGGTGGTTAACGTCCTTACCCCTACTTATTACATCTTGACAAAGTCAACACACGGCTTGACACCTGTTGTCCGCATTTGTGTTGAAATAATTCCACACCGAAGAGCTGATTTTTTTTGTATTTTGACCAGGCATGTCAATGGCCATATTCGTCCCACAGACAACAGGTGTCTCCCCGGGTGCCTGACTAAAACAAACCACCTCACCATCGGAATCCTCCTTGTCAATTTCCTCCCCAGCGCCAGCAACACCCATATCCTCATCCTGGTGTATTTCAACAGTGACATCTTCAATTTGACTATCAGGAACTGGAATGCGGGTTCTCCTTCCAGCACTTGCAGGGGGCATGCAAATGGTGGAAGGCGCAAGCTCTTCCCGTCCAGTGTTGGGAAGGTCATGCATCGCAACCGACACAATTGCACTCTCCTTGGGGATTTGTGATTTAGAAGAACGCACAGTTCTTTGCTGTTCTTTTGCCAGCTTAAGTCTTTTCATTTTTCTAGCGAGAGGATGAGTGCTTCCATCCTCATGTGAATCTGAACCACTAGCCATGAACATAGGGCCTCAGCCGTTACTTGCCACTCCGTGTCGTAAATGGCATATTGGCAAGTTTACGCTTCTCATCAGACGCTTTCAATTTTTATTTTTGGGTCATTTTACTGAACTTTTGTTTTTTGGATTTTACATGCTCTCTACTATGACATTGGGCATCGGCCTTGGCAGATGACGTTGATGGCATTTCATTGTCTCGGCCATGACTAGTGGCAGCAGCTTCAGCACGAGGTGGAAGTGGATCTTGATCTTTCCCTATTTTAACCTCCACATTTTTGTTCTCCATTTTTTAATGTGTGGAATTATATACCAGTATCAATAGCAATGGCCTACTACTATATATACTGCGCACAACTGAAATGCACCCCAGGTATGGATGGATAGTATACTTGACGACACAGAGGTAGGTACAGCAGTGGCCTACTGTACCGTAATGCTATATATTATATACTGGTGGTCAGCAAACTGTGCAAAACTGAAATGCACCACAGGTATGGATGGATAGTATACTTGACGACACAGAGGTAGGTACAGCAGTGGCCTACTGTACCGTAATGCTATATATTATATACTGGTGGTCAGCAAACTGTGCAAAACTGAAATGCACCACAGGTATGGATGGATAGTATACTTGACGACACAGAGGTAGGTACAGCAGTGGCCTACTGTACCGTAATGCTATATATTATATACTGGTGGTCAGCAAACTGTGCAAAACTGAAATGCACCACAGGTATGGATGGATAGTATACTTGACGACACAGAGGTAGGTACAGCAGTGACCTTCTGTACAGTACTCCTATATATTATATACTGGTGGTCAGCAAAATTATGCACTGTACTCCTACTATATACTACAATGCAGCACAAATATGGAGTGTTTTTCAGGCAGACAAGTTAACGTATACTGGTGGTCACTGGTCAGCAAAACTCTGCACTGTACTCCTCCTATATAATATTATACTGGTGGTCCCCAGTCCCCACAATAAAGCAGTGTGAGCACAGATATATGCAGCACACTGAGCACAGATATGGAGTGTTTTTCAGGCAGACAACGTATACTGGTGGTCACTGTCAGCAAAACTCTGCACTGTACTCCTCCTATATAATACAGCTGCTCCCCAGTCCCCACAATTAAGCAGTGTGAGCACAGATATATGCAGCACACTGAGCACAGATAAGGAGCGTTTTTTTCAGGCAGAGAATGGATAAAACTGGTGGTCACTGATCAGCAAAACTCTGCACTGTACTCCTCCTACATTAATATACAGCTGCTCCCCAGTCCCCACAATTAAGATATAAGCAAGCACAAATATTTGCATCAACAATGAATAAACGGAGAGGACGCCAGCCACGTCCTCTCCCTAACATTTCCAATGCACGAGTGAAAATGGCGGTGACGCGCGGCTGCTTATATAGAATCCGAATCTCGCAAGAATCCGACAGTGGGATGATAACGTTTGGGCGCGCTCGGGTTAACCGAGCCATACGGGAGAATCCGAGTATGCCTCGGACCCGTGTAAAATGGGTGAAGTTCGGGGGGGTTCGGTTTCCGAGGAACCGAACTCGCTCATCACTAGTATAGACCCTTATATAAAGGTATCTTTAACGAGTGGAGGAGATGATGAGGGAAAAGGAGGGATCTTTAAATAAAGCGTACCTAACTCACATAACAAAATGATGGATGATGCTCATAAAGGTATCTTTCAATGGTTCCTCCCTCGGGTATTCTATGTGTCCTGAACCAGCACTAGCTTTCCAGCAGGGTATGTTATTACAGTGGTCTCCTCCTTTCTGCTTTCTCTCGTGATACCACAGAAAACAAGCAGAAACAGGGAACCAATTGTTGGTGATCACTGGCCAGTTCAGGTCTCAAGGTATATGGAGGTCATTATCCCTCCTTTGTCAAATGTATACTATAATGAAGGGGTTATCCAAGATGTATATAAAAACAGTTTTAATGGTGAAACATTAAAAGTACATCTACAGTGATGTATATAGAAGCATATGTGACTTGGGAGCAGATGAAATAAACAGAACCTGGATAGTGATGATGTCCGGACTGTCACACTCCTAGGGACTTAACCCCCAAGTAAACAGGTGTCTTCCAAGTAAAACCAACGCGTCTCGACATGAAGTCTTTGTCAAGGTAAGTGTCCATAGTCAATGCTATCCTTATATCCCATAGAATCCCAATCCGTCCCCTTAAGGGGCGGGGACAGGTAATTTATTACAAAAAAAGATATAAGTGTCCCTTATGCTGAGATGTCAATAATGTGGATATATGTATTAAAAGAGCAGAAAATACTATATTATTACACATATAATACGCTGCTGTGAGCTTTATAATAACGGTAAAAAAACGAGAAGGCATAAATTAATAATTTGCGTTCCGGTCCTTTGGAACGCAAAACCGTGTCCGGCGGATATCCGGTCTTGACCTTAAAAGCTCCCGGAAGTCCCCGGACGGGGGCTGAGTGAATGGAAGAATGCCGTGTGGACTTTCCATGCGTCACCAACATGTGACGTGAAGAGAGTAGGGGAGCGGAAGAGGGACGTGTCGGATGTTACGTCCCGCGCGTCCTGCATATATGATGTGCAGCGCGTACCGGGACAGGAGACTGTATGCTTTCCAAGGACCCGGAAGTGACATTCCCCATAGACCCAGAAGACCTCTGGTAGAAATTAAACCAACATAATAATTTTATAAACTGTGAAGAATGATAATGGTTGGTGATGGATATGTAAAAAACTTATAATAAAAGAGCCTTTGTAAAAAATACATTGTATATAAAAGATGGGTTATAAACATATTACAGGGCACCCTATAGTGATGGTGCTCGCATTCCACAATAAAACCAGAGTATCTACGGAAGGAGAATTGAAACATAAAAGGAGTAACTTTGAATAAATAATAATAATAATAATCGGAGATATACCGAATAACAAAAATTGAAAAGTGAGGAGTAATGTTTCCCCTATATTTCAAGGTCTGGGGATAAATCAAGGATGTTTAAACCCAGAGAATGTAACAAGCATGAATGGGTACAAATGAGGACACGGGGGGATTAGGCCTGAAAGGTGGAGGTCTAAGGGAAATTTGTAATTTTAAAGAAACCATTTAGTTTCAAAGTCCAGATATAGACCTTTGGGGACCAATGAGTTTAGATTAAAGATGGTTTCCATTTCTTTCCATGCCAGTCTTTCTTCTGCATCGTTTTTTCTCCAGTTATTTTGAATGGAGTGGATCTCACAAAAAGAAACTAGATGAGCAGTGTTGCACTGATGCTCATTCTTGAAGTGGGATGACAATCCGTGTGTAATAAATCCCTTCTTAATGTTCCGCAGATGCTCACTGGTCCTTTCCTTTAATTTGCATGTGGTCCTACCCACGTATTGTTTTTTACAAACACATTCCAGTAAGTAAACTACATTCCTACTGTCGCAGGTAATGAAATCTTTGATGGGGAATTCCTTACAGTTGGTGGTGGATGTGTATTTTGTGATTGCAGAATTAGTTCCCTTACAATTTCTGCACATTTGGCAGGACCCACAACAATAGAAACCTTTGGATTTAATGGGGTTCTTTTTATTCCCTGTATCCAGCATGCTAGTTACCACACTGGACCGTATGTTGTCAGCTCTCCGATAAACAAATCTCGGTTTTTCTGTGATATATTCTCGCAGAATGGGATCTTGTAACAGCACATTCCAATGTTTTTTTTATAATGGATTCAAGATCTTTATATTGACTGTTATATTTGATGATGAATGTGATCCCCGGTTTCTCTTTATTGAGTTTTGTCTCCTTATTTCTTGTCGTTCCCATATTGGTATTTGCAATGATTGTATCGGTGTTATTGATGATCATATCTTCCCTGTTCTTATTTTCATATTGTACAAAGGGTTCTACTACCTTGGTCTCTTTGTAGCCTTTATTCAGGAATTGTCTCTTGAGTGTAGATCCTTGTGTGAGGTAATCTTCCATTCTGGAACAATTCTTTCTAACTCTGTAGAACTGACTTTTTGGGACCAATGCTACCCAATTGGGATGGTGATTACTGGAGAACGGTATAAAAGAATTGCAATCGGTAGGTTTCACATATGTCTTAGTCTCCATTTTCCCATCCTTGATAAAGATGGTCAGATCTAAGAAATTAATCTGTTCATACTTTGGACAAAGGTGAGTTTGATGTTTTTATTGTTATCATTAAGATGTTCACAAAACTCATCCAGTGAGGAAGAGTCCCCTCTCCAGATAAATAGGACATCGTCGATATATCTGACCCATAGTACCAGGCTTGCTCCCATGTCATGGCCCCTAAAGACAGACTCTTCTTCCCAATGTGCCATGAATAAAATGGCATAACTGGGGGCAAACCTGGTACCCGTGGCTGTCCCGTGTTGTTGTAAATAGAACGTGTTGTCAAAGCTGAAAAAAATATTTGTAAGTATTAATTCGATACCATCCATAATGAAGGTTTTTAGATCTTCATTAAGGTTTTCCCGGTTTAGGAAGAAAGAGGTTGCTTCAACACCGTGTTTGTGGTCGATGACCGTATATAGCGAGGTCACATCTGCGGTTTCATTGTACCATACTGAGTTGTTGAATCACTGAGGTAGAGTCCTTTAGATGGGATTTGGTTTTTTGGACAAGAGGTTGTAACAGATGGTCAATATACTGGGAAAGGTTGGAAGTGATGGAATCCGTACCGGCGATTATAGGTCTCCCTGGTGGATGTTCCTCATCTTTGTGAATTTTCGGGAGGGTATACATCACTGGAATTGATGGATGCGTAATATCCATATATTTCCGTTCATTTTCTGTTCTGACCTTTTTCTGTTCATATTTCTCCAGTAAATGACTGAGTTTCTTTTTTACTCCCTCTGTGGGATTCCCTCGTAGTTTTTTATATGTCTTACCATCATTGAGTTGTCTCTCAATTTCTGTTTTGTACTCCTCTACATTCTGTATATCCACAGATCCTCCCTTGTCAGCGGGTTTTATGACGATGAGTTTGTTGTTCCGTAGATCCTTAAGAGCTTTCCTTTCTTTATGATTGAGGTTGTATTTCTGTATATCTTTAAATGGTCTGTTTTCAATTTCATCCTTAACGATTTTCTCAAAAGTTTCAATGAAACAACCTTTCTTGTGTGTTGGAAAGAACACTGACTTTGGTTTAAATTTGGTGGAGGTGATGTTCTCTAAATCTGTTGATGGTGGTTGATCATGGAAGAATTTTTTCAGAGTGAGCTTCCTAATACATTTTTGGAGGTCCATATATGCTCCAAAACGGTCCATCTGGCTTGACGGTGCATATTTTAATCCCTTCTTTAGCACATTTTCCTCATCTTCAGTCAGTGCATGATGACTTAAATTGATGATTTTGATGTACTCCATATGCCCTTCCTCAACTGGGGTCTTAGGATCAATGTTCTCTTTCTGGAGAGCTATTCTATTACGTTTCTCTCTTCTTTTCCTAATCTGGTAAATTTTGCGGTGAGCTTTACGTGAATTGGATCCCCGTGTTCCTCGTTTGTGGTGTACATTCCTTCTTTTCACATTCTTCCCTGTCGTGGCCTGTCCTGGTCTAAAAAAACTTCCTCATTTTTTTGTTGTTCCTTCCGTGATACTGATCTTCTTGGTTTCCAGGTGGAAATCCTCCTACTGTATGGTAGTCTGGGATTTTGTTCTTTATCTGGAGCAGTTGTTCTGGGTGATTGTCTGCGATATGAGTATCTCCTCTGGATGGGGGAGTAATCCCTCCGAGGGTACCTATTTCTCCCGGTGTTCTGTTTCCACGAGTCCCTCCAGTGGGGAAGTCTCTGTTCCCTATTGATTTCATCGTCATCTCTCTCTCTTCTAGGTGGACTTTTCCATGAGTTTTCCATCCTCTGGATGTAAGTCCTCCTTCCTAGGTCTCGGAATTTTGTATGATGGGTATCCAAACCCTGAACTTTAGGCTTAAAAAAGTTTCTTTCCTTTCTTGTGATGAGGTGCTGTTTCCCTTCCTTAAAGTCCATCAAACCACGTGTATATACTGGAATAACATACCCTGCTGGAAAGCTAGTGCTGGTTCAGGACAAATAGAATACCAGAGGGAGGAACCATTGAAAGATACCTTTATGAGCATCATCCATCATTTTGTTATGTGAGTTGGGTACGCTTTATTTAAAGATCCCTCCTTTTCCCTCATCATCTCCTCCACTCATTAAAGATACCTTTATATAAGGGTCTATACATATGTTTACGTAAGTTTGGGAGACCGTTTATCGGTATGAAGAGGCACCGTTCAAAGGACATCAACTAGACGAACTCCCGACTGGAAAAAAGAAACCTTTATGAGCTTCAGACATCTTGAACCTACGTGAGTACGGTGTGTATCCCGTGAAAAAATCCATCTCTGCTCCCTAGGATATTCCCTTTTGAAGTATCCACTCCTTTCACCTGCCAAAGATACCTTTATATAAGGCTACACAAACGTACCTACGTAAGTTTGGTACGTTGGGATTCTTCCAACTGCTTAGAATATTTTCAGTTTCCCTTACCATCTATTTTTACATACTGGATGAAACATACTACACTATTAGTCTCTCTACTGTCATTATCTCTGAGGAAATTGCACACCAGTTTTTGAAGAGCCCTTTCTCCATGGACATCTATCAAACGGATTCTTGATTGAAAAAGAAACCCTTACGAACATTGATCTCCCTTTGTCAACGTGAGTAGGGTGTGTAACCCGTGGAACTTCTTTCTTGCTCCCAAGAACTTTTTCCTTCTGAATACTCAATCTACAGGATCACATAGATATTCACATACCATTTGGGGTATCCATCATTGACATTATATTGCTTGGACATTTTTTATTGTAATATTTATGTATCGTTTATGAATTGTGTTGGAAAGCGCGTACAGGTGGTAGTACTCTCTCTTTTTTGATACTGCCGTGTATGTCCAGTGGTACTGCCGTATAAATCCAGTGATACTGCCGTATATGTCCAGTGGTAATGCTGGATAAATCCAGTGGTCCTGGCGTATAAATCCAGTTCAGTGATCCTGCAGTATTTGTGCAGTGGTACTGCCATATAAATCCAGTGTTACTGGCGTATAAATCCAGTCCAGTGATTCTGCCATATATGTCCAGTGGTACTGATATATAATTCAAGTGATACTGCCATATATGTCCAGTGATACTGCCATATAAATGTTATGGTACTGGCGTATAAATCCAGTCCAGTGATACTGCCGTATATGTCCAGTGGTACTGATATATAATTCAAGTGATACTGCCATATATGTCCAGTGATACTGCCATATAAATGTTGTGGTACTGGTGTATAAAACCAGTCCAGTGATACTGCCGTATATGTCCAGTGGTACTGGCGTATAAATCCATTTCAGTGATACTGCTGTATATGTCCAGTGGTATTGCCGTATAAATCCAGTGATACTGCCATATATGTCCAGTGGTAATGCCGTATAAATCCAGTGATACTGCCGTTTATGTCCAGTGGTACTGCCGTATAAATCCAGTGGTACTGACAAATAAATCCAGTCCAGGGATACTGTCGTATATGTCCAGTGGTACTGCCTTATAAATCCAGTGGTACTGGCATATAAATCCAGTCCAGTGATTCTGCCATATATGTCCAGTGGAACTGCCATATAATTCAAGTGATACTGCCATATATGTCAATTGATACTGCCATATAAATTTAGTGGTACTGGCGTATAAATCCAGTCCAGGGATACTGCCGTATATGTCCAGTGGAACTTCCATATAATTCCAGTGATACTGCCTTATATATCCAGTGGTACTGCCATATAAATCCAGTGGTACTGGTGTATAAATCCAGTACAGTGATACTGTCGTATATGTCCAGTGGTACTGCCATATAATTCCAGTAATACTGCAATATATGTCCAGTGGTACTGCCATAAAAATCCAATAGTACTGGCGTATAAATCCAGTCTGGAGACACTGCCATTTATGTTCAGTGGTACTGCCGTATAAATCCAGTGATACTGCCGTATATGTCTAGTGGTACTGCCGTGTAAATCCAGTGATACTGTCATATAATTCTAGTGATACTGCCGTATAATTCCAGTGGTACTGTTGTATAATTCCAGTGGTACTGCTGTATAATTCCAGTAGTACTGGCATATAAATCCAGTGATATTGCCATATAAATCCAGTCCAGTGGTACTGCAGTATTAGTGCAGTGGCACTGCTGTATAATTCCAGTGATACTGCCATATAATTCCATTGGTACTGGCGTATGAGTCCAGTGGTACTGGCATATAAATCCAGTAATACTGCATTATAAATCCAGTCATGTGTTACTGCCATATAAGTCCAGTGGTACTGCCATATAATTTCAATGATACTGTCATATAATTCCAGTGATACTGGCGTATAAATCCAGTGATACTGCTGTATAAATCGAGTCCAGTGGTACTGCCGTATTATTCCATTGATACTGCCGTACAATTTCAGTGATACTGCTGTCTATGTCCAGTGGCACTGCCATATAAATCCAGTGGTACCGGCGCATAATTACAGTCCAGATATACTGTCGTATATGTCCAGTGTAACTGCCATATAATTCCAGTGATACTGCCATATATGTCCAGTGGTACTGCCATATAAATCCAGTGGTACTGGCGTATAAATCCAGTCCAGTGATACTGCCATGTATGTCCAGTGGCACTGCCATATAAATCCAGTGATACTGCCGTATAATTCCAGTGATACTGCAGTATAATTACAGTTCAAACCTAAAAAGTCTAAAAAGATGTCTATGCTGCAGAGTTAAGTAAAAATTGGGAAACACCTCCGCCGGGGGATTCAGAAGTTGTGTGTCTGGTGGTCTCCTCTGCTCTGCCTGTCACTATCATTACCTCGCAGAAGGAACCGACGGATAAGCGCGTTGAGGGTTGCTTGAAGTCCATTTACACTCTTGCTGGAGCTGTGCATATTGCGGCTTCTTGGGCGGCAAAAGCTATTGAAGCCTGGGTTCAGGAAGTTGAAGTGGAACTACCATCGGATTTTCCTGATAATGCTAGACAATGTCTTTCATATATTGTTACAGCCTCTCATTATATCCAACTCTTTCAAGAAACGTCCCCCTCACCAGTTTTGCTCAACAAACATCCCTTTGGATCAGGTAAAAGGAAAAACTCTCCATCTGGTGGTACAGTCTCTCCTGGATACAGGAGTGATAGTGCCAGAGCCTCTGGCTCAGAGAGGCAGGGGGTACTATTCCATGCTGTTCCTATT
This sequence comes from Pseudophryne corroboree, assembly GCF_028390025.1. Taxonomy (NCBI): domain Eukaryota; kingdom Metazoa; phylum Chordata; class Amphibia; order Anura; family Myobatrachidae; genus Pseudophryne; species Pseudophryne corroboree. The sequence continues at coordinate 128,263,506 of NC_086449.1, read as the reverse complement.
CCCGAAACCAAATGGGTCCTCTCTGCCCATTCTCAACCTCAAGTCTTTGAACAAATTTGTGAAAGTTTCCAAATTCCATATGGAAACGCTTTGCTCTATTGTTCTGGCTTTGGAGTCAAAGACTATATGGTATCCCTGGACATACAGGATGCTTACCTGCATATACCTATTACAGTGTTGCATCAGCAATACCTGCGGTTTGCTATTGGCAACCTACATTTTAAATTCCAGGCTTTACCTTTCGGTCTGACCACGACTCCAAGAATTTTCACCAAGGTCATGGCGGTCATGATGGCTCTACTCCGCCATCAGGGTATCAGGATCCTGCCGTATCTGGACGACTTGTTGATCCTGGTGAACTCTTCAGAGGTTCTCCTCTGTCATCTGGTACTGACGGTCCAATTCCTGCAAGCCCACGGGTGGCTCATCAACTAGAAGAAATCTTCCCTGGTCCCTGCTCAGAGTATGGTGCACCTGGGAGCGCTATTGGACACCTACAACCAGCAGTTGCTTTAGTCTCCAGAGAAGGTCATGAAACTTCATGACAAGATAAGCTGCTTCCTCTCTTGCCCACGTGTGTAGGTACACTCGGCAATGCAAGTACTAGGCCTCATAGTGTCGGCTTTCGACATGGTTGAGTACGCTCAATTTCATTCCCGCCCCCTACAGTGGTTGATACTCTCCAAGTGGGATGGCCTGCCTCACCTGATCAGGACTCACATGATCTCATTGACTCTGGAGGTCCGCCTGCCACTGAGCTGGTGGCTACAGGATTAGCAACTGAGCAGGGGTCGTCCCTTCTGGATCTCCAACTGGGACCTTTTGATGACGGATGCCAGTCTGTGGGGTTGGGGCGTGGTGTTGGAGCAACACTCTCTTCAGGGTCAGTGGACCAGGAAGGAATCTCTTCTCCCAATAAACATTCTGGAATTGCGAGCAGTGTTCAATGCATTGACACTTGCCCTGCCTCTAGTGCAGAACAGGCCTGTTCAAGTACAGTCAGACAACGCCACCACGGTGGCATACATAAATAATCAAGGCGGCACTCGAAGATGCATGGCAATGATGGAAGTATCAAAAATCCTTCATTGAGCAGAACACAATCTGCCAGCCATATCGGCAGTGTTCATTCCGGGAGTCCTCAATTGGGAAGTGGATTTCCTCAGTCATCAGGACGTACACACTGGAGAGTGGAGTCTTCATCCAGAAGTCTTTCATCTCCTAGTGTACAAGTGGGGCCTACCAGATGCAGACCTGATGGCGTCTCGACACAATCACAAGGTTCCGGTCTTCGGAGTAAGGTCAAGGGATCCTCAAGCAGCATTCGTGGATGCACTGGCAATTCCATGGAACTTTCGGCTGCCGTACGTGTTTCCTCCGGTGTCACTTCTGCCCAGGGTGATAAGGAAGTTCAAGCAAGAAGGAGGAATACTGCTTCCAATCGCTCCAGCGTGGCCCAGATGGCATTGGTTCTCAGACCTGCAGGGTCTCTCGATAGAGTGTCCTCTTCTACTTCTGCAATGCCCAGGCCTTCTCGTTCAGGGCCCTTGTGTCTACCAGGATTTGGCCAGGCTGGCTTTGATGGCATGGCTCTTGAAGCTTCTGTACTGAAGGCCAAAAGGGTTTTCTGAAGTGGTTGTTTAAACTATGCTGAAGGCCCGTAAACTGGCGTCTGCTCGGATTTATTTTAGGGTCTGGAATTCTTACTTTGACTGGTGTGCGACTAACAATTAATACATGTTCAGTACTGCCAAGCTTTTGGCTTTCCTACAACAGGGCCTGTAATTAGGCCTTCGTCTGGCCTTCCTCAAGGTTCATATTTCTGCCTTGTCGATGTGGTTTCAGAGAAAAATTGCAACTCTGCCTGACGTTCATACATTCACTTAGGGTGAATTACGGATTCAACCTTCCTGTGTCCTGCCTGTGGCTCCTTGGGATTTGTTGGTTGTTCTGGATGCCTTACCAGAGTCTCTGTTTAAACCTCTTGAGTCTGTGGACCTTAAGTGTCTTACTCTTAAGGTCCTGTTCTTGCTGTCTATTACCTCTGCTAGACGGGTTTCAGACTTGGGTGCCTTGTCCTGTAGGTCACCCTTTCTGATTTTTCACTGTGACCAGGCAGTTCTTAGAACTCGTCCTGGTTATCTACCTAAGGTGGTGTCATCTTTCCATCTTAACTAAGAGATTGTGGTTCCGGCCTTTACCTCTCCTGGTTTATCCTCCAAATAGCGGTCTTTGGATGTGGTATGGGCTCTCTGTATTTATGTGAAGAGAACAGCTTCGCTTAGGAGATCTGATTCTCTCTTTGTTCTTTTTGGTTTTCACAAACGTGGCTGGCCTGCTAATAAGCAGACCTTGGCCAGATGGATTAGAATGGTGATTGCACATGATTATGTACAGGCTGGCCTTCCAGCTCCTGCTACCATCAAAGCCCATCCTACTTTTGGGTGGCACGCCGTGGTGCGACCCTTGAACAATTGTGCAAGGCAGCTACGTGGTCCTCAGTGAACACACTCATAAGGTTCTATGCCTTCGACACTTCTGCCACCCAGGATGCCTCCTTTGGACGCCGGGTTCTTGTGCCTGCTACAGGGCATCCCCTCCCATGAGGAACTGCTTTAGGACATCCCCGATGTTATCCCTGTAGAACCCCAGTGTATCCCACTGCAGAAAAGGAGATTTATGGTAAGAACTTACCTTTGTTAAATCTCTTTCTGTGAGGTACACTGGGTTCCACAGGTCGCCCACCCTGATGCACTTAGATTCTTTGGGTTTGTATGGCATTAGCCGCTGGTATGTCTCCTGTCTTTAGAATGTGGTATATGTGGCTACTTATGGATGTCATCTTATTTAGCTGCTACTGCATTGGACTGGTAAAAAAAACTGAGCTCCTCTGCACGGAGGCAGGGTTATAGAGGAGGCGGCGCTGAGCATCTTGCGAACAGTCAAAACTTTTAGCCTGTTGGTGCCTCGGATCAAGATCCAACTCTACACCCCAATGTTATCCCTGTGGAACCCAGTGTACCTTACAGAAAGAAATTTAACAAAGGTAAGTTCTTACCATAAATTTCCTTTTTTGCTGCTGCTGCGATCAGGTCTGAATTAGGTCCTATAATAGGCTCAATTGGTAAATAGTTGTTCCTATAACCAAATGGGTTTAAGTATTTCTTTCTTAAAGAGCTATTCATGAAAATATTTAAAGATATGGTTTTATTTAATATAAACAGTGTTCCACACAATAAGAATATATCTGTAGGTGTTAGCTACGTATGTGTCTGGTTTAGCTGATAGTTACCACTGATCAGGTTTTTACTCAGACATTAATTTGACACACCTATTACGGTTATTTTACTTTCATAGTAAAGATTAAGGTATATACAAAAATGCTATTCTCTTCATTAGTGTTTTAAATATCAAGAATGTATGGCATAGATCTCTGATTATATGTGGAATACCCCATCTGCTGTTATCCAAGGTGCTATTACAGCAGTGAATCTGTATAATGAGAGTGGGGAACCGTCAGACACAGAGAATGAAAAGAGAAAAGTAACGCTGACCTCTGCTGTCCCCAACGTTTGCCGTTCCTATCCCTGGTTTTAATTACATTGCAGGGAGGCGGTCAGGCATATGAGGATAAGAGAGTCAGCTGAAATACCTATTTAGGGTTGTTAGGTGTGTTTCCAAGATAGTTGGAGTGCTAGTCCACGGTGTGCCCTTGCTATGCCGTTGCTGGCTGCTGTCAAACGCCGGGTCACATGAGCGCTACACGCACCCGGAAGTGCCCACCGATGACGTACGTTTCACATTGTAGCTCGTTCACATCAGACCCTATTTTAGAATAAATGGAATTAAAATTTATTACTCATTGAACAAATAAAAGAGTGCATCAAAAAGAGAGCATACTCTGAAGAAACGTTCTTTATGTTTATTCACGCTATATAAAGGTACAGATGTATCCACATTTATCTTGACGGTTAATAGGATTAACTGTGACTGGCCAGTCAGACTTAATCCCCTGCTGTAATGACTTAATCTCCTGCTGTATTGTTCTCTGTATTGTATTGCAGTTGAGAACAATAGCTGAAGGGTTTATGCTAATAAACCATGTTGTGACTAGGCACAGAAAACTACTCAAGATAACGGTGGATACATCCGTGTCCTTGCACCCTGCGTTTGTCTTTGCATGCTTGTACCAAGCCATGCATATACTTTATGCTGCTCGTAATCTTGCCGGACACGATTAAACTTTAATTTCTAGGCATATGCAAGTTGATTGAAAGGAAGATGGCATTTGGGGGTGGTAACTGGAAGTTTTCTGGGAGTGTCAGGAAAAACTCAGGCGTGCCCAAGCGTTTTCAGGGAGGGTATGTGACGTCAGCTCTGGCTCCAATAAGCCTGATTCTATCGCACTGTAGGAGTAGGTCCTGGCCAATGCACAGACTGCACATACTGGAAAAATCATTAGATGATGAGTGAGTTGCAAAATGATTTGTAGTTGCCCGGCATTCTCTGAGATTTTTGCAAGGTGTATGCAGACTTGCACGGTGTGGATTTTCACTTTGTCTGGGTGGCGACTTACTGATTGCAAATTCACAGTTGAGCGATCAGGTCTGAATTAGGCCCTTAGTTACATACATTTGGAAACATTCAGACGTGTCCCTCTCTGTTGTTGTTGTTATTATGTATGCTCCCACCATGCGTACACATAGTGGTAGCACTATGATCCGCTATGCTGTGACATCTCGAAGCCGCAGGGCTGCAATGCAGAGTGCATGGCAGCAAGAGCATGCGTACACACGCACCCTGCTATGCCGGGTTTTGCATGCTGCATTGTATACTGTACGTCGCAATGCAGCAACAACAGAGAGGGCCGCATCTGTATGGTAAGCAATGAGCCATGGCAAGAAGCCTCTGCTCTAGTGGTCTTACTCTACATAATAATAGCACCATGCTAGGTCCTACATTTATGTATTTCTAAATTGAGAGCCAACTCAACTGAAGGTACCCCAGTTTCCTTCAAACTAAGCTGATTTTATGCTGATCACAGAATACTGTAAGTGCATAAAGTACAGCAAACATAAATGATGCCAAAGGCATGAAAAATACTACAGTATGTCCCTGTATTCTCCAGTTCTAGATGATAAGTGGGTTATCATGTATTAGGGTGTTGGCTCAACCGTCTTTATGCTATGCAGTAGTTAAGGTCCAATCATAGGTTTCATTTACCTTTATAACCTTATATGGCAACTCAGATTTGTACTTTTCTATATAAGCAAGATGCAGGAAGTGTTTAACCAGCCTTACTCCTGGGTGAAACACTGGCTGCAGAAATGCAAGTACGAGTGACCTGTCCATCTTCTAACCTATAGAAGAAGGTGCTCCTGGATTGTATATGATGATGTGATTGTTGCATTGAATATATTTACCTGATTAATCACCTGATCGTTCACCAAACGTAGCTAAGTACCTATTATCAATTATCAATAAATGTTTTTATTTGCTTTTGATACCTGTGTGGTCCTCATTTACTTGTAAGTCTCTTTGAGCTTATTACCCACCTATAACAACAGTCATGGACTACCAGATGCCTGGTGGCTTTCTATGGTTCCTCAGACCTGGTATTGTCTGTTATTCTGTATAGTAATCCCTTATCTCACACTATTCTTTTACTTGACCATCTACTATCTATTGCTGGCATGCCAGGTTTTGTGCATTCATTGACCTTGCAAGAACTGAGCCCTATACATTGCCCCCATTTCTACTCCCTAGTCATGTATGCTCTATTCAATGAAGGTTCTAATTCCCACAGTGTACAGATGGTGGCCTGATAGTGAAACAGTTTAAGTACCTTTAGGACCACTGACTGCCACTTTTCTTTTCCCTTAGTTGTAGATTAAAACTCTGACAAAGTGGCTGGTCAGTCCTTACCTAGGTTCTACCTCAGTAGGACATCTGCAGGGAGGTCAATACAGTCAAAAATGATGATGATTAACTATATGACATGTTGCCAGGAGCAGGGCCTCAACTGCATCTACTGTGCCTGCTCAAAACTTCAGCTTCTACAGGTTAATAGCTCTGCCATTATGGCCAGTCATAGCCTCTCCATGATCTATAGCGATCTGGTATTTCCCTTCAATTCTGTGGAAGTCTCTCTGATGATGTTCTATTCACTGGTAACTGAGTCAGATCTATTTGTTTCTGGGAAGTTGTTCTGCCTTGTGCAGTTTTAAATCAGGGCTTTTGGGGCTACTTGCCATTGAAGAGATCTGGAGCAGTTAAAAGAGCATTTTCTGTCAATCATGCGACCTGATCAGGAGTGGGTGGCTGCCTCTCCATGACCAATTCCTGCATGGCAGTTGGAATCTGTTACAACACTGCTTCAAGATTAACTGGTGGGTTGTTTTTTTTAGAAAATCTGTTTAATTACTTTTTAATGCATAACAGATAAAATGAATGTGAAGATAACAATATCAAAGCAATTAGATATGCAAAATCATGAGTAAATGCATATATAAACGGTGCAGACAGGAAGACACATATAAGGCAAATCAGATGAAACAAGGAGGTCAAGAATAAAACAATCCCATCAAATATGAGCTATATGAAAGCTGAGATTGAAAGAAAAGGGGAAAGAAAGAAGATAGAAAAGAGAAAAAAAAGTAGAAAAGGTAGTGAGATGGAAAAGAGTATGAGGAGGTCAATTTCTGCAAAACCCACATAAGGGCATCGAGAAAACTACAGGGTAGTCAGTGGAGCTTCGGCCTGAAAGTGACTAGTAAATGTTGACCAGACTTTAATAAATGTTAGAGGAGTGTCAGGTAGAACAGAAGTAATCTTTTCAACCTAATATACTGTATATGCCAGATTGCATTGACCGTGGCTGTTGAGGGTGATAAAGGTTGTTTCCATTGAGCAGCAATATGGCATTTAACTGCACTGAGAATATGATTAATTAATTTTTGAGTCGATGGGAGGGTATGGGGAAGAGGCCTAAAAAGTAAGGAGTAGAGTGGAGAGGAAGGCATATGAACACCAGTAACAATAGCTATCAAATCATGAATCTAGTGCCAGAAAGAACGGACAAGGGGGCAGGACCACCAAACAAGCAGAAAGACTCCTTTTTGACCACAGTGCCTCCAACACAAATCAGACATTGTAGGGTAGATAGCATGAAGCCTTGCAGGGAACATATACAAGCAAAAATGAATTTATATGTATTTTATTTGATACGAGCAGAAATGAAGCATTTTGCAATGCCAGCCTAATTTTTGCCCAGTCAGTAGGATCTAGAACCTCGCCCGTGTCCCTCTCCCAAGATACAGTAATTCATGGGTGTCTTTCAGAGGTTGTTGAAAGGATAAGAGTATTTTATATATGGTAGAGATTAGTTTTTAGTAATATGTGAGTGAGGGCATAAGGATTCTATAGGGGAGCAAGAAGGGGATGGGATCAGACATGAAAGAGAAGTACAGAAATGACGAATCTGCAGAAATTGATAAAAGACACAGTGAGGGAGTGAAAAATGAGATTGGATAGAGGCAAAATCAGGAAAAGAAGTTAAAGGGGCAATGTCAAGTGGAAAGAGAATATTGTGTCTGGTTCAATGATGGAAGGCCCTATGGTCTAGACTGGGAGTAAAAGTGGAATTATCCCAAAGAGGGGTCAACAAGGGGTGCAAGGAGTGTAAATGATAGAATTTGACACAGAAGTACCACGTATGGAGGGTGTGATGAATAGAGGGAAGGAGTGAAGAAGAGGCTGGGTGACTCAACTAAGGGGACCACAATAGAGTAGTGAGAGAGTAATAAGAAATGCAGTCAGCTTCTATAGATGTCCACACTCTTTGCAAGGGTGAGGCATGCCATAGAATGCAAGGTGCTAAATGGACAGCACAGTAATATTTGAGAAGATCTGGGAGCTTAAGACCTCCCATAGTATGATGTTTCTGTAAAAGATGTTTCTGGACTCTAGGTTTTTTACTGGCCCATATAAAATTGTTGACATCACCCTGCAATTGTTTTAAAGCTTTTGTGGGGACAGATATAGGAAGGGTTTGCCAAAGATAAAGCAAGTGAGGGAGGACAGACATTTTTACCGAGGCCATACGACCAAACCATGAGATAATTTGTTTATTCCACGAGATGTCTGATTTAATGGAGGTGAACAATCTGGGAAAATTCACGGAATAAAGGTCCGAGTGTGATCTAGTAAGGTATATACCTAAATACTCAAGTTTGTGATCCTGCCATCTTAGTGGAAATGTATCTCATAGGGCAATAAGTTCAGGGGTGTCGATATTAATATTGAATGCTTCAGATTTAGCAGTATTCACCCTATAATTGGAGAATCAACTATAAAGACCAATTTCTGAGAAGAGAGTAGAAGGAGAGTGAGAAGGGTTAGTTAGGGTCAGGATGACATCATCGGCATAAAGGAAGATTTTATGGTCTACGGCCCAACTCTAATACCAGTAATGTCCTTATTAACCCGGATGCTAGCGGCTAAGGGTTCCATGACTATAGTGAATAATAAGGCTGAAAGGGGAATACCCTGTCTGTAGCCGTTGGTGATATGAAAAGGTTCGGACATAAGGCCATTAACTAAGACAGAATCCGAGGGATTGTTATACAAAGATAGAATACCAGTTAGAAAAGGACCCCAATCCCCAAGAAAAGAAGGGTTTGCTGCATGAAACACCAAGCTACTGTGTCGAAAGCCTTCTCAGCATCGAGAGCCACCACCAGGGCCATGAGAGGTCTCATATTAGCTAGATAAATCAGGTCGCCTGGTATTATCGGATGCTTGCCGATTTGGAATGAAGCCAACCTGGTCACAGTGAATTAAATCAGACAAGAGAGGAGCGAGATGTTTGCCCCAAATTTTAGCAAACAGCTTTAGATCTGTGTTTAGTAGAGAAATGGGTCTATAGTTACTCATCTCTATCGGATCTCTTTCAGGCTTAGGAATGACAATAATATTGTCCCTGGCAGTGGCTGAGTCAAGAGAGGCTCCCTGTAAAAGCAAATTAAAAAGAAATGTAAGGATAGGAAATAAAGAGGCAGAGTTTTTTTATATTAGAGGCCTGTGAAGCCATCCAGGCCAGGTACCGCAGAACAATGTAAAGATTTGATAGTTGCCAGTACTTTGTCACCAGTAATTGGAAAATTAAGAGCAGAAGCTTGAGATGAGAAGATTTTGGGGAGGCAAAATGAAGCTAGGTATTGTTGAAATGCATTATGATCAGTAAGGAAGTGTCAGTAGAGGGCAGGTTATAGAGAGTCTCATAAAACAAGAAAAATTGGGAGGCCATTAATTGAGGATCGTACGTAGTCAAGCCGTTAGAGCATTTCAAATTATGAATACGGGTATGCTTAGCACGGAGTTGACGAGCCAGCAACGAGTCAGTGTTATTAGATTTTTCATAGAATCTCTGTTGGGCCCACAGAAGGTCTTGGGAAGCTTTAGTGGACAATATTTGATCTAATTGGTCTTTAGTTGAGAGGATTTTAAGATATGTGCGTCGTTGAGGGAAGCATTGATGTATATGAGTTAGAGAAGTTAAGGTAGACTCTAAATCTTGAATGCGCGCTAAGGTGGCTTTCTTGTGCACTACCGACAGACCGATAGAGGATACGTGGAGAGTGGCCCAGGAGCGGCCCGCTATGTGAGATGCAGCTTGTTCGGGAGAATGGGAGCACAGCAAGCAGGGGGCTAAAGAGCACATCTCCTGTCAAAGAGGCACACTAACCAGGATGTAGGAGTATGGGGAGTTGAGGGTATGTTAACCCCTTGATGGAGCACCCAGCACATCTGCACAATAGGGGCAGACAGGAAAAGCAGCGCCCGGTGTCACAGCTTAGCCTCAGTACATGGATGTGTTGGTCAGCAGTGGCAGCGGCACTGAAAGAAGCATTGGCCGCAGTGTCTGGCGGTGGAAGTGGATGGCTGTGGGCAGCCTCTGCAGCCACACGGGAAGGCAGGTTGCAACCCAGAGGAATGGACCCTAGCGTTCCTCGGATTCATGAATCGACCTCCCGGCAGCAGGTATAGCAGTGAACAATGGCCAAGGCAGGGAAGGTGTCAGTGCTCCACTGAGACCAACCTAAGGATGTAAGTAGGGAATCAGGTCCGGGAGCTCAACGCGGACACCATCATCCTTCCAGCCCACTAGGCCATGCCCCTTTAGGATTAACTGTTCTTTAGCAACTTAAAATCATTTACAACCATCATTAGACCAAAGATATTTTCACCTTTAATTCAGGATATGTATTCTGAAATAGTTACCTCTAGTAGTAGTAAATGTAAGAATTGGTGCTGTGAACGCTGGCAACATATAATCGAATACTTCCGGAGAGGACTACTTCCGGGGGTACATGGCCTATTGAAACAAGCTATAAACCTAAATTCCATGATATCATGAGAAATTATATTATGCACTGTGTGTGTCTGAATATGTAGATGCCTTTGGATTTGTTCTGAAATGTATTTTGTTTAATTGAATTATGAATTACTATGTCACTTCCTGTGTTTAGGATTGGTCACGTCCCAGTTAAATAGCTTGAGACCTCACAGTGCCCACATGTCATGAGGAAGGTTCCAATAGAGCCGAAACACGTTGACAGAACTGGGCACTGTGACACCATCTTTTAAAAGAAACCTATGGTATTTTTATTACTACCTAATATGTGGATATCCGCTTTTTGTATTTAACTTTGATGGATTTTTTATCGGCTTTTTAATTTTTTTTGTGGTTGTTCTGCACACCCCAACTATGGGGTTTATGTGAAATAAACTCTTTTTTTATTAAAAATACGGTTCTGGCTGATACACATATTTTTTTAACTTTGCATGCATCGATGGGGAGATATATTTTTCATACTTCATGAAAATAAGAGATGACTGCGATGTAAAGAAACCCAGATAGGAGCCCTTTTATGATCTTAACCCGTGAGTGTGGTACGCATGACACTGTGTTTACAAAGAAAAGATACCTCTATGTGCTTTATTGAATCTGTGTTAAAAGTGAGTGGGGTACGCACCATTCCTTTAACCTTGGTGAAGGCTACACGTGGAATTTAGAAGATTTAAAGATACCTTTATGCACACCTGCTGGGAGGCTTTTATGTGAGGTAGGGTATGCCTTTGTATCAAAATATACTTCTATACCTAACCTTCCTTTTTCATCTTGGATTTGGAGATTGAAAGGAGATATACAGTGTGAAACAATACTACACATTACATTTTTTGTGTTTGATTTTTCATATACTTATTGGGGATTGAAAAATAACTGTGTGAAAGAAAATCAAGAAATAGAAGATCGACTAGAAAAATCATAAGGAATGTAACATATTTTTTATTGTGTATAATTTTCTATTGTTCAAATGTTCTCTCATTGTGTTAAATTCATAATGTTTAATTATTCATGGTGCCTGTATAGACGTAAAATTCTCCATCTTTTGTCTACATTTACCACCATCCCCTTCCGCCATTGGTTAAATAGGATACAGTCAATTTACCTACAATCAAAATCCCGATGGTCAAAATACCGACAACCATTCACCGCCGGTCAAAATCCCAACAAGGTCAAAATCCCGACATGGTCATAATCCCGACGTTTAAAATACTGACAAGGTCAAAATACCAACACGTAAAATGTCAACAGGTCAAAAATTCGACATGAGTTATTCATGATTTTTTCTTTGAAACCAACTTGTTCATGCTTTACCATCCCAGTGGACCTGAAGGGGGAATATAATAGTGAAGCCGTGATCCATGTTAGGGGGTACGTTACACTTATACGGTGTCCATGTTGACCTATGTCTACATACACACCAGAAACAATGAAAATGTGTGTCGACTTTTTGACATGACAACATTTTAAATGACGGTATTTTGACCTTGTTGGTATTTTAACTTTTGGTATTTTGACATAGTCGGGATTTTGACCGTCGGTCAATTGTTGTCGGGATTTTGACAGTCGGGATTTTGATTGTAGGTATTTCACACTAAACCCGGTTAAATACCCTCTGCATAGAGATGTGCACCGGAAATTTTTCGGGTTTTGTGTTTTGGTTTTGGGTTCGGTTCCGTGGCCGTGTTTTGGGTTCGAACGCGTTTTGGCAAAACCTCACCGAATTTTTTTTGTCGGATTTGGGTGTGTTTTGGATTCGGGTGTTTTTTTCAAAAAACCCTAAAAAACAGCTTAAATCATAGAATTTGGGGGTCATTTTGATCCCAAAGTATTATTAACCTCAATAACCATAATTTCCACTCATTTTCAGTCTATTCTGAACACTGAACACCTCACAATATTATTTTTAGTCCTAAAATTTGCACCGAGGTCGCTGGATGACTAAGCTCAGCGACCCAAGTGGCCGACAAAAACACCTGGCCCATCTAGGAGTGGCACTGCAGTGTCATGCAGGATTGCCCTTCCAAAAAACACTCCCCAAACAGCACATGACGCAAAGAAAAAAAGAGGCGCAATGAGGTAGCTGTGTGAGTAAGCTAAGCGACCCTAGTGGCCGACACAAACACCTGGCCCATCTAGGAGTGGCACTGCAGTGTCAGGCCGGATGGCCCTTCTAAAAAATACTCCCCAAACAGCACATGACGCAAAGAAAAAAAGAGGCGCAATGAGGTAGCTGTGTGACTAAGCTCAGCGACCCAAGTGGCCGACACAAACACCTGGCCCATCTAGGAGTGGCACTGCAGTGTCACGCAGGATGGCCCTTCCAAAAAACACTCCCCAAACAGCACATGACGCAAAGAAAAAAAGAGGCGCAATGAGGTAGCTGTGTGAGTAAGCTAAGCGACCCTAGTGGCCGACACAAACACCTGGCCCATCTAGGAGTGGCACTGCAGTGTCAGGCCGGATGGCCCTTCTAAAAAATACTCCCCAAACAGCACATGACGCAAAGAAGAAAAAAAAGAGGCGCAATGAGGTAGCTGTGTGACTAAGATAAGTGACCCTAGTGGCCGACACAAACACCTTGCCCATCTAGGAGTGGCACTGCAGTGTCAGGCAGGATGGCCCTTCCAAAAAACACTCCCCAAACAGCACATGACGCAAAGAAGAAAAAAAATATGCGCAATGAGGTAGCTGTGTGACTAAGATAAGCGACCCTAGTGGCCGACACAAACACCTGGCCCATCTAGGAGTGGCACTGCAGTGTCACGCAGGATGGCCCTTCCAAAAAACACTCCCTAAACAGCACATGACGCAAAGAAAAATGAAAGAAAAAAGAGGTGCAAGATGGAATTGTCCTTGGGTCCTCCCACCCACCCTTATGTTGTATAAACAGGACATGCACACTTTAACCAACCCATCATTTCAGTGACAGGGTCTGCCACATGACTGTGACTGAAATGACGGGTTGGTTTGGACCCCCACCAAAAAAGAAGCAATTAATCTCTCCTTGCACAAACTGGCTCTACAGAGGCAAGATGTCCACCTCATTATCATCCTCCAATTCATCACCGTGTACATCCCCCTCCTCACAGATTATCAATTCGTCCCCACTGGAATCCACCATCTCAGCTCCCTGTGTACTTTGTGGAGGCAATTGCTGCTGGTGAATGTCTCCATGGAGGAATTGATTATAATTCATTTTAATGAACATCATCTTCTCCACATTTTCTGGAAGTAACCTCGTACGCCGATTGCTGACAAGGTGAGCGGCGGCACTAAACACTCTTTCGGAGTACACACTTGTGGGAGGGCAACTTAGGTAGAATAAGGCCAGTTTGTGCAAGGGCCTCCAAATTGCCTCTTTTTCCTGCCAGTATACGTACGGACTGTCTGACGTGCCTACTTGGATGCGGTCACTCATATAATCCTCCACCATTTTTTCAATGGTGAGAGAATCATATGCAGTGACAGTAGACGACATGTCCGTAATCGTTGTCAGGTCCTTCAGTTCGGACCAGATGTCAGCATCAGCAGTTGCTCCAGACTGCCCTGCATCACCGCCAGCGGGTGGGCTCGGAATTCTGAGCCTTTTCCTCGCACCCCCAGTTGCGGGAGAATGTGAAGGAGGAGATGTTGACAGGTCGCGTTCCGCTTGACTTGACAATTTTCTCACCAGCAGTTCTTTGAACCCCTGCAGACTTGTGTCTGCCGGAAAGAGAGATACAACGTAGGTTTTAAATCTAGGATCGAGCACGGTGGCCAAAATGTAGTGCTCTGATTTCAACAGATTGACCACCCGTGAATTCTTGTTAAGCGAATTAAGGGCTCCATCCACAAGTCCCACATGCCTAGCGGAATCGCTCAGTGTTAGCTCCTCCTTCAATGTCTACAGCTTCTTCTGCAAAAGCCTGATGAGGGGAATGACCTGACTCAGGCTGGCAGTGTCTGAACTGACTTCACGTGTGGCAAGTTCAAAAGGTTGCAGAACCTTGCACAACGTTGAAATCATTCTCCACTGCGCTTGAGACAGGTGCATTCCACCTCCTATATCGTGCTCAGTTGTATAGGCTTGAATGGCCTTTTGCTGCTCCTCCAACCTCTGAAGCATATAGAGGGTTGAATTCCACCTCGTTACCACTTCTTGCTTCAGATGATGGCAGGGCAGGTTCAGGCGTTTTTGGTGTTGCTCCAGTCTTCTGTACGTGGTGCCTGTACGCCGAAAGTGTCCCGCAATTCTTCTGGCCACCGACAGCATCTCTTGCACGCCCCTCTCGTTTTTAAATAATTCTGCACCACCAAATTCAAGGTATGTGCAAAACATGGGACGTGCTGGAATTTGCCCATATTTAATGCACACACAATATTGCTGGCGTTGGCCGATGCCACAAATCCACAGGAGAGTCCAATTGGGGTAAGCCATTCTGCGATGATCTTCCTCAGTTGCCGTAAGAGGTTTTCAGCTGTGTGCGTATTCTGGAAAGTGGTGATACAAAGCGTAGCCTGCCTAGGAAAGAGTTGGCGTTTGCGAGATGCTGCTACTGGTGCCGCCGCTGCTGTTCTTGTGGCGGGAGTCAATGCATCTACCCAGTGGGCTGTCACAGTCATATAGTCCTGAGTCTGCCCTGCTCCACTTGTCCACATGTCCGTGGTTAAGTGGACATTGGGTACAACTGCATTTTTTAGGACACTGGTGAGTCTTTTTCTGAGGTCTGTGTACATTTTCGGTATCGCCTGCCTAGAGAAATGGAACCTAGATGGTATTTGGTACCGTGGACACAGTACCTCAAACAAGTCTATAGTTGGCTCTGCAGTAATGATGGATACCGGAACCATGTTTCTCACCGCCCAGGATGCCAAGGCCTCAGTTATCCGCTTTGCAGCAGGATGACTGCTGTGATATTTCATCTTCCTCGCAAAGGACTGTTGGACAGTCAATTGCTTGGTGGAAGTAGTAAAAGTGGTCTTACGACTTCCCCTCTGGGATGACCATCGACTCCCAGCAGCAACAACAGCAGCGCCAGCAGCAGTAGGCGTTACACTCAAGGATGCATCGGAGGAATCCCAGGCAGGAGAGGACTCGTCAGAATTGCCAGTGACATGGCCTGCAGGACTATTGGCATTCCTGGGGAAGGAGGAAATTGACACTGAGGGAGTTGGTGGGGTGGTTTGCGTGAGCTTGGTTACAAGAGGAAGGGATTTACTGGTCAGTGGACTGCTTCCGCTGTCGCCCAAAGTTTTTGAACTTGTCACTGACTTATGATGAATGCGCTGCAGGTGACGTATAAGGGAGGATGTTCCGAGGTGGTTAACGTCCTTACCCCTACTTATTACAGCTTGACAAAGGCAACACACGGCTTGACACCTGTTGTCCGCATTTCTGTTGAAATACTTCCACACCGAAGAGCTGATTTTTTTGGTATTTTCATCAGGCATGTCAATGGCCATATTCCTCCCATGGACAACAGGTGTCTCCCCGGGTGCCTGACTTAAACAAACCACCTCACCATCAGAATCCTCCTTGTCAATTTCCTCCCCAGCGCCAGCAACACCCATATCCTCCTCATCCTGGTGTACTTCAACACTGACATCTTCAATCTGACTATAAGGAACTGGACTGCGGGTGCTCCTTCCAGCACTTGCAGGGGGCGTGCAAATGGTGGAAGGCGCATGCTCTTCACGTCCAGTGTTGGGAAGGTCAGGCATCGCAACCGACACAATTGGACTCTCCTTGTGGATTTGTGATTTCGAAGAACGCACAGTTCTTTGCTGTGCTTTTGCCAGCTTAAGTCTTTTCATTTTTCTAGCGAGAGGCTGAGTGCTTCCATCCTCATGTGAAGCTGAACCACTAGCCATGAACATAGGCCAGGGCCTCAGCCGTTCCTTGCCACTCCGTGTGGTAAATGGCATATTGGCAAGTTTACGCTTCGCCTCTGACGATTTTATTTTAGATTTTTGAGTCCTTTTTTTACTGATATTTTGTGTTTTGGATTTTACATGCTCTGTACTATGACATTGGGCATCGGCCTTGGCAGACGACGTTGATGGAATTTCATCGTCTCGGCCATGACTAGTGGCAGCAGCTTCAGCACGAGGTGGAAGTGGATCTTGATCTTTCCCTATTTTTGGAACCTCAACATTTTTGTTCTCCATATTTTAATAGGCACAACTAAAAGGCACCTCAGGTAAACAATGGAGATGGATGGATACTAGTATACTTATGGATGACGAGTGACTGACTACACAGAGGAAGCTACAGCCGTGGACTACCGTACTGTGTCTGCTAGTATAGAGATGATAATGATATAAAAAATATATATATATCACTACTGCAGGTATATATAATATAATGACGGACCTGCTGGACACTGTCAGCAGACTCCTAAACTACTAGTATGAAGAAGATAGAAAAAAAAACCCCACCACAGGAAGGTATACAATTATAGACGAGCACTGACGACACAGAGGTAGCTACAGCCGTGGACTACCGTACTGCGTCTGCTAGTATAGAGATGATAATGATATAAAAAATATATATATATCACTACTGCAGATATATATAATATAATGACGGACCTGCTGGACACTGTCAGCAGACTCCTAAACTACTAGTATGAAGAAGATAGAAAAAAAACCCCCACCACAGGTAGGTATACAATTATGGATGAGCACTGACGACACAGAGGTAGCTACAGCCATGGACTACCGTACTGCGTCTGCTAGTATAGAGATGATAATGATATAAAAAATATATATATATCACTACTGCAGGTATATATAATATAATGACGGACCTGCTGGACACTGTCAGCAGACTCCTAAACTACTAGTATGAAGAAGATAGAAAAAAAACCCCCACCACAGGTAGGTACACAATTATGGACGAGCACTGACGACACAGAGGTAGCTACAGCCGTGGACTACCGTACTGCGTCTGCTAGTATAGAGATGATAATGATATAATATATATATATATATATCACTACTGCAGGTATATATAATATAATGACGGACCTGCTGGACACTGTCAGCAGACTCCTAAACTACTAGTATGAAGAAGATAGAAAAAAAAACCCCACCACAGGTAGGTATACAATTATGGACGAGCACTGACGACACAGAGTTAGCTACAGCCGTGGACTACCGTACTGCGTCTGCTAGTATAGAGATGATAATGATATAAAAAATATATATATATCACTACTGCAGGTATATATAATATAATGACGGACCTGCTGGACACTGTCAGCAGACTCCTAAACTACTAGTATGAAGAAGATAGAAAAAAAAACCCCACCACAGGTAGGTATACAATTATGGACGAGCACTGACGACACAGAGGTAGCTACAGCCGTGGACTACCGTACTGCGTCTGCTAGTATAGAGATGATAATGATATAAAAAATATATATACATCACTACTGCAGGTATATATATTATAATGACGGACCTGCTGGACACTGTCAGCAGACTCCTAGACTACTAGTATGAAGAAGATAGAAAAAAAAACCCCACCACAGGTTGGTATACAATTATGGACGAGCACTGACGACACAGAGGTAGCTACAGCCGTGGACTACCGTACTGCGTCTGCTAGTATAGAGATGATAATGATATAAAAAATATATATATATCACTACTGCAGGTATATATAATATAATGACGGACCTGCTGGACACTGTCAGCAGACTCCTAAACTACTAGTATGAAGAAGATAGAAAAAAAAACCCCACCACAGGTAGGTATACAATTATGGACGAGCACTGACGACACAGAGGTAGCCACAGCCGTGGACTACCGTACTGCGTCTGCTAATATAGAGATGATAAAGATGATAGAGATGAACAAAAAAAATATAACACTACTGCAGGTAAATATTTATATAATATAATGAATGACGGACCTGCTGGACACTGTCAGCAGAATGCGTTTATAGAATTAAAAAAAAAAACACCACAGGAGTGTTTAACTTTTTCAGGCAGACAATATACTGGTGGTCACCGGTCAGTCACACTGGCAGCAAAAGTGTGCACTGTTCTCCTGCTATAACTGCACCCCAGTCTCCCCCACAATTCAGCTGTGTGAGCAGTGAGCACTCAGCACAGTCAGATATACATATAGATGATATTATCATGCAGCACACTGAGGCTGAGCACAGATATGGTATGTGACTGTGTATCGTTTTTTTTCAGGCAGAGAACGGATTATATTAAATAATAAATAAAACTTGTGGTGGTCAGTCACTAGTAACTATCAGCAAAACTCTGCACTCTGAGTACTCCTAATGCTCCCCAAAATTACTAAGTAATCAACTCAAGTGTCTCTATCTATTCTAACGGAGAGGACGCCAGCCACGTCCTCTCCCTATCAATCTCAATGCACGTGTGAAAATGGCGGCGACGCGCGGCTCCTTATATAGAATCCGAGTCTCGCGATAGAATACGAGCCTCGCGAGAATCCGACAGCGGGATGATGACGTTCGGGCACGCTCGGGTTAACCGAGCAAGGCGGGAAGATCCGAGTCTGCCTCGGACCCGTGTAAAAAGGCTGAAGTTCGGGGGGGTTCGGATTCCGAGGAACCGAACCCGCTCATCTCTACATATTATGTACAATTAGGTTCATATCCAAGGATATATCAGAAATCAATAGAACTTTTATTCAGGGATTTTTACACAATGCATCTACCCATTTATCACATTAAAGGCAATAACATATAGGGTAAATGTACTAGGTATTTCCAGTGAGTTTAATGTCACTCTATGTAAAGTGTATAAGCAAACTCACCAGAACTGTACCTCAATCAATTTTGTTGCAACTCAACTTGTCCTCTAGATATCTCTAATGTTAAACATGCAAGTTACCATACAGTATATAGTTGAAAATTTGCTGAAAATGTGCCAGAACAAATTGTGTTGCCAACCCATGAAGGATGCATAATTAGCATGTAACAAGCTATAATCTCCCCCAAAAACAGTACAGTTTATGTACGGGTCGAGAATCCAATATCTGGAATGGTCGGAACCAGAAGCATTCTGGATATGGGATTTTTCCGGATAATAGAATACCTGTTATCCGGATGGGTCCCAGAGGTCCACGGCGGGTTCAGGGAGTCGACATGGAGGTCCAGCAGGTCAGCGAGGACGTCCGGGGGGTCAGAAGCGAGGTCAGGCTTGTCAGCGGTGGGGGGTCCGGTGTGTTGGCGGCAGGACCTGGAAGTAGTCATGGTGAGGGAATGGATGCAAAGCCAGTCCCCCACCTGTCTGTGATTGGCCACAAACTCCAGAGATATCATGACGCCAGCCACGTCATCACGTCACTACAGGACCAAAATATTCTGGCTTCCTGAATATTTTGGTTAACAGGTATACGGATAATGGATACCTGACCTGTACTACAGTACTTCAGATATATTCAGGCCCGATGAGCACAGTAAGCCACTTACCAGATAATCTGTCTCTTGTGCAATGATTGAGCACTCAGATACACAAACACACACAGCCGACTTGGTAGGAAAATCTGCTGCCACTGGGCATATGCAGCAGTTCCATCCCACCCTTTATAGTGCATGTAGTCACTGCTGGCCAGGCTGTGGGTAAAGGGGGTTTCCAGGCAACTGGAAACCCCACTGCATTTGCCTACAGTGTGGGCTGGAGACTCACTACCCATCCAATCAAAAGCCACAGCACTGACAAATAGGCAACCACTAGGACTTACCACAGGCCCATGCAAACCCCACCCCACCAATATAAGGACCAAAGAGACTACCTACAAACTACCTGCATATCACTTAGGTCCCTAAAGAGATTCATCAAACTGTTCCTCAATCATTTGCTGCCCCCGCCCCCTTCACCCTAACTCCCAACACCAACTCTTCTGTCAGTGCACTCCCCACCACACACATCCCTTTGTAATTAGTACATGTTTGTTTCATTTGGTTTATTTTGTCGAGCTTGGAACTATTAGAAACATGTATTGATCCAAAATAATGTATCCTGTTATTATTGTAATTTATTGAGGCATAGTATGTACATTAAAAATAGGATTGCTCACATCGCATGCATCTCACTTGTAAACTCCTAACAAGAGTTTGTAGAGTTGTCTGGATATCTTTATTTCTAAAACTGTAGATAAAAGGGTTTAACATGGGAATAACATTTGTATAAAAAACAGAGATGAGTTTACGCTGCTTTTGTGTAAATACTACATTTGGTAATAGGTAGAGAGTGAAAAGCACCAAGTAGAACAAAATCACGGCAGACAGGTGGGATGCACAGGTAGAGAAGGCTTTATACATTCCTTGTAAAGACTGTATTTTAAGCACAGATGAAATGATGAAGGTGTAAGAGGTTGCAGTAAGCAGGAACGAAGTCCATAACATGACCCCACCTGCGAATGCTACGGCCTGAACAACTGAGGTGTTGTCACAGCAAAGTTCTAATAATGAACTAAAGTCACAAAAATAATTATCAATAACATTAGAGACACAGAAGTCATTAGCTAGAAAACAAATAGTTATAATCAGTGAAGCTACAAATGCCGTTATCCAGACTCCCAGTGATGACATTATGCAAAAATGATTAGTCATAATCTGAGAATAATGTAATGGTTTACAGACAGCAACATAGCGGTCATATGACATCACAGTAAGAAGAAGATACTCAGCAGTTGAAAATACAGAAGTAAAGAAGAACTGCGTCATACACTCTGAGAATGATATTGTACCACTGGCTGCAAAGAATATACACATCAGTGGTGGAGAAATGGCGGAAGCACACAGAATATCCACTCCAGACAGGTTACACAGGAAAAAGTACATGGGGGATTCCATCATGGGGCTCAGATAGATAAGTGCAATGAGGACTAGATTTGTAATGAACGTGACAATATATGAAAGGAGGAAGAACATGATAATGGACATCTCCAGGTCGGGGAAATCTGAGAAACCCAGTATACTAAATAAGCTCATATTGCTTATTTCCGTTGTTCTACAGTATTTGCAACACAGAACAAACATAAAAATCACATCATAACAATAAAAACTGTATAATATTAGTGCATGATTTTTAAAAGAAAGCAGCATCCAACAAGATACTCAATTTCATTACACAACATGCATTACATGACATTAGTCAGAGTATTGACAATTAGTTGATGTGAGTTAATGCAAACTACTCTAACATACTTGCAATTTTCAACCTGAATTGCCTATTTTATCACAGTATATACTGTATATTTTTTGTAAATGCTCAACAACAAAAAATTCCATTAATGTTATATGCAGAAACTGTACTGTACCTGTACTTAATGTATATTGTTATTTTGAGGTTATCAGAGGTTTATGTGTGTATGAAATACAGACACCATGCATGTAAAATAAGTGTGAAGCAGCCATTTTCATTCATCAGTTAAAAGCAGCGGCTGCTCTGACTTATGTTTAGTAGAAGGGCTGCTGCTATCCTCATGCCCTGAGAGGAGACAGCCACTCTCAGGTCCTGACACATGCGCAGACGCCACAGTGCGACAGCACAAACCCTTGCCTTCTATGGACTGCATCGGCTGCAGCACACAGAAGACAGATAGGGCTGCACCACAGGCAGGGAGTGACTTCCTACAGGAAGCCATCTCTATGCTTATTGAAGCTGGTCTGACAGTCCCAGAGTGAGGAACCACCTCCAATGGAACTGCCATGTGTGTCTGTGACTGACAGGTAGGACTTCCAATAAGAAGTGCAGTCACGGACTGCATCAGGCTCACTGACACTGCGAAGCGTGGTGGATTTTACCTGGAGGGGGTGCAGTCCTGCCACTGGTTAAAAGGATGATTCATCCTACACATGAAGAATCAAGGTGAGGCAGTCATTCTAAACGCACTGCACAGGAGTACAGTGGAAAGAATAGGTAATGTCTGGAAGAGATGGGGGGATTATGGAGGGATATGGGGGTATTTAATTAGACATAGTAATTTACCGTGTGCTAATTGATCCCATGAATATCTATTTAGCCATGAAGCACAGCTTCCATCAGCTATTACTGGGAATTTTTTTAGGGGACCTTAGCAGGCTGCAAAAAAATAATACCTGATAAAGCCCTGTTTTTGCCAATGGTCTGCATTGAAGGCACACACATTTGTCCCAGGATCCTCTCTACAACAGTTAGGAAATATGTCAATAGCAAGGAATTCACACTTAATATTCAATACAGAATAAAACAAATTGACGTTCACATGTATAATTCAAATAAATCCATCCCTAATACTGGCATATTATATACATTTATCCAGGGTTTACCATTCATAGTGCCTATTCCAATATATACTGTAGTTTGAAGATGCTAGGAGTCTATGGTAATCAAAAACATGCAAGGGCAGGTGGGAGGGGTGCTAATCCAAGATGAATGAGTCTCCAATTTCAACTGTAAATACATGTACACAGTACAGAATATATGGGAAACCGGACTGCACACCTTAATTCTAAACATAATGAGAGGTGCTACCATGCTGATACATGTAGTGCCACAAAGAAACAAAGAGAAAATGCAGGTGCACACTCTAAGTACTAAACACTGCTAATCAGAACAATTAAAATGAAGTTTGCAATATACTGTAACATAGAGTAAAAATTAGGTGCTTAGCATTATTTTGGTTAAAAAATTGGACCCACCAACTGCGACCAAGTGACCTCATCAGGTGGATTACTAGCATTCCTAAAATTCAAGCCCACAGCATGGGATTCCCCAGTTCAGCACAACCCAACTGCCCCAAGGCATCACACTAGTGAGAAGTAGCAGTTAAAGTGTGAAAAGGAGTTACATTAGTAAGAAGTAGCAGTTATGTGCTAAGAGTGCAATCTTGATTGAGAGGTAATCATTAAGATGTTAAAAAGTGTTACATATGTAGAAAACATATTTAGGTGCTAAAAAGAGCTAGATTAAGTGTTACAATATGATGCATCGAAGCAGCCTGGCCACACCAACTCAGGGAGCCCTACTCCCTGAGCTCATCTCTAATAGTGACATATTACAGTATTTAAATGTATCCAGGATTTACCATTCATAGTGCCTAATCCAATATATAGTCTGCAAATACTTGGACCCTATGCTAATTAAAAACACCCACGGACAGGTGTGAAGGGTGCTAATCCAAGCTGAAGTAGTCTCCACCTTCAAGTCTGAAAACATGTACACATTATACTGTAGAATAAATTGGGTGGCTGGACTGCACACCCTAATTCTAAACATAATGAGAGGTACTACCATGCTGAGACTTGTAGTGCCACACAGAAACAAAGAGAAAATGCAGGTGCACACATTAAGTTCTAATCACTGCTAATAAATTATAATAAACTGCAATATACAGGTGTAGCCACACTCATTGTGGCTTCATCTCAGCATGATCATGCATTGTTTGGGATGAATGGGAGCATGATTGGGAGCAGCTAAATACGCAGCTCATTGCGGCTAGGTGTGGGAACACCTAGCTGCACTGAGAGTGCCTGTTTGCTGCAGATGTAGCCATTAGGAGCGTGGCTACATCAGCATGGCTACATATGTAGCATAGACTAAAATTGAGGTGCTTAGCATAATTTTGAACAAAAATATGGACCCACCTACCGCAACCAGGTGACCTCATCAGGTTGATCCCTAATATTCCTGAGGTTCAAATTTAGAGCACGGGACCTATTTGGTAACCAATAGAATGCCAACTGTACAGTATTATCACACTGTGAATACAGGTAAGCTTAAATAAGATAATTTATAATTAATGAAGGTCTCTTAACACTACTAGAATGTCTAAGACACTCTGGGGGTTATTCAGAGTTTGCCTTGGGGAAAAGGAGGGGAGGGGGGAGGGGAAAAACTCAAATACAGGTAAAATATGACAAATAATTTGATTATAACAACCTGCAAATTGATTACCACAATGATTTGTAATACTCTCCTCCTGTAGGGATGTGTAGAAAAATAACTCTGATGGCGGTGCACCCCAGAGAGTCAAATTGCAATGCACGAAAAGAAAAAAGGGACTCTCATTTTTTTGGGGGCACTCATTAGAAACAATATATTGACTTTTTAAAATGTAACTTTTATTTCTAAAATTAAATGAATTGACAAAACAAGACAAGAATATGAACATGTAGACTTACAGTACATAAACCACACCCACAGTTTCATGTGGAATAGAATTATAATATATTTAGAGGTTGTGCAGTTTACTAAATATCAGTCCAAACAATTGGAAAGAGGGTAGATAATATGTGCCACAAGCTCTGCTCCGTATGGAGTCTTGTAATAAAGTATCTCATTTTGAAGTATTGCTAAATTTTACAAACATAATCTGATCATCCAGGATACAAATATCCACAATACAAACGGAAATCAGTATCCAGAAAAATATCAGTACAAATACTGTAGATTCAACCAGTGCAGTATAAGGATTTACACAGATATAAAACACTTGATCTGGTTAAGGGCCGTATTCACGGCACGATATGGGGAGAGATGTGTGCTGAGTGAACCGCTCAGCACACATCTCTCCCCCCGCTCTGCACAGCGCGATGTGTGCTGAGCGTGCTGGGGAAGACGGGGGGGGGGGGGGGGCGCTCATTTCACCCAGCGGGTGAAGTGAGCGACCTGCTAGATTGGCCTGCATGCAGGGCAATCTAGCACCAGCGATAGCGATGCGCAGGGCTGCGCATCGCTATCGCTGTGAGGGGTACACACGAAGTGATCGCTGCTTAAAATCTAAGCAATCTAGTCAGATTGCTTGGATTTTAAGCAGTGATCGCTCTGTGAGTACCCCCCTTTAATCAGACATATGCATATTAGGTGTGTGCTAATCACAATGCTGAATGCAAAGGGATTCCTATTTTAGAATCCTCTATTGCGGTAACAGTGTTGTTATATGAAAATACATTGTTTCACAATCCATATATCCATCAGACCGCAAGAATGTAGCAATAAATGGTAACACATATGTTATTGTACCCAAGGTAGGAAATTGGCTGAATGCATCATAAACTTGTTTATATTTAAATAGATCAATCAATGGATCCTCTCCCTGAAAAGGTGCATATTTGTGCTTAATCTAAAATGCAAGTGTCTGAAGCAAATCACTTTACTTGTTTATAGCAGTTGTCTGCAGTTTGTCACTACTGTTAGATTAGTGGAGCAATCAGTCCATGGGGTTTATTTACTAATGGGGGTAATTCTGAGTTGATCACAGCAGGAACTTTGTTAGCAGTTGGGCAAACCAGGGGGGTCATTCCGAGTTGTTCGCTCTGTAAAAATCTTCGTATCGCAGCGATTTTCCGCTTAATGCGCATGCGCAATGTCCGCACTGCGACTGCGCCAAGTAAATTTGCTATGCACTTAGGAATTTTACTCACTGCATTTTCATCGTTCTGGCGATCGTAATGTGATTGACAGGAAATGGGTGTTACTGGGCGGAAACAGGCCGTTTTATGGGCGTGTGGGAAAAAACGCTACAGTTTCCGGGAAAAACGCAGGAGTGGCCGGAGAAACGGGGGAGTGTCTGGGCGAACGCTGGGTGTGTTTGTGACGTCAAACCAGGAACGACAAGCACTGAAATGATCGCAGATGCAGAGTAAGTCTGGAGCTACTCAGAAACTGCTACGAGGTGTGTAATCGCAATATTGCGAATACATCGTTCGCAATTTTAAGATGCTAAGATTCACTCCCAGTAGGCGGCGGCTTAGCATGAGCAAATCTGCTAAAATCCACTTGCGAGCGAACAACTCGGAATGACCCCCCATGTGTACTGCAGGGGAGGCAGATATAACATGTGCAGAGAGAGATAGATTTGGGTGTGGTGAATTCAATCTGCAATCTAAATTGCAGTGTAAAACTAAAGCAGACAGTATTTACCCTGCACAGAAACAAAATAACCCACCCAAATCTAACTCTCTCTGCACATGTTATATCTGCCTCCCCTACAGTGCACATGGTTTTGCCCAATTGCTATCAAAAATCCTGCTGCGATCAACTTGGAATTACCCCCATGGTTTTGCCCAACTGCTAAAAAATTTCCTGCTGCGATCAACTTGGAATTACCCCCAATATTCGTGTTTGTGCCGTTTTTTAGGGAGTTTGATCTCGAATTTTATAGGACGTATTTTACTGCAACTTTTTGAATCCATCTACGGTTATTTACTAAGCTGCCGAGTTTTCTATTTTCGTATGTCGATGCTATTCATATTGTCGGGCAGTGTTTTACGAGAGTGATTAGTAAAACACTGCCGACATAACACAATGAATCCCGGCCGGATCAGTGAGATCCGTGCAGGGCTTCATTGTGTATATTATACTAAGTGATGAAAGGGTTAAAAATGAAAACAAAAATTGTGTGGGGTCCCCCCTCCTATGCGTAACCAGTCTCAGGCTCTTTGAGCCGGTCCTGGTTGAAAAATACAGGGAAAAAATTGTGTAGGGTTCCCCCATATTTAAACAACCAGCATCGGGATCTGCGTCTGGTCCTGGTTCAAAAAATATGGGGGACAAAAGACGTAGGGGTCCCCCATATTTTTTAAACCAGCACTGGGCTCCAGTAGCCAGAGAGATAATGCCACAGCCGGGGGACACATTTATATTGGTCCCTGCGGCCGTGGCATTACCCCCCCAACTAGTTACCCCTGGGTGGGGTACCCTGGAGGAGTGAAGACCCCTTAAATCAAGGGGTCCCCCTCCAGCCACCCAAGGGCCAGGGGTGAAGCCCAAGGCTGCCCCCCCATCCGTAGGCAGTGGATGGGAGGCTGATAGCCTTTGTGTAAAATGAAAGAATATTGTTTATTTGTAGAAGAACTACAAGTCCCAGCAAGCCTCCTCCGCAAGCTGGCACTTGGAGAACCACAAGTACCAGCATGCGGGAAAATTACGGGGCCGCTGGTACCTGTAGTTCTACTAAAAAAAAATACCCCTCAAAAAACCACTACACACACACCGTGACAGTATAACTTTAATTGACATACATGCACACTTACACACACACATACTTACCTATATTGACATGGAGCACCACGGGGTACCTGAAAATAAAAATTATACTTACAAACAATCCGGTGTAGATCTGTCCTCTTCTTTAAATTTGTAATCCACATACTTGTTGGGGAAAAAAAAGAAGAACCCAGTCCACGCACTGAAAGGGGTCCCATGTTTGCACATGGAACCCCTTTCCCTGACTGGTGGGACCCCCCGTGACTCCTGGCAGTGAAAGTCCAGTCAGTCAATCAGGGAGCGCCATGCAGTGCCAGATTAAGGTCCACATGGGCCTGGAGCTGACATTTATGAAGGGCTTATTGTGTGCCCCGGAAGGTGGTGTAACTAGTGATGTGATATGTGTGGTATGTCTGTGGTCTAAATAGGGGGTGTGGCCTGTGCCATGAGTGTGGCTATCTCCATGGAGGTTATAGATAGTGCCTACCTTCAACCACTTAATAGTTAACTATAACAAGAAAAAAATGTGTGACCACCATGTAATACACAGCATTAGTGACCACCATATACAGGGAGCATCACAGTGACCCCTATGTAATAGAGAGAGATGGAAAGGTGGAGAGGTCTAAAGAGGAGCAATGATGAGGCAAAACAGAACTGATATGGAAAGATTAGAAAAGATGGGGGTAATACAGAGCAGACAGGGAAGAGAGGGCTCCTGGGACACACTTACCAGCACAGACACCACTTGGTTACACACTTACTGACAGACACCACATACAACCCTTACTAGTACAGATTCCACTTACTGACACAAACACACTGCTAGACACACACACACACACACACACACACACACACACACACACACACACACACACTGGCAGCTTACTGGCAAACTCTTATACCTCTTTCACACCAGCAGCTTTGAGCACGGGTTATTGGCACGAGTGGGCATAACCCGTGTTCCTGTGCGGTATGAAAGGTACCAGGGGCAATATACCGGGCTGAGCGACCCGGTATTTCAACCCTGCTAGCGAGAAGGGTTGAACGCGTGTTCAACCCGGCTCGCTGTGCGGTGTGAACGGAAGCCGTGTCAGTGCGACCCGTTTCCCATTCACAGTGTGTGGACGGGCGGCTCTTGGAGATCATGTGATCTCCCAGCACCGTCCACGCCGAGTCACCGCCGACTTCACCAACCCGGCATATTGCCGGGTTGCAGTCTGCGGTGTGAAAAGGGGTATTGAGGCGGGTCGCACACTGGGAGCTATCGTGTCGGGCTCCCGGGTGCTACTCGCCTCAGATGGTATGAAAGTGGTATTACTGATGCACACATTTAATGACACAAACACCACTTACTGACAGATACCCCTTACACAGACATCACTTATTGGCACATACATACTTAATGACAGACACCCCTTACTGACACAGATACAACTTACTGATACAAATACACAGGCACAAACACCACTTACTGACACAGACACCCCTTACTAATACAGATTCCACTTACTGACACAAATACAATGATACAGACACACTTACTGACCCCCCTTACTGATACAAACACACATACTGATACAAACACATTTACTGGCACAAACAGCCCTTACTGACAGATACCACTGACTGACACAGACACACTTACTGACACACACTTACTGATACAAACACACCTAATGACACAAGCACATTTACTGACATAAACACCCCTTACAGATACCACTTACACAGATACCCCTTACTGACACATATTCCACTTACTGATAAACATACTGAGTCACACCTACTAATACAGACACACTTACTGACACACACATACTGACTCAGACACCACCTACTGACAAACACAACACACACTTACTGACAGATGCTACTTATTCACACAGACAATACAGATAAACTTACTGACACAGACACCACTTAAATATGGGAGAGGAAACCCCCCAGCCTGGTGTGTGCTGCAACTTGCCTGGTTTTCAACTCCAGCTCTGCTCTGACATCCATGGAGGCAGGGGCAGATTGGGATGGAAAACCAGTCGGGAAAATTTCTGAAGCAGACCTAAATAGGGGGTAAAGCCTATGAGGGTGGCATATCTAATTGGATCTAATGGTATATAAGGAGCATGTGGAAGAGTGTAATGACTTATATAGGCATCTGAAGGAGTCTGAAGGCATATTGGGGGCATCTGGATGATTGAGACTTTGCCGTGTGACCCACATGCCCCCCCACTCACATCTACTCCAAAACAGCAACTCTCGAAACCAATACCGGATCACACCTTATTATTAGCATTAGCTACTTAACTTCAAACTGTGCTCTCAATCTTCTTTACAGTGCTTTTATAGTGCTGGTGACTGCCCCCTTCCAGCTCCTCTACAATGACATTCCTCACACTCCAGACCCTCCTCTCCTCCATCACTCTGCTCCATCCATCACACTATGGCACATCCTCTCCTCCATCCCTCACACTCCGGCACCTCCTCTCCTCCATCACTCTGCTCCTTCCCTCACACTCCAGCCCCTCCTCTCCTCCATCACTCTGCTCCATCCCTCACACTACGGCCCCTCCTCTCCTCCATCACTCTGCTCCATCCCTCACACTCCGGCACCTCCTCTCCTCCATCACTCTGCTCCTTCCCTCAAACTCCAGCCCCTCCTCTCCTCCATCACTCTGCTCCATCCATCACACTATGGCACATCCTCTCCTCCATCCCTCACACTCCGGCACCTCCTCTCCTCCATCACTCTGCTCCTTCCCTCACACTC
Source organism: Pseudophryne corroboree (assembly GCF_028390025.1). NCBI lineage: Eukaryota > Metazoa > Chordata > Amphibia > Anura > Myobatrachidae > Pseudophryne > Pseudophryne corroboree. Next base: position 128,233,382 of record NC_086449.1, on the reverse strand, counting down.
CAGCCCCTCCTCTCCTCCATCACTCTACTCCATCCCTCACACTACGGCCCCTCCTCTCCTCCATCACTCTGCTCCTTCCCTCACACTCCAGCCCCTCCTCTCCTCCATCACTCTGCTCCATCCCTCACACTACGGCCGCTCCTCTCCTCCATCACTCTGCTCCTTCCCTCACACTCCGGCACCTCCTCTCTTCCATCACTCTGCTCCTTCCCTCACACTCCAGCCCCTTCTCTCCTCCATCATTCTGCTCCATCCCTCACACTACGGCCCCTCCTCTCCTCCATCACTCTGCTCCATCACAAAGACTCCGGCACCTCCTATCCTCCATCATTCTGCTCCTTCCCTCACACTCCGGCACCTCCTCTCCTCCATCTCTCTGCTCCTTCCCTCACACTCCAGACCCTCCTCTCCTCCATCATTCTGCTCCATCCCTCACACTACGGCCCCTCCTCTCCTCCATCACTCTGCTCCATCACTAACACTCTGGCACCTCCTCTCCTCCATCACTCTGCTCCTTCCCTCACACTCCAGCCTCTCCTTGTTAGGCGCCGAGGGTCCGCCCGTCAGTGCGGCCCGGCGCCTAGCAACTAGGGACGCCGCAGGCAGACAGCCGCCGGCTCCCTAGCAACGCTAGACGCCGGGCGCACGGAGCCGCTCAGACCCTAGCAATGGGGACGCCACGGTCAGACCGCGTTCCCCGTTGCTGGGTCTTAATTAATCAGTGCTTGTGTATTCTGGCCGTGCAGCATGCAGCTGCACGGCATCATTATGTGATTACCCTGTCTGGATCATGATTGGAGGGCTCCCAAATTTAAGCACTCTCAGGACTTCTCACAGACGCCGGTGATAGCTTCCTGTTTGCTGTGTCAGTTACAGAGAGTTTCCAGTACTGCTCAACCCGGTTGTTCCTGTCCTCAGTGATCCAGTACTCGGAATTTGTCATCTATTCCTGGAGTCCGACCGAGCACCTTTAACATCCTGTGGTGTTCGTGAGTCGCGGCGTAGCCGTGTGTTGCGGCTTGACCGCTACTATTTATTATTTAGTTTATTGTGTTCTGGAGCTTTTGCGGAGGATTCCGCTCCCACAAATCCACTCTGGTATCCAGCGGTGCTGGATAGGAGTAACGGATCAGTGGATCTTTGGTTGTCCTTTTCCCTGGTGGTTTGTCCGCACATACTTTTGGTTTAAGTTAGATAGCTTGTAACCCCTGGCCTGGTTGCTTAGTCAGAGGGCCCCTTGTTATCACCCTGTCTCGGATTTCCCTTTGTCTCCCATTAAGACCTGAGGGGGCATCGGGGTTGGGCAGACATAATCCGCCCTTCGAACGCGGCTGCCATGGGCTCAAGCAACCATAGTCTCGCAGGGGATTTCTGATAACACGGGCGAGACAACGGAGTTAGGGCGCCAGGGGTTACTAGGCTTTCCTGCTCCCGTACCAGCATATCCTTCCAGTACTCAGACCTCTGCCATAAAGATCTCCTCTGGTCTGGAGTACGGGAATCATAACATTATCACCGGCCAAACTAAAATTTAAAATTAAACAGGAGTTAATTTTTTCCCTTATTCTGTTGGGAGATTTGTCAGCCTCATGAATCCCTCCGGTGTTGGGCCAAATCCTGGCCAGCTTTTAGTTAGCCAGATTCAAGAGCTTACTCAGATGGTTCAAGATCTGTCCCTTCGGGTGAGGTCACAGGAAGATCTGTTACGGACTTCCCCAAGGGTCATTCCTGAACCAAAAATGCATCTGCCTGACCGTTTTTCTGGGGATAGAAAGCAGTTTTTTAATTTTAAAGAGTCTTGTAAACTGTATTTTCGTTTAAGACCAGTCTCCTCAGGTACGGAATCTCAGCGGGTAGGAATTATTATTTCTTTGCTACAGGGGGATCCTCAGACCTGGGCTTTTGGCTTAAAGACAGACGATCCGGCTTTATTGTCTGTAGACGCCTTTCTGGGGTCTTTAGGGCTATTGTATGACGACCCTGATAGAGAGGCATCCGCCGAGAGTCAGTTGCGTGCTCTCAGACAGGGTAGGAATCCCGCAGAGATTTATTGTACGGAGTTTCGCCGTTGGTCGAACGACTGTGGATGGAATGACCCAGCCCTGCGCAGTCAGTTTCGCCTCGGCTTATCCGAGTCTATAAAAGACAGTCTCCTTCAGTATCCCGCTCCTGAGACTCTCGATAAACTCATGGAGCTCTCTATTAAGATTGATCGTCGTCTCAGAGAGCGGAGGGCTGAAAAAGGAGCATCTGTAGGGTCTTCTCCTTGTGTTTTTTCCATTCCTGTGGACATAGAGGAGCCCATGCAGATAGGCCTCTCCAAACTGTCTCCTGAAGAAAGAACCAGAAGGCAAAATTCTGGTCTTTGTTTATACTGTGGGGGTAAGGGACATTTTGCCCGTAGTTGTCCGAACAAGTCGGGAAACGCCTCGACCAAGTGAGTTGTGAGGGGGTTCACTTTGGTCTGCAGCTTATCTCCTCAAATAATTCACTGTTGGTTCCAGCTAAAGTTTCCTTTGGCAGCCTCTGTTCCTCGGTCTCGGCTTTTGTGGACAGTGGAGCTGCAGGGAACTTTATGGATTTAACATGGGCTAAGGCCTTAGGTATTCCTCAATTAGCCTTGGGTAGGTGTATCACCATGCATGGTTTAGATGGGAGTCCCTTGTCCAATGGGGTTATTTCTCTCTGTACACCTCCTGTTCTACTTTCGGTAGGAGCTCTGCATTCTGAAAAGATTGAGTTTTTCCTTACCCATTGCCCAGCAGTTCCTGTGGTTCTGGGTCACCCTTGGCTGGTCTTTCATAATCCCATCATTGATTGGCAGTCGGGGAAGATCTTACAATGGGGTACCATCTGTAATAAGGAATGTATTACGCTTCCCATCAGAATAGCTGCTGTCATTCCCGCACCCATTCCTGTGGAATACCAGGATTTTGTTGATGTATTTTCCAAGGGCAATGCGGATATTCTGCCTCCCCATAGGCCTTATGATTGTGCTATCGAGTTAATTCCTGGTGCCACTTTGCCTAAGGGAAGGTTATATGCATTGTCCGGACCTGAAACTGTGGCCATGAATGAGTATGTTAAAGAAAGCCTAGGGAAAGGATTTATCAGGCCATCTAAATCCCCTTTAAGTGCAGGCCTCTTCTTCGTGGAGAAGAAGGATGGATCACTCAGACCTTGCATTGACTTTAGAGCCTTGAATAAAATCTCAGTAAAGAATACTTACCCTTTGCCGCTGATTTCTGTCCTCTTTGATCAGCTACGTTCGGCTGTGATTTTTTCTAAGATTGACCTGAGAGGAGCATATAACCTCATCAGAATCAAGTCAGGGGATGAGTGGAAAACGGCATTCAGTACTCAATCAGGCCACTATGAGTATCTGGTTATGCCATTCGGCCTGTCCAACGCTCCGGCAGTTTTCCAGGATCTCATTAACGATGTGCTCCGTGAATTTCTTGGAAGATTCGTTGTAGTCTACTTAGACGATATATTGATATATTCTGACTCTATTGAACAACATGTTACCCAGGTGCGTCAGGTTCTAAAAAAATTACGTGAAAATCACCTATATGCCAAGCTGGAGAAGTGTGAATTTCATGTCACGGAGGTATCCTTTTTAGGGTACATTATTTCCCCTCAGGGATTCTGTATGGAACCAAAGAAGCTCCAAGCCATCCTTAGTTGGGCGCAACCCACCAATTTAAAAGCAATTCAGCGCTTTTTAGGGTTTGCGAATTACTATAGAAGATTTATTCACTCTTTCTCTGACCTAGTTGCTCCCATTGTGGCACTGACTAAAAAGGGAGCAGATCCTACCAACTGGTCACGTGAAGTGGAGTTATCTTTTCAGGCCTTGAAACAAGCCTTTGTCTCAGCCCCGGTCCTCAGACATCCCAACCCAGAATTGCCTTTCATTGTTGAGGTTGATGCCTCGGAGGTTGGAGTAGGGGCTATCCTATCTCAGAAGGATCCGGATTCCCTGGAATTACATCCTTGTGCCTTTATGTCCAGGAAATTCTCATCTGCTGAATCCAACTACGATGTTGGTAACCGGGAATTACTGGCTATTAAATGGGCTTTTGAGGAGTGGAGGCATTGGCTTGAAGGAGCCACTCATACCATTTCAGTTTTGACTGATCACAAAAATCTTCAATACATTGAATCAGCTAAACGGCTGAATGCCCGGCAAGCTCGTTGGGCTTTATTTTTTACTCGTTTAAAGTTCATTATCACCTTCAGGCCAGGTTCCAAGAATACCAAGGCAGATGCCCTGTCACGCAGTTTTCTTCCAGTTCAAGACAACAGTCCTGTTACTCCCATACTTCCGTCTTCAGTCATTCGGGCAGGTCTCACACAAGATTTATTTACCCAGTTAAAGCAGCTTCAACATCAAGCTCCTGGAAATACTCCTGCTGGTCGTCTTTTTGTCCCCGAGTTTTTGAGAGCAACGGTTTTGACGGAGTTTCATGATAGCAAGGTTGCCGGGCATCCGGGGATCGCTAAAACTTTTGAATTAGTTTCCCGCTCGGTATGGTGGCCTGGTCTTTCCAAAGACATTAAGGAGTTTGTTTTTTCTTGTCAGGTCTGTGCACAGCATAAGGTTCCCCGTTCCTTGCCTATCGGTCAACTTATGCCCTTGAATGTTCCTCTTAGGCCATGGTCTCATATTTCCATGGATTTTGTGGTGGACCTCCCTCTGTCAGCCGGATGCCGAGTCATATGGGTGGTAGTGGACCGTTTTAGCAAAATGGCCCATTTCATAGCTCTTCCCCGATTGCCATCTGCCCAGGGATTGGCAGTCTTGTTCCTCCGCCATGTTTTCAGACTCCATGGGTTACCCACTGATATTGTTTCTGATCGGGGTCCACAATTCATTGCACAATTTTGGAAGTCTTTTTGTGCCTCATTAAAGATGAAATTATCTTTAACGTCTGGCTACCATCCCCAATCCAACGGGCAGACTGAGCGAGTTAATCAATCATTAAAACAATATTTGCGTTTGTACTCGGCCAAACTCCAAAATGACTGGTCTGAGTTTCTTCCGTTTGCAGAGTTTGCTTACAACAATGCCTGTCATTCCTCCACCAATGTATCTCCATTTTTTACAGTTTTTGGTTTTCACCCCAGAGCTAATTCCTTTTTTCAACATTCCTCTGTCTCCTCACTGACCTTGACCTCTCATCTCAGACTCATTTGGAGAAAAGTGCACCGGGCTCTCAGAAAAGCGGCATTTCGGGAGAAAAAATTTTCTGACAGGCTCCGGCGGCCGTGCACTTTTAAAGTTGGAGATAGGGTATGGTTGTCGACTCGCAACATTAAACTTCGACAAACCTCAGCCAGATTGGGTCCTAAATTTATTGGACCATTTCATATTATCAAAAAAGTCAATCCAGTGGCTTTCCGATTACGTTTACCAAAAACTTTACGGATCGGAAATACCTTCCATTGCTCCTTGTTAAAACCATATGTTTCGTCCAGTAGATTTCCTCGCAAGATCTCTCAGGGGAAATCACCAATAGATGTACAGGGTCAGCAGGAGTTCTTAGTGGAGAAGGTTCTCGATTCCAAGTTGTCCCGGGGTCGGCTTTATTTTTTGGTACATTGGAGAGGTTATGGTCCAGAAGAAAGGTCTTGGGTCCTGGATGAGGATCTCCATGCCCCGAGGCTCAAAAGGGCATTTTTTCGAGAATTTCCTCAGAAACCTGGCCTTAGGGGTTCCTTGACCCCTCCTCAAGGGGGGGGTACTGTTAGGCGCCGAGGGTCCGCCCGTCAGTGCGGCCCGGCGCCTAGCAACTAGGGACGCCGCAGGCAGACAGCCGCCGGCTCCCTAGCAACGCTAGACGCCGGGCGCACGGAGCCGCTCAGACCCTAGCAACGGGGACGCCACGGTCAGACCGCGTTCCCCGTTGCTGGGTCTTAATTAATCAGTGCTTGTGTATTCTGGCCGTGCAGCATGCAGCTGCACGGCATCATTATGTGATTACCCTGTCTGGATCATGATTGGAGGGCTCCCAAATTTAAGCACTCTCAGGACTTCTCACAGACGCCGGTGATAGCTTCCTGTTTGCTGTGTCAGTTACAGAGAGTTTCCAGTCCTGCTCAACCCGGTTGTTCCTGTCCTCAGTGATCCAGTACTCGGAATTTGTCATCTATTCCTGGAGTCCGACCGAGCACCTTTAACATCCTGTGGTGTTCGTGAGTCGCGGCGTAGCCGTGTGTTGCGGCTTGACTGCTACTATTTATTATTTAGTTTATTGTGTTCTGGAGCTTTTGCGGAGGATTCCGCTCCCACAAATCCACTCTGGTATCCAGCGGTGCTGGATAGGAGTAACGGATCAGTGGATCTTTGGTTGTCCTTTTCCCTGGCGGTTTGTCCGCACATACTTTTGGTTTAAGTTAGATAGCTTGTAACCCCTGGCCTGGTTGCTTAGTCAGAGGGCCCCTTGTTATCACCCTGTCTCGGATTTCCCTTTGTCTCCCATTAAGACCTGAGGGGGCATCGGGGTTGGGCAGACATAATCCGCCCTTCGAACGCGGCTGCCATGGGCTCAAGCAACCATAGTCTCGCAGGGGATTTCTGATAACACGGGCGAGACAACGGAGTTAGGGCGCCAGGGGTTACTAGGCTTTCCTGCTCCCGTACCAGCATATCCTTCCAGTACTCAGACCTCTGCCATAAAGATCTCCTCTGGTCTTGAGTACGGGAATCATAACACTCCTTTCCTCCATCACTCTGCTCCATCCCTCACACTCCATCCCCTCCTCTCCTCAATCACTCTGCTCCATCCCTCACACTCTGGACCCTCCTCTCTTCCATTACTCTGCTCCATCCCTCACACTCCGGCCCTTCCTCTCCTCCATCACTCTGCTCCATACCTCACACTCCGCCACCTCCATTCCTCACACTACGGCCCCTCCTCTCCTCCATCACTCTGCTCCATCCCTCACACTCTGGCCCTTCCTCTCCTCCATCACGCTGCTCCATCCCTGACAATCATGTCCTTCCTCTCCTCCATCACTCTGTTCCATCACTAACACTCCGGTACCTTCTCTGCTCCATCACTAACACTTCGGCCCTTTCCTTTCTTCCATCACTCTGCTCCATCCATCACACACCATCACCTCCTCTCCTCCTTTACTCTGCTCCATCCCTCACATTCTGGACCGACCTTTCCTTCATCGCCCTCCTTACTTCACAGCCGTAATGCTCAGTAAATGTCAGAGAGAAAAGGTATACAGTGTTGCAGCCGCTCCTCCTCACGTTTCCATGCGTGCCCTCTCTACCCCTGAAGGCAGCGCAGCCAGTGTGAAAAATAAGAGAAATAAGAAAATGGTGCTCCTTGAAAACTATTTTTTCAAAGTCTGCTGGAATGCTAATACTGGTTATTAAATAAGCTCTCTCTGGAAACACAAATTAGGTTAATAAATTAACATTGGCCTCTCTCTGGTAATTCACTTTTTCTATGCCCAGGCATCTACAGGTGAGCAGTTTATGACTCTTTGAGCTACAAGTGTGGGGGTGGGGGAGTAGCTATAAAGCCATAGCCAGTGCTCCCCGTCATCATACACAACACACACTCCTTGCACTTTGGTGTTTTTTCCTGCTCAATGCAGGCCATGAAAAATTATTATTAACATTATTACCAGTTATTTATATAGCTCACACATATTCCACAGCGCTTTGCAGAAAGTGTTTGACTATTCACATCAGTCCCTGCCCCAGTGAAGCTTATAATCTACAGTATGTGCCCTACCACCAGGGATGTGCGGTGAGAAAAATGGCTGAGGAGGCACTGGCTTGTACCAGAGACAGATTTACACACAATAAATGAGCCCAAGGGTTGATGTGGGCACAGATGCAGCAGTATATACATGTGGGCATTATACACAGAAGCAGCAGTATATACATGTGGCATTATACACAGGTGCAGCAGTAGATATACACGTGGGCATTATACACAGAAACAGCAGTGTATATACATGTGGGCATAGGGGGTCATTCCGAGTTGATCGCAGCCAGCAACTTTTTGCTGCTGCTGCGATCAACTAGTCCACGCCTATGGGGGAGTGTATTTTAGCTTAGCAGGGCTGCGATCGCTTGTGCAGCCCTGCTAAGCTAAAAAAAATTCAAGCAGAAGTTGACCAGCCCTGGACATACTTACCCTGTGCGACGATCCCTGCGATGCTGAAGCTGCCTCTGACGTCAGACATCCGTCCTCCGTTCTTCTGGACACGCCTGCATTTTCCTTACCACTCCCCGAATACGGCAGCCAACGGTCCGGATCCGCCCTGGAACGCTTTCTTCCTGTCAATCTTCTTTGCGGTCGTCTCTGCGACCGCTTCCGTCACTAGACGCGACGTAACCGGGCGACCCCTGTCACCGGGCAACATTGCGCACGCGCACTGCAGCCGCCACACATGCGCATTCCGTAGCCGTTCACACCGCAGAGAGAAACCACTGCATGCGAACGGGTCGGAATAACCCCCATTATACACAGGCACAGCAGTATATACATGTGGGCATTATACACAGGTGCAGCAGTATATACATGTGGGCATTATACACAGGTGCAACTATATACAGTGGACGTTATACATAGGCGCAGCAGTATATACATGTGAGCATCATACACAGGTGCTGCAGTGTATACACGTGGGCATTATACACAGGTGAGCAGTATATACATGTGTGCATTATACACAGGTGCAGCGGTATATACATGTCGGCATTATACACTGGCGCAGCAGTATATATACGTGGCATTATACACAGGTGCAGCAGTACTTATACGTGGGCATTATACACAGGTGCATCAGTATATACATTTGGGCATTATACACAGGTGCAGCAGTATATAGATGTGTGCGTTATACACAGGCACAGCAGTAAATACATGTGGGCGTTATACACAGGTGCAGTAGTATATACATGTTGGCGTTATACACAGGTGAGCAGTATATACATGTGGCCATTATACACAGGTGCAGCGGTATATACATATGGGCATTATACACAGGGGCAGCAGTATATACATGTGGGCATTATACACAGGGGCAGCGGTATATACATGTGGGCATTATACATAGGTGCAGCAGTATATACATGTGGGCATTATACACAGGTGCAGCAGTAGATATACACGTGGGCATTATACACAGAAACAGCAGTGTATATACATGTGGGCATAGGGGGTCATTCCGAGTTGATCGCAGCCAGCAACTTTTTGCTGCTGCTGCGATCAACTAGTCCACGCCTATGGGGGAGTGTATTTTAGCTTAGCAGGGCTGCGATCGCTTGTGCAGCCCTGCTAAGCTAAAAAAAATTCAAGCAGAAGTTGACCAGCCCTGGACATACTTACCCTGTGCGACGATCCCTGCGATGCTGAAGCTGCCTCTGACGTCAGACATCCGTCCTCCGTTCTTCTGGACACGCCTGCATTTTCCTTACCACTCCCCGAATACGGCAGCCAACGGTCCGGATCCGCCCTGGAACGCTTTCTTCCTGTCAATCTTCTTTGCGGTCGTCTCTGCGACCGCTTCCGTCAGTAGACGCGACGTAACCGGGCGACCCCTGTCACCGGGCAACATTGCGCACGCGCACTGCAGCCGCCACACATGCGCATTCCGTAGCCGTTCACACCGCAGAGAGAAACCACTGCATGCGAATGGGTCGGAATAACCCCCATTATACACAGGCACAGCAGTATATACATGTGGGCATTATACACAGGTGCAGCAGTATATACATGTGGGCATTATACACAGGTGCAACTATATACAGTGGACGTTATACATAGGCGCAGCAGTATATACATGTGAGCATCATACACAGGTGCTGCAGTGTATACACGTGGGCATTATACACAGGTGAGCAGTATATACATGTGTGCATTATACACAGGTGCAGCGGTATATACATGTCGGCATTATACACTGGCGCAGCAGTATATATACGTGGCATTATACACAGGTGCAGCAGTACTTATACGTGGGCATTATACACAGGTGCATCAGTATATACATTTGGGCATTATACACAGGTGCAGCAGTATATAGATGTGTGCGTTATACACAGGCACAGCAGTAAATACATGTGGGCGTTATACACAGGTGCAGTAGTATATACATGTTGGCGTTATACACAGGTGAGCAGTATATACATGTGGCCATTATACACAGGTGCAGCGGTATATACATATGGGCATTATACACAGGGGCAGCAGTATATACATGTGGGCATTATACACAGGGGCAGCGGTATATACATGTGGGCATTATACATAGGTGCAGCAGTATATACATGTGGGCATTATACACAGGTGCAGCAGTATATACATTTGGCCATTATACACAGGGGCAGCAGTATATACATGTGGGCATTATACACAGGGGCAGCAGTATATACATGTGGGCATTATACACAGGTGTAGCAGTATATATATGTGGGCATTATACACAGGTGCAGCGGTTTATACTGATGGTAATATGTTATTTTATTCATTTATGCGACATGCCCCCTTACATATTTAGTTATGATGTCACCTACCCTCATTATATATATTATTTACGTTGTACCTATATCCTACCTTCTATATTTAAGTTGTGCCTCCTGACCCCCTTTATATCTTTATATTGAACTTTTAGCCCTGTTACTCCTTATATGTGTATGTAACGTATGCCCACTAACCACCCCCCTTATATATTTCTATGACATGAGCTGCCTGTCCACCCCCCCTCCTTTTATAATATAATAAAGCTATGCTCCCATTCTTCTTACTTAATACATGTATGTATTGACATTGTGACCACTGCAGCACCTACCTTGCTCTTCTACTGTACTGTTGTACAGTTTGTGCTGCTCCACACAAGATGGTGTAACATCAAATGCGGGGGCGGAGCTTCGGGCGGGATGGGGTGGGGCCTCGGGCACATTTTAGCTTAGCGGACCCGGGGGCGGAGCCTCGGGCACATTCAGACTGTGGCAGCTAGTTTTGGCTATGTAAGCCCACGGGTGGTTGGGACTTCAGTCGGCCGGTTCGGGGTGGATGTGTGACTGGGCGACAAGGAGGTGAGTGTGCTGCTGCTGCTGCTGCTGATGACAGGATTTTTTTTCCTGTCATCACTGGCTGCACTGGAAGGGAACTCTGTGGGCCTATTTTCAATGGGGGGCCTGGAGCTGCAGCTCCATCCGCCCCATTGTTAATCCGGCCCTGGCGCCATGTCATGGCACTCTCCTGACTGGCTGTGCGCTCCTGCACTGTCAATCAGGAGGAGCGCACTGGTTACAATGTAGCGTAGCGCAGCTCCATTGTAACCAATGATGGGAACTTTGCAGTCTGCGGTTAACTGCGAAGTTAATTGGGGTCACCCACAAGAGTGATCCCAATTAACTTTGCGGTTAACCGCAGACTGCAAAGTTCCCATCATTGGTTATAATGGAGCGCCACTACGCTACATTGTAACCAGTGCGCTCCACCTGATTGACAGTGCAGGAGCGCACAGCCAGTCAGGAGATCTCACTGATCCATGCATGACTATCCAAACACTCCAGGAAAAAGCAGGTCTATTTTTTGCTGCCTTTTTTTACGATTAGCAAAAAAATACAACCGCAATTGAACATTCAGGGACAAACACCCAATTACAAATGAATAGTAAATTCCCGTGTTGTATGAACAAACAGCTGCGTTTGACCGATGGTCTATTCATTCGTATTTCTGCCCTCTGCCATGAAAACCATTACAAATAGCCCAAACACTGCCGAGATTTTAACTTAGTAAATTCACGTGTTGCCACTTACAAAAAAAAAACAAAGTCGGACAAAATCGGGACTTTAGTACATAAACCCCCATGTGTCTACAGATACAGGTAAGTACAAATACTGTAGATTCAACCAGTGCAATACACGGATTTAAATAGGGTGTAGCTCCCCTATTTAAATTGTGGACTCTGCTGCAACTGTCACTGGGGAGGAGATAGTTATCTCTATCTCCAGAAAACATAAATATCACATTTTCCAGCTTTTATGAGATAATTGTTTTATTAAATATCCCGTACTGTCACTTGCTGCAAAGTCACTAGGGATTTTCCATCCTTACAAAACTGTGTGTTGCAGATTACAACACTGAAGAAATGTACCCATACACATTTTTTGGATTATTCGGATCACCTGGTAACATTTTACCTAGTACTTAAGGGCCCTACACATTTAAAGATCCACCACCGAGCTGCCTGACGGTGGATACGACCGACGGGCGACCCGGCGGTGGGGGGCAGTGACGGGGGGAGTGAAGTTTCTTCACTCCCCCTTTCACCCGGCTCCATAGAAGTGCAGGCAAATATGGACAAGATCGTCCATATTGGCCTGCATGCACAGCCGACAGGGCACCAGCAATGAACGAGCGCGGGGCCGCGCATCGTTCATCGCTGGTGACTCCACTTAAAGATATGAACGGTATCTTGTTCAATAATGAACGAGATCGTTCATAGCTTTGAAGATTGTTGGCCAGTGTGTAGGGCCTATTACATTTCCCATTAACTTACATAGTCTTTCATTAATGGATAAATTAGATTCTCCAGTGACTTTGTAGCAAGTGACAGTGTTGGCTAAATTAAGTCCTTAACATCATCACAAAGGGGTCTATTCATAAAGCAGTGAAAAGAGTGGATAAGTGAATTTGTGGAGAAGTTGCCCATGGCAACCTATCAGCTGCTGTGTACGATTGTATTGTATGCAAATTATAAATGTTACTTCAATGCCGATTGGTTGCCATGGTTGCCATGGGCAACTTCTCCACTGGCTCACTTCACCACACTTTTTACTGCTTCATGAATATAATATGTTACAATATTGAGATTTTGTGGACAAGAGATGTACGTAAGAGGTGGATGCAAGATGTTTTCTTATGCACATACATCCGAGATGGTTAATGCTGTGGGATGCAGATCGGAAGTGCATGGACATTCATGGGCTGTGACATTATGGCACTATGAAAATAAAGTAATATGAATACTGCACTTACATGTCAGCATATTTATCTATCTATAATATACCAACCAGCTGCTCATTCCACTATAAACAAAAGTAAAAATGAAACATACTGGGCGGGATGTAATGAAGTCTGAGTTCAGCAGCTGTGCAGGATGCCAACCGAACTCAGTAGTTTTTTTAAAGGGGCAATCATTTACAAGGCTAAACCATGCCTTCAAACTGATTGCCCCTTTAAAAATATGGTCGAGTTCGGCCACAATCCAACATGGCCGCTGAACTTGGACTACATTACATCCTGGCCTCTATGTTCATTTATCAAAAATATCAGAGTGAAGGTACATTAGGAAAAGCCTCAACCAGAGAAGCTGCAGAAACCACAGGGTCTCTCCCATGTTACTGTGCAAGGGACCTAGGGGGTCATTCTGACCAGTTCGCACGCAGCGGTTCTTCGCTGCGGTGCAAATGGGTTGGAAATGCGCATGTGCGGTGGGCTCATTGTGCACGCGCATCATTGCCTGCGACAATTGAGATCGCAGCGGCGATCGCAAGAAGATGGACAGGCGGGAGGCGTTCCGGCACCGATACTCACCGTTTCCAGCTGTTTTTGGGGAGTGGTAAGAAGAACAAAGGTGTGTCCAGGCGAACGGAGGGCGGATGTCTTACGTCAGGACCGGGACCTTCATCGCTGGATCCGGCACACTGGGTAAGTAGCTGCAGGGGTACTCTTGTTTTGAGTGAAACTTTTTTAGCATAGCAGGGCTGCACAAGCGTTCGCAGCCCTGCTATGCTAAAATACACTCCCCCCATACGCGGCGTCTAGTTGATCGCACCAGCAGCAAAATGTTGCTATGAGCGGTCGGAATGATCCCCCCTAATTCAGACCGGATTGTAGATGTGCTAAATTTAGCGCATCTATGATCAGAAACACAGACATGCGGGGGGATGCCCAGCACAGGGCTAGTCCGCCTCACAAGCACAAAAGCATTGCACGGTGGTGATGCTTATGTACTTGAAGAGTAGCTCCCTACCGGCACAGCTCCTGCACGCTGGCAGGGAGCTACTCGTCGCTGTCCGGTTTGCAGCTGCTTGTGACGTCATGCAGCCGCCGTGTGTGACATCACGCAGTCGCCTCAGGCAGAGGCGATTGCAGGGCTAAGATGGCCGTCAGTGATCAGGTCTGAATTAGGCTCAATAGCTGAAAAGCAAACACAGCTTAAAAATAAATCAAACAGCAATAGACAAGATGCTATCTGTCACACTCTCAAACACTTAACTGGCATGGTCAGATTTCATGCAACTGCACCGTCCCACCCTGTCCCCCCGTTTTTGACGAGGAGATCTGTTCTGCAGATCTGCATAATATAATGTTTAAATATTTTAAAAAATACTTTTTCAACTTTATTAAATAAAATACATTTTAAAAAACAATGTTGTTAACGCTTTTGAAGGTAAAAATCGTCAGTTAAGTGGTTTTAAGAAGCATGTTCTACTTTCAAGAAGTATTCTGATAAAAGGTTAAACATACTGAATAATGGCCATGTTACATCACTTACAATATAAAGCATTTAAAAAAAACTAACCTTCGGAAAGAGCAGCTGCTGTACAGTACTGTATACTGCGTCTGATGAATCCTGGATCATTACACTAGTGGGTACAGTAATATTGGCTTATATACTGATTTTAATCCCACATGATTCATTAGAATGAAATCCTTATAGAATTAGGAAACATCATGACAGTGGGCCTGTTTCATACACCATGGCAGTGCAATTTAATTGTGTAGTCCATTGCCAATTGTACTTCATGTTTTAGGAAACAAAAACTTCTTGAAGTTTATGCAGATTTAATGTAAAAAAATAATAATATGCAGTATATTTAATTTAATAGGTTCAGCAACTGCCTTAGGTTGTATACACTAGTGTGGATTATAATAATTATTATTATTAATATTATTTTTTTAAAACGTTTTTTTTATTGGGTAGATGAGATACAAGACATAGGTGGACAAAGATTAGGTACAATAGAGAACTTATATGGTCTTTTGAATACAAATGAATAAACATCCCAATCGGGGAGATCAATAACCATAACAAGCAATTTCCGTATATCTTATAGTCACTTCTAAAGAGAGCTTAAACTCATCAATTTTCAAAATATTATGAGATAGCGTATAGAGACAGGGGAAAGAAAGAAAAACAAAGAAAGAGAAGAGAGGGGGCAGAGTGGAAGATTGGTATAGAGGGAGCAGATTAGGGAAGACTCGACCGGTCCGGTCCTGAGAATATGGGGCTGTGGATAATGTTTAAAACTAACGGTATGACTTAGTCCTGTTAAAAGAAGGGAGGAGATGCCTTAAAAAAGGCCGTCCAGGGCTCCCAAGTCCTAAGAAAGGTCTCAGAAGAGCCCTTCAAGATGCCAGTGATGTGTTCCATAGTTTGAATGTGCCATATTTTCCCTATAATTTCCCCCGTGGTTGGAACCTCCGGGGATTTCCAATATGCTGCTATGGCACATCTAGATGCGAGGACCATGTGAGTGAATAGTTTAGTTTGACATCGCGATGCCCCAGGCAGTGACACAGAGAGCAGGAAATACTTGGGGAACAGGGGAATGGGGATCCCCAAAATTGTGGAAAATAGAGAGTCCAGTTCCCTCCAGAGGGGGAGCAGTCTAGGGCATTCCCACCAAATATGCAAGAACGTCCCATCCAGTGTCTTACATCTCCAGCACAGAGGAGATAGGTCTGGAAACATCCTGGCAAGACGGGTGGGAACATAATACCATCTATAGAAAAGTTTGTATGCGTTTTCCTTTGCACGAACACATATGGAACTAGATGCTAAGCTAGCGTATATGTCGGACCAGTCTTCGGAATCAAACGTTTCTCCCAGGTCCAATTCCCATGCCCTCTCGTGTGGTTCTCTATCTGCTTGTGAGGAGGGCCCCAATAATTTATAAATGGTAGAGATAAGTCCCTTAGCCGATTCTGTTCGCAGTGCAAGAGCCTCCAAAGAAGTCAGTGGTCTATGATTGAATTGCGTTAGTAGCGTTGAGTGGAAGTGTCGGATTTGTAGGTATTGGAAGAAGAGGGAGCGCGGTAACATGAGTTTAGCTTGAAGATCTGTAAAAGATGGGAGAGTGTGATCTGTAGCTATGTCATTTAATAGTTTGATCCCCTTCTCCCGCCACTGCGGTAGGGCATTGGGGTGTCGGCCTGGTTGGAACAGGGGGTTATCAAATAGCAGAACTAAGGGGCTAGGGGGCGGCGCCAGGTGGTATTTACGGTTAGCCATGTCCCATATGTCCAAGGAGTGGGAGATTACTGGGTGTGATTTAATGGAACTGGGGCGTGACAGACAGGGAAGCCACAGCAAAGAGGGGATATAGTTCAACTTCATAGAGTCGGTTTCTATTGTGACCCAGACTCTCTCCGTTTTCGGTGTATTCCATTGAATACATTGTGCAAGTTTGGACGCTATGTAGTAAGCCTTGAAATCCGGTACCCCCAGACCGCCCTCCGATGTGTGTTTCTGTAAAGTCACTCTGGGTTTTTTTTTAGACCAGATAAAATGGGACGTGGCGTGTTGAAGGTTTTTGAAGACGTAAGGTGGCACCCGCACCGGGAGGGTTTGGAACAAATAGAGGAGTCTGGGCAAGAGGTTCATTTTAACTGCGTTGATACGCCCGATCCACGAGATATAATGGGTACCCCAATTTTCAAGATCCCTTTGAAGCTGGGAGAGAAGCTTGGGGAAATTCGCTTGAAAAAGTTGGGAATAGTTTTTGGTTATAGCAACTCCCAAATACGTAAGTTGCTTTGTATTCCATCGAAAATTGAAGCTGTTGGCCAACATATTTTTCGTGGATTGCAAAATATAAAAGTCTAGGACCTCAGTCTTGTCTGGGTTAATTTTATAGCCAGAATGTGTACCAAACTCCTCTATTTCCCGAAAAAGATGGGGTAATGAATGTATGGGATCGGAAATTGTAAGTAACACGTCATCGGCATATAGTGCAATTTTGTGTTCAATAGCACCCACTTTCACTCCCTTAATTAAAGGGTTGGCTCGGATCCTAGTAGCAAGGGGTTCTATAGAGAGGGCAAATATTAGTGGGGATAGTGGACAGCCCTGACGCGTACCGTTAGTAATTTGAAAAGACGGGGACATAACCCCGTTGGCAAGTACAGTTGCTTTAGGATTTCCATATAGAGCTGAGACTCCCTGAAAGAATTGTCCTGTAATCCCTGCTTGTTGAAGCGTGTGGAACATAAAGGGCCATTTAATCCGGTCGAATGCCTTTTCAGCGTCCAGTCCTAGGACCAGCGCTGGCTTCTTTTGTCTGTGAATTTCATGTATCAGGTCCACCGTTCTGCGCGTGTTATCTAAGGCTTGACGACCCGGAATGAAACCGACCTAGTCCGGATGTACAAATTGAGGGAGAAGAGACCCCAATCTGTTGGCCAATAGTTTTGCGTATATTTTGATATCAACATTTAAGAGCGATATGGGCCTATAATTAGTAACCAACTCAGGGTCTCGACCGGGTTTTGGGATCACAACTATACTTGCCAAGGAGGTCAGAGCGTCAAAAGAAGCACCGTGTAGTATATCGTTAAAGAAACTTGTTAGGAAAGGAGTGAGTACCGCCGCACACTTTTTATAATATTGGGGGGAGAAGCCATCCGGGCCTGG
Organism: Pseudophryne corroboree; assembly: GCF_028390025.1. NCBI lineage: Eukaryota > Metazoa > Chordata > Amphibia > Anura > Myobatrachidae > Pseudophryne > Pseudophryne corroboree. The sequence goes on along the minus strand of NC_086449.1, from coordinate 128,215,697 downwards.
GGCAGCTGATGTCTTGAGAATTTTAATGGCATTAAGAATTTCTATATCTGTGAAATCGGTATTTAAGTCTAACAATTGCTGGTCCGAGATCCGGGGAAGTAAAATATCAGTGAAAAAGGTAGATAGGGAGGGAATGTCTCCTGGTTCACGTTGGGGGGTGGCAGTATGTAGATTATAAAGGGCTTCATAGTAGGTTTGGAATTCTCGAACAATTGCCTCTAGGTCGTACGTGACGTTCCCCGTGGTGGGGGACCGTACTTTGTTAATCAAGTTTGAGGCCTTTTTTTCCCGAAGTTTATTAGCTAGGACCGAGTCGGCTTTGTCTGCCTTATCATAATATTTCTGCTGGAGCCGTCTTAAGATAAAGGCCGATCTGCGTGACAATATAGTGTTGAGCCTGCCTCTAAGCGTGGTAATTTGCGAGAGCAAAGCAGGGGTGGGACGCAATTGGTGTTCCGCTAGTAGCAATGCTATTTCAGTTTCTAAGGCCGAGATTTCACGTTGAGTTTGTTTCCGACGGTGCGATGCCACACTAATGAGCTTACCTCTAATCGTTGCTTTATGAGCCTCCCAGATGATACTACTAGCGATCTCATCAGAGACATTGATCTCAAAGTATTCTGAGATAGCCGACCGAACGTCCCGGAGAGTGGAGGGATCCAGTAGGAGGCTATCGTCCAGTCTCCAGGACCCGGACCTACCATTGAAACCCCCAAGGTCAAACATGAGGACCGTTCCCGAGTGGTCAGTCCACGAGATTGGTTTAATACCCGCCAGGGCCGGCGCCACCATTAGGCAGCTTTAGGCAGCTGCCTATGGGCGCTGGCCACTGGAGGGCGGCATGCTCCACTTAGATCCATTTAACAAAAAAAAAATATATTTTTCTATGTAAGCCAGGAGGCGGCCGCGGCGAGTATCTAGTCTGCCACCAAGGGCAGTGTATTTGTTTTCCTGCAGCTGCTCCATGTCTCTAATAGACGGAGCTGCGGCCCGGGTACGAGAGAGCAAGTCAGGAGACGGGCGCCACACAAGACAGCCTAGACGTCAGCGCTAACATGCTGTGCGCTTGTTTACAAGTTGATCACTCACCCTGTGTGGCGCCCGTCTCCTGACTTGCTCTCTCATACCCGCAGCTCCATCTAGTTCTGCTAGAGACATGGAGCAGGGGCAGGGCTGTCAGCATTATGCGGAGGAGAGTCAGACTCAGAGGCATCATTAGTAAGGATTGCAGCCCTTTTATCCCCGCCTCCGCCCTTGACAGCACTTCAAGTTCTCCCCTCTGGCAACCAACGACGATCCCTCGCCCTAGCATTGTCATCATTACTGCTGCCGGAAGCCCCAAGATGAGGGCAGAAGGGTGACGCTGTGGATGGTGATGCCTACTGCATCCGAAAGGCGAGAATGCACTGCTGTGACGCCAGGTTAGAACTCTGCTCCTGCGGGCACACACAGTTACACCCCCCAGTGTCTTCCTATCTCCTCCCTGCCGCCCCGCGTCTCTGTACCCCTTCCCTGCCGCCCCGCGTCTCCCTATCCCTTCCCTTCCACACGCGTCTCCTTATCCACTCCCTGCCGTCCCGCATCTCCCTATCCCCTCCCTGTCGCCCGGCGTCTCCCTATCCCCTCCCTGTCGCCCGGCGTCTCCCTATCCCCTCCCTGTCGTCCCGCATCTCCGTACCCCTTCCCTGCCGCCCGCGTCTCCCTATCCCTTCCACACGCGTCTCCCTATCCCCTCCCTGCCGCCCCGCATCTCCGTACCCCTTCCCTGCCGCCCGCGTCTCCCTATCCCTTCCACACGCATCTCCCTATCCCCTCCCTGCAGCCCCGTGTCTCCGTACCCCTTCCCTGCCGCCCGCGTCTCCCTATCCCTTCCAGACGCGTCTCCCTATCCCCTCCCTGCCGCCCCACGTCTCCGTACCCCTTCCCTGCCCCCCGCGTCTCCCTATCCCTTCCACACGTGTCTCCCTATCCCCTCCCTGCCGCCCCGCGTCTCCGTACTCCTTCCCTGCCGCCCCGCATCTACCTATCCCCTCCCTTCCGCCTGCGTCTCCGTACCCCTTCCCTGCCGCCCCGCGTCTCCCTATCCCTTCCCTTCCACACGCATCTCCCTATCCCCTCCCTGCCGTCCCGCATATCCCTATCCCCTCCATGCCGCCCCACGTCTCCGTACCCCTTCCCTGCCGCACTGCGTCTCCCTATCCCTTCCACACGCATCTCCCTATCCCCTCCCTGCCGTCCCGCATCTCCCTATCCCTTCCACATGCGTCTCCCTATCCCCTCCCTGCTGCCCCGCATCTCCGTACCCATTCCCTGCCGCCCGCGTCTCCAAATCCCTTCCACACGCGTCTCCCTATCCCCTCCCTGCCGCCCCGCGTCTCCGTACCCCTTCCCTGCCGCCCGCGTCTCCCTATCCCTTCCACACGTGTCTCCCTATCCCCTCCCTGCCGCCCCGCGTCTCCGTACCCCTTCCCTGCCACCCCGCATCTACCTATCCCCTCCCTTCCGCCTGCGTCTCCGTACCCCTTCCCTGCCGCCCCGCGTCTCCCTATCCCTTCCCTTCCACACGCATCTCCCTATCCCCTCCCTGCCGTCGTGCATATCCCTATCCCCTCCCTGCCGCCCCACGTCTCCGTACCCCTTCCCTGCCGCCCTGCGTCTCCCTATCCCTTCCACACGCGTCTCCCTATCCCCTCCCTGCCGTCCCGCATCTCCCTATCCCTTCGCTGTCGCTCCGCATTTCCCTATCCCCTCCCTGCAGCTTCGCATCTCCTTATCCCCTCCCTGCAGCCCGGCGTCTTTCTATACCTTCCCTGCAGCCCGACGTCTCCCTATCCTCTCCCTGCATCCCTGCATCTCCCTATCCCCTCCCTGGGTGTAGTACGGGTGACCGGCGGTCTCCTGACCGCCGGTCACCTTATCGACGCCGAGATCCCGGCAGCATACCGACGCCGGGATCCCGGCGGGGAGGGGCGAGTGCAGCAAGCCCCTTGCGGGCTCGCTGCGCTCGCCACGCTGCGGGCTCGGTGGCGACCTGCAGCTTCGCAGCTTCACTTCTCCTTATCCCCTCCCTGCAGCCTGGCGTCTCTCTATCCCTTCCCTGCAGCCCGACGTCTCCCTATCCTCTCCCTGCATCCCTGCATCTCCCTATCCCCTCCCTGGGTGTAGTACGGGTGACCGGCGGTCTCCTGACCGCCGGTCACCTTATCGACGGCGAGATCCCGGCAGCATACCGACGCCGGGATCCCGGCGGGGAGGGGCGAGTGCAGCAAGCCCCTTGCGGGCTCGCTGCGCTCGCCACGCTGCGGGCTCGGTGGCAACCTGCGGTCGCCACAGGTTCTATTCCCACTCTATGGGTGTCGTGGACACCCACGAGTGGAAATAGTCCCTGTTGGTCGGCATGCCGACCATCGGGATAGTGAGCCGTCGGGCTCAACGAGGAGGTCATGTGACTGTCGGTCAGCTGACCGGCGGTCACATGAAGACCACCCCCCCTCCCTGCAGTTTCGCGTCTCCTTATCCCCTCCCTGCAGCCCAGCGTCTCCCTATCCCCTCCCTGCAGCACGGCGTCTCCCTATCCCTTCCCTGCAGCCCGGCGTCTCTATCATCCTGCGTCTCCCTATCCCCTACGTGCAGCCCGGCGTCTCCCTATCCCTGCAGCCCTGCGTCTCCCTATCCCTTCCCTGCAGCCTGGCATCCCCCTATACCTTTCCTGCCATCCCGCGTCTCCCTATCCCCTCCCTGCAGCCCTGTGTCTCCCTATCCCTTCCCTGCAGCCCGGCATCTCTTAATCCCATCCCTGCAGCCCGGCATCCCCCTATACCCTCCCTGCCATCCCGCGTCTCCCTATACCCTCCCTGCAGCCCAGCGTCTCCCTATCCCCTCCCTGCAGCCTTGCATCTCCCTATCCCTTCCCTGCAGCCCGGCGTCTCCCTATCTCTTCCCTGCAGCCCAGCGTCTCCCTATCCTTTCCCTGCAGCCCAGCATCTCCCTATCCCTTCCCTGCAGCCTGGCGTCCCTGTATACCCTCCCTGCCATCCCGCGTCTCCCTATACCCTCCCTGCAGCCCGGCATCTCCCTATCATCCTGCATCCCCCTATCCCCTCCCTGCTGTCCCGCATCTCCCTACCCCCTCTTTGCAGCCTGGCATCTCCCTATCCCCTCCCTGCAGTCCTGTGTCTCCCTATTCCCTCCCTGCAGCCCAGCGTCTCCCTATCATCCTGCGTCTCCCTATTCCCTCCCTGCAGCCCGCCGTCTCCCTATCCCCTCCCTGCAGCCCGGCGTCTCCCTATCATCCTGCGTCTCCCTATACCCTCCCTGCAGCCCGGCATCTCCCTATCCCCTCCCTGCAGCCCGGCGTCTCCCTATCATCCTGCGTCTCACTATCCCCTCCCTGCAGCCCGGCGTCTCCCTATCCCCTCCCTGCAGCCTGGCGTCTCCCTATCATCCTGCGTCTCTCTATCCCCTCCCTGCAGCCCGGCGTCTCCCTATCATCCTGCGTCTCCCTATCCCCTCCCTGCAGCCCAGCGTCTCCCTATCCCCTCCTTGCCGTCCCGCATCTCACTATCCTCTCCCTGCAGCCCGGCGTCTCCCTATCCCCTCCCTGCCGTCCCGCGTCTCACTATCCCCTCCCTGCAGCCCGGTGTCTCCCTATCATCCTGCGTGTCCCTATCCCCTCCCTGTCACCCTTTCAAGATTCTGCTACGGGGGACCATAAATTTCTAGTTACAACCCAGGTGCCTATCTATAATACAACAGACTGTGGTATTATACTATATATGGATTTGTGGCTGGATGCATTTTAACTTGTGTGCATTTAATATAATATTTGTCTTAAGGTTTTCTTTTTTTTCTATTTTGCTGCTTCAGGAGGATCAACATACTATTAACAAAGCCTCAGGGGGAGGAGGAGTTGGGGGGGGGGCAGTTAAATTTTGCCTAGGGCGCCGAGAAACCTTGCACCGGCCCTGATACCCGCATAGGTAACTTTCGATGCCAGAGAGCGAGATACTAGTATCATATCAATTCTGGCATATACTTGGTAGGGCGCAGAGTAGTGGGTGTAATCTTTAGCCATAGAGTTCTTAAGGCGCCAGGAATCTAATAGCATCAGCCTATTCATACCCTCACCCAGGACCTGCGACGTTCGCAGTATCTCAGGGGAATACTTGATCCGTGTGACAGCTTTTTTATCCAAGGTCGGGTCTAGAACCGCATTAAAGTCACCACAAATCAATACATGACCCCGAGAGAATCTCTCGATTTGTCTGAATATACTGCGAAAGAATCGTCCCTGGCCAGTATTCGGAGCATACAGGCTAACCAGGGTTATTGTCTCCGCTCCGATGGCGCCCAGCAACATAAGAAATCTACCCTCCGGATCTGCTAAAGACTTAGTCAGAGTAAAAGGAACCTTATTGGATATCAGGATAGCAACCCCTCTTTTCTTGCAGGGGGCAGATGCGAAATAGGATTGTGGAAAGCGCTTACCTCGTAATTGTGAGTGGGGACCCGTCATGTGAGTCTCCTGTAACATCACAATGTCAGCCTTCTCGCGTCTGCAAGCATCTAGGACCAGCGTACGGCGTTTGGGGGAGTTAAGACCATTAACGTTCAAGGAGAAGACCTTCAAACCCATGGGACAGGCCATCCACAAGGATCTCTCGAGTTCCGCTAAAAAAACGTAGGAAAATTGAACTGGACCGGTCGAGTCAGGGAAAGAGAAAAGGAGGGGGGGAGAGGAGGAGGGAAGGCGATGAGCGAAAAGGTGGAGAGGAGAGAAACCAGAAAGAAAGTAGAGGGCCTCAATAGGCCAGAGCCTCTTGCATATTGGACCCCAACTATGGGGCCAAGCATGATAGTGATATATAGGAATGCACTAGAATTAAAAGGGGAAAGAAAAAACATGGTAAACAGTAAGCACAAAAATGACCTCCACTAGAGGAGGAGAGAAAGTTTAGGGCTGGCGAAACACCACAGGCCCCCAAACCATTAAACAGACCTCCCTATAAGGGAGGAGTCAGGGTGGTGGATTCGTAACACACAAAGTGCAACCCATGATCAACAATAACATCTAAAACAGGTATATTGAGTTAACTACTGAGAGAGACAGAGTACAAAAAGAAAAGAACAATTGCATCCATCAGTGTAGATATTTAACAGCAGGTGGTGTGTAGGCTGCAGCCAGGTCCCCAATTGAGGGTAGTTACAACAACATCATTCAACTATAAGTATGTACCGCTAAACAACCCTCGTTACAACTCAGCACTAAGGAGGCCGAGCGCAAGGAGGGAAACCATTAAGAACGCACCTGTGGGAGAAATTAAACCGTTACATTTCCGTCTCCAAACGGACTATTAAACTAAGCGCTTGATAGCTCCAAGTCAAGGCGGGGCAGAGTCATTTTTCGGACCACGGCGCGCCTGTTGCCATGTCGCCTGAGGTGGACGGGTTCGCTGTGATTTAGGGGAGCCCGGAGGAACATTACCGGAATTAGCTTCAGGCAGTATATCTAAATCCTCCAGCAATTTTTGACCTTGTTCTACCGTCTTGGCTGTGCGAACAGTGTTGTCCGCTAGAACTTGGAGCTGGAAGGGAAAGTTCCTTCTATATTTAATGTTGTGCTGGCGCAGAATTCTGGTAATGGGCTGAAGGTCCCTCCTTTTCTGTATGGTAGAAGGTGCTAGATCTTGGTACAGTTGGACTTGAGTGTCCCTAAATGTGATGGATGGTGTATCTCTGGTCGCCACAACGATCCTCTCTTTCGTCTGGTAGTAGTGCAGGCGAGTGATAATATCTCGGGGCTGTTGGTCCGGTGGGGGCCTGGCTCTGAGTGCCCGGTGCGCCCTATCGAGAAGAAGTTCGTTATCATGAAGTCCAGGAAGAATATGCCGGAAGAGATCTTTAAGGAATGCGGGTATAGATGGCGCCGAGATTGTCTCAGGAACACCCCGAATCCGCAGGTTATTCCTGCGCGATCTGTTCTCCATATCCTCTTGTTTCTCCTTAAGGTCGGCAATTTCAGATCTGAGGAGAGAGAGCTCCTTTTCCACTGAGCTTTAATATCGGCATATGTTGTCCGTTTTGGACTCCAGGGCGTCTGTTCTCGTACCAAGAGAGGTCAGTTCAGATTTAAAGTCGTCCACTGCCCGCTTGAGCTCCTGTTGAAAGGTCAGTTTTATTCCGTCAACTAGGGTAGTAAGGACAGATTGTATGAACGGGTCTATGTCCAGTTCCGGCGGGAAATCGGGGGGAGATGATCCCGCACGATATGTATTCTGTGGCAGAGCTTTAGATTTGGGTGTAAATATAGAAGGAGTAGTCGCAGCCGACGCTTTTTTGTTCTTGTTAGACATATTAACAGCTGGCCCGCTGTCACTTAGGAACACAAAGTATGCACGAATCCACAGGTAGAATTAAATAGAAAAACACTGGGCATGGGGGTCACACGTGGGTAGCATCAGTCCATCATCTGTAAGGCCAGGATGCTGGTTATTTTCGAGCGCTGTGACCGTGCTCCCAATATGTGAGGGCTGTGTACCCCAGGTCGGGGGCGGTGGGGCGTCTGTCCTGGCACAGGCCGCAACCCGCACGGGCACCAGGAGTGTCCGCCGGCTCCGCAGCGAGCACCAGGGAGCTGCTGACAGGTATGAGCAGCACGGGGGAAGCTTTTAAAGATGGTTGGGGTAGCTCAGGCAGGGCTATTTTAGTTATTACAGTGGGAGCTGTAAGGCCACACGTCCTCTCTCTTAAAGGCCTCTTATTCGGACCAGGTCCTTCTTATTTGCCCCCTCGGTTGTCCAAAGGGGAACAGGCACCTTCAGGCAGTGTCAGCCTATTCACAGAAATCTAATATGGCCGCCGTGGCCCACCAGAAGCAGTTCCCCCCCCTGCAGATAATATATAGGGCCGTGCTGGGGTCCCCTCTCACCGCTGTGGGGCTTGCTGCAGGCCTCGAGGGGCAGGTGAGGCAATGTGAGCGGCCCAGGGACAAACGAGCAGCTCCGGATCGCGGGAACGAGCGTCTCCGGCTCCACGGAGCTCAAGGTCCGGGTAGCCGCCGCACTCGAGTCCCCGGCTTCCGGCGCGGCTAGGCCGCAGCACGCAGGGGCCGAACAAACGGATCCCCAGCACCGCGGGTGCCAGCGGCCGGCTCTGGGGGTCGTCAGGAGCATCAGGGGACCGAAGGATCTGGTGTACAGGGCGACGGGCAGCCAGCGAGAAGGCCCCAGCCGAAGGCCTCCTCCAATATGGCCGCCGGCCGTCTCACAGAGCGGGCGGGCCGGCTCCCCTTCCCTCACAGCTTGATATCGGCAGCAGGCAGCAGGCTGGGGAGGCAGAAAGTGCTCCTGGGCAGCGTCCAGTATCCAAGGAGATCCCTGGGAGGGAGAGTTATCAGGTCCACTGCAAGTCCCCAGCGATGGAGGCCCACGGTGGGCTGGAGTGAAAATCAAGGCCCCGGTCAGGAGGGCTCAGGTAGGCCGCAGTCCACAGGAGCTCTGTATCCGCTCCCCGACTCCGCAGCCTTCACCCAGACACCCCAGGGGGGCTAGAGAAGTCAGCAGGTGAGGCAGGGTTATTGAGATTGCCCTGTTAGTGGCTTTTAAAGCTTAACTTTGTAGGAGCTCCATCCAGGCACGTCTGGCTTCCTTAGCAGCTAGGCCACGCCCCCCTATTATTAATATTATTAATCATCATCTTTACAGATATTTGTAAGGCCCCACTGTGGTCTACAGCGCCAGACAGCTGGGAAAACAGGACTCATAAAAAAAGGCACATAGATCAAATAAAATCAGACCGGAAAGGAAAGTTTAGGGTAGCCTCTGCTCACGAGAGAGTTTACATTGTAATAGAAAGAAGACTCATCTAGTACAAGAGGAGCAAGTTGTTCAGAGTAGATACTGGGACAGCTGTAAGTGCATTAGTGTGGGCAGTACAGGCGGAAGTATGGGAAACTTTATTGAATAGATGGGTTTTGATAGAGTATGTAAGGATATGAAGGTTGTGAGGGAATGTGATTTGGAGTGGTAGGGTGTAGGGTAGCACGGTTGGTATGAATGAGACAAGGGGCGGGATGTAATGAAGTCCAAGTTTGGTGGCTGTGCGGGATGCCGGCCGAACTCGGACGCTTTTTTAAATGAGCAATCATTTACAAGTGGGTTGAAGTGGAGATTAATGGGTGATGAGAATACCAGAGTAGAATAGATTCTAAATATTATTTGTGACGATCTCATCTTCTCCGATCATTGTTATGTCACCAACTTCTATCATTCAGTTTTATGCCTCTCTAATCACCACCATCTTTCCTTCTTCTCTGCCTTCCTCCTGCACCCCCACTCTACCGAAAGCCAGGAACACTGTGCTACATTAACAGCCTTGCCCTATATTTTTTTTTTTATCTTTTATTGCACCTCTTCTCACTCTGAATTCCTCTCAGGCTTTCCCCAATATTGCTCTATAACATCATTGTCACAATTCTTCATGTTGGTTGTTTTCACCAAGGACCCCCACAATGGGATTTGGGCTTTGCTGCACCCAATACACAGGTTGCAGCCATCTGACCGTGTTTCTAATGCATGGAGCTTGTGGACTCTGGAGGAACCAAAGGAAGGTAGTAAAATGGACTCAGTGAGGCATACTAAAGAGTGGTCATCAGAAATGGGTCAATACCTGATCAGTAATGTGGCACCAGGGGATGGGCACTATCAGATCAGAAGAATACCCAAAGTCAGAAGCAGTGCCAAGGGACCAAGGAAAGGAGAATCGTCAGACAGACCAAATCTAAATGTATGTACAGTATGTAGAGATTACAAGCAGAACAGAAGCTGGATATTAGGTAGTGAGCCTAATAGGCTGGCACTAAATAGTGCCCAGAGATTTCCTTAAATAGGAAGGGAATTTGAATTTACAAAGTGTATAACGTGGTCTGCCAGGCGCAAAGTGTATAACGTGCTCTGCCTAGCGCAATATGTATAACGTGCTCTACCTGGCACAATATGTATAACATGCTCTACCTGGCGCAGTGTGTATAGGAGGTTCTACCTGGTGCAATGTGTATTAGCTTCACTACTGTGTGGTGTAATGTGAATTGCCAGTATTATGTGGCCCCGCCCCTTCCCCACGAAGCAACGCCCCTAAATTTTTGCTGCGCGCCTATGCCGCGCACTGTCTGTGCTTTTGCATGTAGGAAGGGGTGGACCAATTCACTTTCTGCCTTAGGGCGCCGAAATGTCTAGTTACAGCTCAGGAGCAGGGTCCTAGATGATACACTGCCCAGCAGCACTGACACCCCATCCTCCCCCTTTCAACACTTTGTAGTGTCCAAATTAAGTGTTTTTATACTTTAATAGTAAGATTAATAAAAACCTTCATTCCGACGGGACCCAGAAAAGGACAGGTAGGACCCCAATTTTTAAAAGTGAAGGTTCCCTGGGACCCACTATTTTTTTTGGACTCAGTGCGATCACTGGGGTGTACATATACAAGGAGTTGTCACTCATATCAAACAGTCCAGCGTCCTGGGTGCCCTCCAATGCAGGGGTTAAAGAAAGAGTGATCTGGCGTCACTCATGGTCACAGTATAAATAATAAGGCCGTTACATCTGTATACTTCTGTATGTTTCAATTTTATGAAAACATTTTCAGCTGACGTCATGCTCACTGTGAATGGGTGCCATTCTGAGGTCAGTGGAAGTCTGGGACAGCAGTAAGCATAGCAGCACATGGGGCTTGGTGAAGAGTATTTAAGGTAAGCCACAGTTATCTTTATTTTACTCTTGATGAAAATTTTGTTATGAAATTGAAACATTAAGAAGTTTATAGGTGTAACCGCCTTATCAATATTTATATACTGACCGGGAGTGCCGCCAGATCACACTTTGTTTATATATGTACAAACCTTCACAATTTGATCCGGTTTCCACAAATTTAAACATTAAATGTTTCATCAACCATATCAATGGCGTTTATGAAGATCTTCAGCCACATCATAACTCTAAAGAGAATAATCTATCTATCTGTTGCTGAACATACAGCATTGAACAACCTGGCTAAATACACTGATATTGTCATCCGCCCAGCAGACAAGGGCGGAGGCATAGTGGTACAAGACCTACAGGCTTATAAATCAGAAATCTACAGACAACTCTCTGATACAGCTACTTATCATCTGCTGCTCTCGGATCCAACGACAACCTACAAAAGAGAAATTGACGACATTCTGGATGAAGCTGTCAAGGAAAGCGTCATTAATTCTAAGACCAAGGATCTTCTTACAGTGGAATGGCCGGTAATTCCGGTGTTATACACCATTCCAAAACTCCACAAGAACCCTACGAGCCCACCCGGCCGGCCAATCATTGCAGCCCGGGATTCCCTTTTCTACAACATTTCAAAATTTTTGGATTTCTATCTACAACCGATTGTGCAGGATCAAGCAATTTGCCTTAAAGACACCACTGCATTCCTGATAGAAATTGAGAAATTATCTCCACTTCCCGAAAAGTATTTGATGTGCACCATTGACGTCATTAGCCTATATACCAATATTCCCCATCACAGAGGTATTGAGGCAGTCAGGCGTTACATCACGGGTTCACAAAAATACTCTGGTCCTGATTCTGAATTTTTCATTCGGCTCTTAGAATTGACCCTGACTCACAATTATTTTTTGTTTGATGGGAAGATATACAGGCAGGGCTCGGGCTGCGCGATGGGGTCTTGCGTGGCTCCGAGCTTTGCCAACCTCTTTATGAGGGAGGTTGAAGATGATTTGTTCTTATTCAACCCCAAAGTATCTAACAACATCAAGGCATACTACAGATACATCGATGACATCTTTGTTTTGTGGTCAGGCACTGAAAATCATTTCGTACAAGCAATGCAAGAAATCAATAATTTAGATTCTTCAATCAAGTTCACTTTTTCCTCTAGTTATAATGAGATTCATTTTTTAGATGTGTCCATCAGACAAGACGCTTCCCATCAATTGCATACCTCCCTGTTCACAAAGGACACTGACAGAAATACTACTCTACATGCGAATAGTCACCACCCTCCAGCATTGAAATGGGGATTACCCTATTCGCAGTTCATCAGAATCAAGCGCATTTGCAGTGATCCTTTGGAAGCAAGTAAACAAATGGATATCATGATACGCAAATTTATCCTCAGAGGGTATAAATTAAAACCTTTAAAAAAAGCTAAAGAAAGAGCACTATCACAAGATCGTGCAAATCTATTATTGAAAACACAGTCCAAAAAGAATTTCAATTGCATAGTATGGCCACAAGAATATTCTACTTCTAACGTTGAAGTTATGCGAAAGGCGAAAAAAATTTGGCCAATTGTGACACGAGACAAACAACTCAGTGCACTCAAGGACACTTCTATCCTACCCTCATACCGGCGGGGGCGTAACATCAAAGATGCAGTGGTACATAACGATATCACTAACTTCAGATCCCCTCAGACCACACATTTTCTATCTCGCAAACCGGGTAACTTCAAATGCCTCGGTTGCACCACATGCAGCAGCTTGGAAACAGGAGCCACCTTTTATCATCCAAGGTCGGGCAAAGAATTCAAGATCAAGAAACCTTATACATGCACGAGTCGGTATGTAGTCTATTACATCAAGTGCCCATGCGGCCTATTATACATTGGAAAGACTATTCGTCAATTCAAGGAACGAATAGCACTACACCGATCAAGTATAAGAGCTGCCTTAGAAGGTCGTGGAGGGGACCAGCCTGTGGCTCGGCATTTTAAAGAATTCAACCACAGCATCTCTTCCATTCGCTACAAAATTATAGATGGAGTGTCAGAATCCCCAAGAGGAGGAAATAGAGGTCGCACGTTGTTACAGAAAGAGGCCAATTGGATCCATACGCTACAGACCGTCAAACCCCAGGGACTTAATGATGTTCTTTCTTACACTAGCTTTCTTTGATGCGACATGAACTTCCTTTAATTGATCACTTTATAGTCTGTTAGTTGATTGGAGTACAGTCATCATTATATACATTATACAGTTATTGATGGGGCAATAGTATAGCCTAGAATCACATGTCTTCTTTTGTGATTCATTAACCACAGCTTAACTATTTATGCATACCGTTTTTCCACGTTGATATTTTAATGCATTATAATGTTTCATTTTTGGATAGAAGTTGCTATTTGCCCTTCCTCTCACTGACAGCATCTTGCACTGCATAATGCTGGACAGTTATTGAAGGGGCAATAATACAGCTTAGAAACACGTCTTCATTTGTGATTCATTAACCACAGATAAACTGTTTATGCACACCGCTTTTTACGTAGACAATATAGTGCATAATATTATTTCTATTTTGGTTAGAATTTGCCATATGCCCTTCCCCTCACTGACTGCATCTTGCACTGCAGAATACTGGACAGGAATGAGTCATTGTTTACATTTTCTCCTGCAGCCGTTTCTATGTTTGGTTTCCTTGGTGATGGGTTCACTTCTCACGTCATCCGCCACGCCCCCCTCTGACGCCGGGTCGCCGGCGCTGGCCAGCGCCAATGACGTCATCGGGTCCCTGCGGGTGCCGTGGTCGGATTGTACACGCGGTGATTAGGTAAGCTATAAATTTTATTACATTGTACTATCTGGTTGTCTTGATAAAAGGGTTATCCCCTGAAACGTTGGCATTTAACCACTTAGTCTGAGTCGTTTTTGCAAGTCTCTGAGTGCCAGCCGTTTTTTCCTGCTGTATATATATATATATATATATATATATATCCACTTGTTATCCTGCACTCTCATCTTATCTTTTAAGGAAGAAGGCGGGTGCTCCCAATGGGCTGTGTCAGGTCCACTCATAAATAGCAAAAGTTCCACAATGTGGAGGGTGCACTCTCACTGATATATACTAAATCAATCTATTGAATCAGCCACTGTGTCTTCTTAATCACCAGATGCTTTTATTGTCGACGTTTCGGTCAGTTCACAGACCTTTTTCAAGACAGGTGTTGTACCAGTTTAACATTCCAGTTTGCTCAAAGAATACATACAAAAATTAATCTGCAAAGGACAAAAAAAAATGACAGTTATGATCACATGCCTCACAGGCCCCATGAAGAATAGTCACCCAAAAATAGTAGAACCGCCACCTCAATAAAAACAGAGTGATAAATCCTATCATGTGATCATATATCCCCAAATGGTATTCATAATCACACCCTCTGTTCAGCCACATTGCACAATGTGAAGAGTTCACATTAAAAGATGAAAGAGTAATAGGAATCGAACAAGTTAAAGTAACTGCACGTGGTGGAGATAGATTCAACACATTATGTCGTAGGGAGGACTTCTGGATATATCAACTAGATACATTATATCCAGAGGGCTTGAATGATATGGTAGAGCTGAACCATATCAGTTAAAGTAGAAAGAATACGTAATAAGTAAAGTAAACCAAATCGAAGCAGTTTTTTTGGTGCAGATTTTTTCTGTAGTAAGGGGGAACCTGATATATTGATATTTTGTATGGGGCTACGCCAATGGGGGGGTATTTGAATTTCCTTGATCCATCACATGGATGCCTTTAAGAATACACCATGCTTGACACCAGATGTCCATCTGGGTCACGCGTGATGTTGTGACGATAAAGGTTATATTAGAATCACGAAAACCTCGCTGCATATAGATTATTGATTATGGTAGTATAATGTGAATTCAGAACATATGGGGTTCTCATGTGGGATGAGAATAATGCCATGGGTGGGATTAGCGTTCTGGGAGTATAGTCTCGATGGATGTGTGAGTCTATACAATACATATTTGGGAGATAGTTAGTAATTTAATGTTCTATTTCTTGAGAAGATTAATAAAAGTACTAAAAATACTATCATTGGATTTATCCCTCGATACAAAAATAAACTATAGTTAGAAAATAATATGTAAGCTCAGTTTTATTATTATTTTATTATTATTATTATATTTTTTATACTTATAATTATAGATATATATGTTTTATATGGAAATATTGATTATATGATGTGATCAAAATACTGGCCTGATGATTACTGAAATGTATGTGATAACCCACAATATAGTCAATAAATGGACAAAAGCACAATTAGGTTGTCTGCTATATTGTATTAATATACAAGAGAAATGATCATACATATTTGTCCTTATTAATATATAGTATAAAGAGACTCTAAATGACATATGCCTCACAGGCTGGGGAAACGGATAGAAAACTGTTTGGATAATAAAGACAGCATGTAAACACACACACCAAGCTATCACACAGCTGAGAAGGAGGATCAATTACGGGACCCGGAGAGCGGGTGAGGTGCGCACCCGCACAGACCTTAATGTGGGGGATAAAAGGAGGAGACCAGTGATCACATTTTTACTGACTGAGGAAGCTGCTGATTGAACTACAGGCGGGGAAACGCGTCTCTTTTAAGTATCACGATCGAGACCTAGCTGGTGAACCACAGAACCAAGATCTGCTCAAATTGCTGGGACTTGCTACCAAACCTCCGGATAAGGGCCCTCATTCCGAGTCGTTCGCTCGGTATTTTTCATCGCATCGCAGTGAAAATTTGCTTAGTACGCATGCGCAATATTCGCACTGCGACTGCGCCAAGTAATTTTACAATGAAGATAGTATTTTTACTCACGGCTTTTTCATCGCTCCGGCGATCGTAGTGTGATTGACAGGAAATGGGTGTTACTGGGCGGAAACACAGCGTTTTAGGGGCGTGTGGATGAAAACGCTACCGTTTCTGGAAAAAACGCAGGAGTGGCCGGAGAAATGGGGGAGTGTCTGGGCGAACGCTGGGTGTGTTTGTGATGTCAAACCAGGAACGACAAGCACTGAACTGATCGCAGATGCCGAGTAAGTCTGAAGCTACTCTGAAACTGCTAAGAAGTTTGTTATCGCAATATTGCGAATACATCGTTCGCAATTTTAAGAAGCTAAGATTCACTCCCAGTAGGCGGCGGCTTAGCGTGTGTAACTCTGCTAAAATCGCCTTGCGACCGATCAACTCGGAATGAGGGCCCAGGCTCATAGAAAGGTTTGCAGCACCAGAGCCGGGAGACAAGGAACTGCTTACGAAACCCAGGAAAAAGGATGTGGTAAAACAATTATCTACACTTTAACATGGCCATGTTACACAGCTAATACCTCTCCTAGAGGGAAGTTGCTAAAAGAATAGCTGTGAAATTTTTATGACTATTAATCCTTTATATTTGGCAGTAAAAAGTTCTTTATAGTACTACAAAACAAAGCAATAATACAGCAGCTGAATATAGTGTTAACTGGATACATACTTCAGAGCATTAACATTGTATCGACTATTTGCCACAGATGTTACATACTAAGTGGATACAAAGTATACAATAAGCATAACTGCAGTGTGCTGTCTTTAGAAATCACAAAGAAAAGTCTGTCTCTCTGTGTATACAAGTATTGTGTTTAATATTGGGCCACTGAGAAATTAATTGTTTTTAAGGCTATGTGAAAACCAGCTATGTTTTAGAGAGGTACTATTGTATTTTTTATTTTTTATCTTTTATAATAAACTAGTGTAAAAAAGAAATAAAAGGAATTTATTTTAATATGCCAGCGCTATCTGTATTCTGTTTGGATGGTATTTAGATGTAAAGGGTGGAGTGGTCCCTTTGATGGTAGAGAGCAGCAGGCATATTATTAATTAAATAACTATATTACTGAGCTTTTTTTCTGATAGGCGCCAGGACACACTTAGTGATTTGTTTTATTTTTATTTTTTGGTATTCGTAATATACCTGTGGGACTTATCAGCCATGGAAAAGTAATCTCTCAGAGCATGGAACAGAGTATGCCATTTTCATCAGCAGTTCTATATGCTGCCAAAAAATAATAATAGAATGTATATATAGGAACAATAATACTTACCACGCATAAGGCAGGTGAAATAATGCCATCAGTTAATGTAACAGATCAGTGCACCCATAGAATCACCACCATCAGCCAATACCTGGTATGCCTCCACTGCAACAGAGATACAACCACTCGGATCCATAGGAGAAATGGGTGCATTCAGCAGCGTTCTGTAGTGAGACCGCTGCATGCCGCGTGTGTATGCATTGTTAGCCAGCTACCATTGCCTTCACTGGGGGCGGTGTGCGCAAGGTTTATTCATAGCAGCAACACTGAAAGAGAACACATCCATACAGTAGAAAAATACTCAAACACACTTATTCCTAATTATAATCAGGAATATTATTAAGTTCTAACTCAACCTATCTCATTGGTATAGGCTGTAAGAATTCCTTGAAGAGGTTACACTTGAACAACAAATCGGTTGTGAGTATAAAATGGAGAGACTCTTGGGGCTATAATGCTGGGTTGAACTTATGTTTATCATTGAGCTATCAATGTAAGTAAATTATCAAAGAGATATATTGTAAAATGGTCAGCGACAAGTTCTAAAGTAGATCACACTTGTGAATTCATAAGAGAACACAGTTTGTATAATATTTTTGTCTACATCAGGCATGTCCAAACTGCGGCCCTCCAGCTGTTGTGAATCTATATATCCCAGCATGCCCTGACACAGTTTTGCTGTCAGAGAATGCTAAAGCTGTGTCAGGGCATGCTGCGATGTGTAGTTTGTCAACAGCTGGAGGGCCGCAGTTTGGACATGCCTGGTCTACATGTTTCTTTATGGTAAAAATGGAGAAGTTATTCTACTTATGAACTTAATACCTAATACAGTAGTAATAATAAAATAAATACACAGACACAGTAATTAGCATACAAATTGCAGCTTTATTGATTAACATAACATAGGTTGACAAGAATGCACTGCAATCAGCTCCAGCAGCATAACCTGGGCCTCAGAGTTCCACCTCCATTTAACTAGCATAAAACTGGACCCTCCCACCAGGGTCACCTTAATAACATTGCAGGCCTCGGGCAATGAATGCACTTGGGCTGCTACTCACCCATTCATGGGAATAAATAATAATAATTATATATATATATATATATATATATATATATATATTAGAGATGAGCGGGTTCGGTTCTCCGAGATCCGACCCCCCCCCCCCCCCCGGCTCCCGAACTTAACCTATTTTACACGGGTCCGAGGCAGCCTCGGATCTTCCCGCCTTGCTCAGTTAACCCGAACGCGCCCGACCGTCATCATCAATTATAGTAGTACAGTACAGTAGGCCATTGCTGTATCTTGCAGCTCTGTGACAAGTATACTATCTCTGTGCTGCATTATTGTGAGCAGTATATAGTAGGACAGTGCAGCATTTTGGTGACCAGCAGTATACATATAGTACAGTACAGTAGGCCATTTCTGTATCTTGCAGCTCTGTGTCAAGTATACTATCTCTGTGCTGCATTATTGTGAGCAGTATATAGTAGGACAGTGCAGCATTTTGGTGACCAGCAGTATACATATAGTATAGTACAGTAGGCCATTGCTGTATCTTGCAGCTCTGTGTCACTTCTAGTATCCTGATCAGTGCTCAATATCTGCTGCATTGTTTTGACCAGTCTGAATACTGTACTGTGTGACGTGTGTTATACACCTGGTGATATTATACATTCTGTAATCTGTACTGAGCGATGTGTGAGATACACCTGGGGATTATACACCCTATACACTGTACTGTGCAACGTTTGTGATACACCTGGTGATTATACACCCTGTATTCTGTACTGAGCGATGTGTGAGATACACCTTGGGAATATACACCCTATATACTGTACTGTGTGATGTGTGAGATACACCTGGGGATTATACACCCTATATAATGTACTGTGTGATGTGTGAGATACACCTGGGGATTATACACCCTATATACTGTACTGTGCGATGTGTGTTATACACCTGGTGATTATACATCCTGTAATCTGTACTGAGCGATGTGTGAGATACACCTGGGGATTATACACCCTATATACTGTACTGTGCGATGTGTGTTATACACCTGGTGATTATACATCCTTTAATCTGTACTGAGTGATGTGTGAGATACACCTGGGGATTATACATCCTATACACTGTACTGTGTGATGTGAGATACATCTGGGGATTATACACCCTATATACTGTACTGTGCGATGTGTGTTATACACCTGGCAATTATACACCCTATATACTGTACTGTGTGATGTGTGAGATACACCTGGGATTGTACACCCTATATACTGTACTGTGTGATGTGTGAGATACACCTGGGGATTATACACCCTATATACTGTACTGTGCGACGTGTGTGATACACCTGGTAATTAATTATACACCCTGTATACTGTACTGTGTGACGTGTGTTATACACCTGGTGATATTATACATTCTGTAATCTGTACTGAGCGATGTGTGAGATACACCTGGGGATTATACACCCTATACACTGTACTGTGCAACGTTTGTGATACACCTGGTGATTATACACCCTGTATTCTGTACTGAGCGATGTGTGAGATACACCTTGGGAATATACACCCTATATACTGTACTGTGTGATGTGTGAGATACACCTGGGGATTATACACCCTATATAATGTACTGTGTGATGTGTGAGATACACCTGGGGATTATACACCCTATATACTGTACTGTGCGATGTGTGTTATACACCTGGTGATTATACATCCTGTAATCTGTACTGAGCGATGTGTGAGATACACCTGGGGATTATACACCCTATATACTGTACTGTGCGATGTGTGTTATACACCTGGTGATTATACATCCTTTAATCTGTACTGAGTGATGTGTGAGATACACCTGGGGATTATACATCCTATACACTGTACTGTGTGATGTGAGATACATCTGGGGATTATACACCCTATATACTGTACTGTGCGATGTGTGTTATACACCTGGCAATTATACACCCTACATACTGTACTGTGTGATGTGTGAGATACACCTGGGGATTATACACCCTATATACTGTACTGTGCGACGTGTGTGATACACCTGGTAATTAATTATACACCCTGTATACTGTACTGTGCGACGTGTGTTATACACCTGGTGATTATACATCCTGTAATCTGTACTGAGCGATGTGTGAGATACACCTGGGGATTATACACCCTATATACTGTACTGTGCAATGTGTGTTATACACCTGGTGATTATACATTCTGTAATCTGTACTGAGCGATGTGTGAGATACACCTGGGGATTATACACCCTATATACTGTACTGTGTGATGTGTGAGATACACCTGGGGATTATACACCCTATATTATTATTATTATTATTATTATTATCCTTTATTTATATGGCGCCACAAGGGTTCTGCAGCACCCAATTACAGAGTACATAAATAATCAAACAGGAAAACAGCAACTTACAGTTGATGACAGTATAGGACAAGCAGGGCCGGCAACAGAAATCTTGGGGCCCGGTACACTTATATCTCTGTGGGGCCCCCCCCAACACACACATGCCTGTATTTTGTACTTCCATGCGCCAAGGGGATCAGGACAGGGATTGGAAGGAGCGTGTAGATGCAGCAATTTTACAGTAAATGCGAAATGCTTCCAAGATGCCCACATAACCGGCCAAATGTGATCTCATGAAGCTGATGGCTTAGGGGCCACGTCTGATTTGCTGAATATGTCTAAGACACAGCTAAATATGCATTCTACAGTAATACAAGGTTTACGGTGTTCTGAATACTGATTAAAAAAAGGGCAGATGCAATGCATGCAGGGCCGGTGCCAGGGTGTACAGCGCCCCCTTTGCAAACTTGCCCCTTAGCATATTTCACAATGGGGGGGGGGGGGGTTGTAATAGTGGCAGAACACAGAGGGGGTAACATAAAGACTGGGGCAGAACACAGAAGTGGTTGTGAATTAGTGACAGAACATGAGGGGGGGGGTGACACAATGGCTGGGACAGTACACAGAGGGGGGGTGAAATAGTGACAGAACACAGAGGGGATGACACAATAGCTGGGGCTGAATATGGAGGGGGGGATGGAATAGGGACAGAACACGGGGGGATGGAATTGTGACAGAACATGGGGGGGTGACACATTGGCTGGGACTGAACATGGAGGGGGGATAGAATAAGTACAATAGACAGAGCATGGGGGGTGACACAAAGGCTGGGACAGTACACGGGGGGGGGGGTTAATTAGTGACAGAACACAGGGGGGTGACACAATAGGTGGGACTGAACATGGGGGGGATGGAGTAGGGACAGAACTCGGGGGGGGGATGGAATTGTGACAGGACATGGGGGGGTGACACATTGGCTGGGACTGAATATGGGGGGGACAGAATAGGTACAGAACACAGGGGGCACAGTACATTGAGGGGGGGTGAAATAGTGACAGAACACAGGGGGGTGACGCAATGGCTGGGACTGAACACAGTGATGGGGGGGGTGGATGGAATAGGGATAGAACATGGGGGGGATGGAATAGTGACAGAGCATGGGGGGTTTGACACAAAGGCTGGGACAGAACATGGGGGGGATTGAAACAGTGACCACTGATCACACAGTCTCCTAACCATTGTGCCCCCGTGCCCTCCCCCAGCCCAGTGACCTAAAGTGCTGCACAGCTCAAACCTGCATCCACCCCATAGGAAGGCTGAGTTACTGGCTCCGGCGCCGGCTGTCTGACTCACTGGTGCCCAGGAGAGCGCACTTCTTGTGCACTGCTGTATGCTGATGAGGGACTCTGGGCCTGGGGGTTTCATGGTGGACGTGGAGGTGCAAGGCATGGCTGGCCGCAGCAGCAATATGAGGCGTTGCGGGGAGTAAGGGGGCGGAGCTTACCGGCATACCGCATTCTCCGGGGGAGAGGGGGCTTGCTGAAGCCTGGGCTACTCCACTGTATGTGCCGGAGAGGAGCCACACTTTATAGTCACACAGCTGCCGGCGCAGCAGCAGCATCAGTCAGAGCAGAGAAAGAGCGGGTGGGCGGGGAAGACTCGGAGAGGAGGGGAGATCGAGACAGGGACTGGCTGGGCTGGGGGGCACTGTGGTGACCACAGGGCTGGGAGAAACGCTTAAAAGTAAAAGGCAGTTAGTTACTGATTACGTCTAACTTGTCAAAGTCAGAAAAATGTCTTAATGCACACTGCCATATTTGCACCGCACACTGGTCCGTGCTGCGCGTGCGTACGCTCTCCCGTGGAAGCGCATACTCGCAATAGCGTGCACTCGCACGCGCAGTATGCGCATTTACGGTAGAGTTTATGTGATCGTAGCGTGCGACTCATTAGTTGCAAATGTTCACAATTAATGTAGTTTATAGATCATGGTCCCTTTGATAGTTTCTGTAAGTTTGGTTAAAGTACAATGTCCCAGAGCTGAGGAATCCCTCTTTGCATCGCACGAAGGGTCTAACAGGAATCATATTGCAGTGTTTGGTACCCATCGGAAGAGTATTTTATTAGCAATATTCCGGTGTTGGTTTGGAGCGTATTAATCGCTCGTGCGAATAGTTATGGACATAAGAAGTTTATGTCCATTTCTATGATTTGCACATACTCAGGTATGCGGCGGGAAACCCAGTTTCCCACCCACCTGAGCTGTTGGAAATCGTCACAGCCCACCTGTATGAATCACCCTATGACCTTTTGTTATGATGCAGGGCCGAATTCCTTCGGCCAATGGACAATGGGATTGTAGGACCAGGAGATTGCATTGTGTGTGGGGCATAAATAGGCAGGCCGACCACATCCAGCTCTCACTCTCTCATCAACGGTTATCTGCTGATAATCGGGAGCTGGATATCGAGGCGCAGGCGATCATACCCTTTGTGCGTAAGTTCTCTCCATAATCATTGTCTTTCTGCGAGCCAATATCTCTCTCTCTCTCTATATCTCTCTCTCTCTCCTCTTTTCTCTTAAATACTTCATAGTATTATTGTATTGTATTGCATTTAGGTCAGCGTAGTATTGTCTTTTTGTATTTATTGTTTAGTTCTGTGGTTAGGAAGTCTCTGTTATATTGTAGTGTATCATATGTACTGTTATCCCCTTTTACAAGTATATTAGATATAATACAGTTGATAGGCTTTTGGAAACCTAAACCAGTATCAGTGTATTTACTATAGTGTTAAGTGTTCACTTGAGCGTCGGTGACGCCCAAACAGCTTTGTAGGTAGTCAGGTTACACAAGGTTGCATTTACACCCTGTACTCACATTAAGGTATTCTGTGTGTTTCATCGGTATAAGGTTTAATATCAAGGTATAGTGTTGTGAGCGTCTGCACCGCTGGTGACCTCCTCGTGGTCTCTAGCGTATGCTACGTTACAGCGAATCTTTCCCCTAGACATAACCAATAACGTGTCCTGTGATCACTGGGCCGTGAGCGAACGTGACGCTTGAGCGTCTCGCCTACGGCTGAGCGATCGTTACGCAAATAGCGTATCATTACGGTATTTCTTAAGTAAACAGCGTACAGTGTTCTTAGCTTCATAAGGGTTGTTTATACGACAAAGGAATTTAGCATTGTCAATTGCGGGCTCGTCCGGTCCTTTTCACATCTGCACTAGGTAGATCAGCAGACATTATCCCTCCAGCAAAGGGTGGGAGGTTGTCTCATAGTGCTGGCGGGATAAGCGTCTGCTTCGCTTAGGTAAAGAGTGCTGAAGGAATCCGGTAACCGGAAGTAAGAACAAAACGCTTGTGTCTTTTAAAACTGTTTATTTTTCTTTTGTCTTGCGTACGCATACATTTATCTGCATTTCTTTTTCAAATTTCGTATATCACTATTCCTGTTTGCCAATTTTTTATAGTTGATAGAAAGTGCTAAAAAAGAGATTTGCTGTTATTTAATAGTAGAGGTAATAGTTAAAGTATAGAACAAACACACGGTTTGTCTGAGATACAAGGCAGTCAGTGTGGATTGCGGTAGATGATCAGGGATCACCTACATTGATAAATAAATATATTGTGTTACGGTGGATCCTTTGCATT
Organism: Pseudophryne corroboree; assembly: GCF_028390025.1. Lineage (NCBI taxonomy): Eukaryota > Metazoa > Chordata > Amphibia > Anura > Myobatrachidae > Pseudophryne > Pseudophryne corroboree. The sequence goes on along the minus strand of NC_086449.1, from coordinate 128,191,753 downwards.
GCGTACACGTGTCGCTAACAAAGACTAGCGTACGCAATCCAAAAGGCAGACGCACGCAGCGTTCATTACGCAACGTAGCGTCTGGTTACGCCCACGTAGCCCAAGTTACGAAAAGTTGAATTAGCGCAAAGCGATAATTAGCGCAAAAGCGATAAGTAACGCACAGCGGTAGATAACGCGACGCGGTAAATAACGCAAATCTATTTTTTTTTTTTGGAAAATCTGAAATTTAGTTTAACAGATCCTGCTCCTAATTGGTAACACTCTTGGCCTGAAGACAATTTCTGCGCAGAAATAGATATAGAAACAAAGTGTACATGTGTTGAGTGAGTGTGTTTTGTATACAAAAAGTTTATATAACTTTAAGGTGGAACCAAAAGGAAAGTCGGGTACTCGTCAAGGGACATACGTGTAAGTGACATATACGGTGGCCAGGGAGGCATCCCTGGTTAAATAATATTTGAGCATTAGAGTATAGCGGACCATAAGGTAACAAGACCAGGAGGTCATAAGGAACAAGACCAGGAGGTCGTAAGGTAAAAGGTCCGCTATAAAAGTCCAGTGGCACAACGCCTGGGGTGTTGGTGCAGAACCCATATAGGCCATAAGCTCTTGCTGAAGGAATCGCGGCCGGAAACATCGATTCCATTGGTCTTTCAGTACATGACAAGTAGTGCTCGTGTACTGAACGATTGGACCGCACGTAATTGTGTGCAGTAGTTAGTAATCTGACCTAAATACCATTAGAGTAAAGTGGTCACAAACGCTATTTGTACATTCTGACGTGATTTGTGTAATTTTTTATTTTTGGAAGGGAAGTTCGCTGGTCACTCAGGAACTATCTAACAACCCCACCTTTACTGGAAAGAGTAAGTGTCCTGCGGGTAACCCTCATATGTTCCAGTAAACTGAAGGTTCCATAGGGGCCCTGTATCGAGTACGCCAGCACCACGTCGGTGTGATCAGGTCGTATTGGTCGAGGTGGGCGAGTGAGTGGGGTACTCGGTAAACCGCCACCGCCGGCCTACTGTGGAGTAATTTGGTTGTCTGAAAAGGCTTGCTGAAAACCTTGATACAGAAAATCCAAGGAGGACTAAGCAACACCTACAGACTATGGGGGCCAGTTGCTCAGGTAGGGGGCGATCAACCCTGGTTCAGGTTGATTCTGTGAACCGACCAGTTGGGTCGGCACGATATGTAATGTGTGAAAAATATGGAATTCACACCGAATCTTTATGTGATGAATGGGAGAGAATGACTGTACAAGACAGGGACAAGTTCCCAAGAATAGGTAGCTTCAGTCCAGAGGTGTTACAAAATTTAAGGAGGAGGATATGTCTCGTAAAATCAGCAAAGAGACAAATTCAGCATCATGATTATTTACAGTTATGGCACCAGGAAGGTGAGATACAGAGAGGTTTGGCTCTGGCGGCGGGATCTGGGGCAGTCAGGAAGTTGATTGCCACAGCTCCTCCTCCACCATACATTGCAGGAGAAAAGTTGATTGCGGAGAGAAACGCACTGGGTTGTAAAACACAAACTCTTAGTAACACTGTAAATGTTAATGATGTTAACCAAATAACTCATGCAAGTATTAACCCGTGCAAGATGTACCCTGTTTTGAACCTTCCTCAGGAGTGTGATCAAGAAGACGATTCAGCAACAATTTCAGCTCTCTCTCTTGCAGCCACCATAGCAGAGACCACAGTAGGCACAGCGACACCCACGAGATTAGTGAAAGCCCCTAGCGGAGGGATAGGTGAGGTCGTGTCAACGGGTAAGTACGGCACCATGCACTACACTGAAACAATTGTACCACAACAAGCTGTAGAATCTACACAGGAAGAGGCTGTTAGAATTGCTCCTGTAAGGGTAATAGCAGTTCCCAATGGAAAAACAGATGTGTCTGGAGCCACTCCCATAAGGAACATTGCCATGTACACTCCATTTTCCAGAATGGAATTAAGAACAATAGTGTCCGAATTTCCTGACCCCAGGAAGGATTTAGTTGCTAGCCAAAAATACATCAGGGATTTAGGTAACACGGTAGAACCCAACAACAAGGATTGGCAGATACTGCTAAGAGCTTGTTTACCTTCCAATGTTGATGCAACTCAGTTTTTAGCTGATTGTGCATTGGATAAAGATGTACCGCTTACAGACGTGTACAACAAGGATAATGTAAAAAGGATAAATTTACAGCTAAAAGAGTATTTCCCAGCCGTTGTTAAATGGAATAAAATATTTTCCATTAAGCAAAAGGAGTCCGAAACGGCAACAGAATATTTTCACCGGGCACTATTAGAAATGGCAAAGTACACTGGTATAGAAGACATTAAGACCAACCCAAACCATCGAGAAGTAGCAGTATCTGTACTGATGGATGGTTTGAAAGAAACATTAAAAGCTAGGGTACAGACCACGCAGCCATGTTGGCGAGGTCTGTCAGTGTCCACCTTGAGAGAGGCTGCTATTGATCACGACAGAAATATCACTAGGCACAGGGAGTCGCAAAGTGATAAGTTGATGTCCGTAAGTATACAGGCGCTGACCACAAGGCAGCCTGCGTATGTACCACCGAATCCTGTGGGTAAGGCAAGTGTAATAACATGTTTTTCTTGTAACAAACCAGGACATTTTGCACGAGACTGTAGAGTAAGAAATGTACAAAGATCTTTTCAACCCCCTAGACAACAACACCACACACGACATTGGGAGCAGGGTCCACAGAGGCGGAGTTTTGAGCCACATACAGGGGAAACAAAAAGATATCCCCCGAACAGAGATTGGCATGCCTCTGGTAGTTCCCAGCTAACTCCCTCACAAATAGTTGCTGCCAGCGGGATTCAGGGAGGTCAGCATACCCAATAGGGGTGTGGCCATACCTGTAATCTGCAACCAGTTAAATTGATTGCCAGTCTTGGAAGCGAACCAGAGATTGCAATCAATGTAGCCGGTAAAACTTTAAACTTTCTTGTAGACACAGGGGCGGCCAAGTCAGTGATCAATTCGACAGTGGGCATGAGAACCACTGGTAGGACAGTTCCAGCCATAGGAGTAACAGGAGTAGTCCAGCACTACCCTGTTAGCAAACCAGCCGAGATTACAATAGGGCCTTTGCATACCAAGCATTCCTTTTTGCTGGCTGCATCGGCACCAACCAATCTCCTGGGGAGAGACTTACTATGTAAAATGGGTTGCGTCATTTATTGTACTCCTGAAGGTGTATTCTTGGACATCCCTGAGAATCACGCTCAGGAAGTACGAGACATGTTAGACTCCCCATCAAAATTAATGTCACATTCCATTATGACAAATAGGAATCCATCCCAAGTAGAAGAGATGACATCTCAGATACCAGAGTCGCTTTGGACAAAAGATGGACAGGACACTGGATTAATGGCAAATGTAGCTCCAGTAGTTGTGCAAGTAAAAGATGGTAGGATAGCTCCAAAAATCCCACAGTATCCTCTGAAGCCAGAGGTGGAGTTAGGAGTTTTCCCGGTAATAGAGCGCTTGCTACAACAGGGCATTCTAGTAAGAACGTCCAGCACAGCAAATAGTCCCATCTTCCCTGTTAAAAAGAGTGGGGGGAGGGGTTACAGGCTAGTGCAGGATCTAAGGGGGATTAACAAAATAGTTGAGAGTCAGTTCCCCATAGTGCCTAATCCAGCTGTCATCCTAATGCAAATTCCTCCCACTGCCAAATTTTTCACTGTTATTGACCTCTGCTCCGCTTTCTTTTCGGTACCTCTGCACCCTGACAGCCAATATTTGTTTGCATTCACATACAGAGGAGTCCAATACACGTGGACTCGGTTACCCCAAGGTTTCATAGATAGTCCAAGTATATTTTCTCAGGCTTTGCATGATTGTTTACAGTCTTTCCAACCGGAAAGTGGATCAGTGTTGATACAGTACGTGGATGATCTACTACTGTGTTCTGATTCATTGGAGGCATCCCTGAAGGATACGAAACAGCTCCTGTTTCATCTTTCAGACACAGGTCACAAGGTCTCCAAAGACAAGTTGCAATTATGCCAAGCTAAGGTAAAATACTTGGGACACTGTCTAACACAAGGACTGAGACACCTGACCGCTGATAGAATCCAAGCCATTAGAGACATGACACTGCCACAAACCCAGCAACAGATCAGGACGTTTTTAGGAATGTGTGGGTATTGCCGTAATTGGATCCCAGGGTTTTCCATATTGGCGCTACCTTTGCAGGAAATGGTCTCTTCAAACAAACCTGATCGGATTTCGCATACAGACGAATCCGAAACAGCATTTGAGAGACTCAAACAGTGCCTAACGCAGGCACCAGCACTAGGTATGCCAGACTATGGGAAACCCTTTGAACTATATGGAACAGAAAGTGCTGGGTGCGCAGCAGGTGTACTAACACAAAAACACGGTGATGCCAGCAGGCCAATTGCATACTACAGCGCTCAGCTAGACACGGTAGCGCGATCCCTCCCCACATGCTTGCGTAGCGTTGCAGCGATAGCATTGCTAGTGACGAAAAGCGAAGATGTCGTGCTAGGCCACAACCTCACAATCCATACACCACATGCGGTATCGGCCTTATTGAATTCTGCCCAAACCAGACATGTCTCATCAGCAAGGTTTACGAGATGGGAATTGGCATTAATGGCCCCAGTAAACATCACCATAAGGAGATGCAGCGCATTAAACCCTGCAACATTTCTCCCAGGTGTGCCTGGACAGGCACAAAGGGTGGGAGGTGAGAGTGATGGGGAAGGAGGATTTAATGCAAAGGAAGATACACATGATTGTATGGAATATCTGACCCAAAATTTTTCCGCAAGGCCTGACATCAGTGACAATCCACTAGAAGATGCAGAACTCACGTTCTACACGGACGGTAGTTGTCACAGACAGTCAGACTCGGGAGACTTGTGTACTGGATACGCAGTCGTAGATGACCAAGACACCATAGAAGCGGAACCGCTAGGCCCACCTCACTCAGCCCAGGTTGCTGAACTGGTCGCCCTAACCAGAGCATGTGAATTGGCTAAGGGTAAGTCTGCCAATATCTACACCGATTCTAGATACGCGTTCGGGGTAGTACATGATTTCGGAGCGCTATGGCGGCTCAGAAATTTCATGACGGCAGCTGGTACACCGATAGCGCATGCAGCTCACATAAAAAGGCTTCTAACAGCGATACAGGAACCCGACAGAGTGGCTGTTATCAAATGTAAAGCACATACATATAGTCAAGACCCAGTATCCCTTGGTAACAGCCGAGCAGACGAAGCTGCAAAGCTTGCAGCTGCTACCCCCATACGGACAGACACCACACAACTGATGGTATTTAATACCATCAACACACAAAAGTTGTGTGAAATGCAGAATTTGTGTTCCACTCAGGAGAAGGCAGTCTGGAAGGCAAAGGGATATGGCCAGGAGTCCTCAGGGCTCTGGACGGATGGACATGGTAAACCAGTGGCCCCCAGGGCATACCTTCCGTGTCTGGCTGAAGCAGCTCACGGGCTGACTCATCTAGGCAGGGAGGGGATGTGCAAATTGGTAAGAGCATACTGGTGCGCCCCAGGATTCTCCTCTCATGCTAGTAAAAGAGCAATGTCATGCCTTACCTGTCTGAGAAATTATATTGGAAAAGCAATACCAACAGAACCATCCCATATCCCACCTGCCGGCGGCCCTTTCCAAGTAATACAAATTGACTTCATTCAATTACCCCCATGTAGAAATTTGAAATATGTACTTGTCTGTATAGATGTTTTCTCGAATTGGGTCGAAGCTTTTCCAGCAGCTACAAATACCGCTATGTTTACAGCTAAGAAAATTGTGCAGGAATTTGTATGTAGATATGGTATCCCTAGAATCATTGAAAGTGATAGGGGTACCCATTTTACAGGTGATGTCTTCCAAGGAATGTGTAAGTTGATGGGAATTGATAGTAAGCTGCACACTCCGTACCGTCCACAGGCGAGCGCGAAGGTCGAAAGAGTGAACAGCACTATTAAAAATAAATTGAGTAAAGTAATGGCAGAGACAGGATTGACGTGGCCAGAAGCTTTACCCATTGTTTTGTATAGCATCAGAACCACTCCCAGGTCCCCTCTTAATCTGTCTCCTTTTGAAATTCTGTTTGGTCGACAACCGCATGTCATGATTAACCCTCAGGATGATTTGAAATGTAACAATGAAGTAACTGTAAAATACTTGATTAACATGAGTAAGCAGTTGAGGAATCAAAATGATAATCTGAAGTTGGTGATTCCTGATTTACCAGATAGTAATTGTCATGACATTGAACCTGGGGATTATGTAATGATACGAAATTTTCTACGCTCAGGTTGTCTTATTGATAGATGGGAAGGACCATACCAGGTCTTATTGACTAGCACCACAGCATTGAAGGTTGCTGAGAGAGAGACTTGGGTCCATTCATCCCACTGCAAGAAGGTTGCTGATCCAGAGAAGTCCCGTGATAAGGAACAGACGGTAGAGGTTGTATCACTAGAGTGTCTGTTCCAGGAGGACTGAGGCGGCACCTGAGCCTTGAAGACCGAAAGCAGCTGTCGACTCCCCTCTCCCTTTTATTGTTTTCTCCACTTCCCATCCCCTCTCCCTTAAAAATTTCTTTTTCCCCCTTCTCATTCTTCTCTATTTCCTCCTCAAAGATGGACTTGCCCCAAGAGACTGTGATCCGGATTTTGATGTTAACCATGATGTTGACCAGAGCAGTCTGTTCCGGCGAGAGTACCATAGAGGTCGAAAGAGGTTCTGGAATGGGTTCCGACTATGATGATGGAGGCGTAGTTTTCCAAGATCAACCAAGCCAACAAGCAAAGGCGAGTATCAGAAAACGATCCGATAGAAGAAATTGTGATGGATTGTTAGCTGAAGAAAATTGTATCTGTAGGCTCTGTGATAATCTGGTTGAAGATGGATGCATAAAGAAATGCCAATCTAGTTTTAATATCCATATGGACCGGCATCCATTGAGTGACTATCACTCTCTAGTGGGTAACGTGTTGAACCAAACAGATTGTTGGGTATGCTCTCAAGTACCTCAGGGTCACAGCAAATCAGGGCTAGTACCATTTCCTTTAACGTTAGGGGAGGTACTTGAGCTAAGTGGTGGGAGACCGGTGGACCGGAGGTTTAACATCTCCAGCCCTCCTAGTTTGAAGCTCCACCAATACCATGTGGATAGGTCCCTCATATGTTTTAACATCTCCAATCCCAGAAAACCGGGAAATTGGGAAGTGTCATGGAGCAACCTTACCATGACCTTTTCACACAGAGCAGATAGAATGCCTACAGATACAGAACTCGTACGCCACATAGCCAGTAGAGGAAAATCATTCCGGTATCGATATACCTTAGGAAATAGGATTACTAAAGTTGGAGAGGTATCACCAGGATACTGTGCACATATCGTACAAACTGATACGTGCATTAGACAGATGGAAGAATTAGGGTCAGGAGATTTCACCTGGAAGGTTTGTAACATGGTCATGTCCTTCTCCGTCCCTTATGTTCTCCCCGATGATGCATATTTCATATGCGGGAGAAAGGCGTACAAGTGGCTTGCCCCAAACTCTGAAGGATTGTGTTATATTGGAAAAGTATTGCCTGAAGTGATGACTGTTACACATGACAAAATGAAGGACATACACCGTGGTGCCCAAGCTCCTTATACTCACACTCACTACGAGCACCTTGTTAAAAGACAACTGTCAGAAAGGTTAGAGCATCCGGCCTCTGATCTTATCCATGAATCCACCGGGATTCAGGTTCTGGTAGCGTTAGATTTCACTCGTACCGCCCGAGGTGTGATGAATTATAGATACATTTCCGCACTCGCCAATTTGTTAGATAATATCACTGAAATGTACGATGACACGTTTAGATACACTGGAAGAGAACTTCAAGCTTACAAAACAGAACTAGTTCAGCATAGGATGATTCTTAATTATCTTACAGCAGTAACAGGCGGATATTGTGTTACATTGGCAACACAGTACGGCATAAAGTGTTGCACGTATATCACAAATAGTACAGAGGATCCGGTAGAGGTCATAGACCAAAAGATGGACGATATTCTGCAATTAAAGTGGGAATTTCGTCGAAAACACAATCTCACCCTTGCTGCTGTAGGTAATGAGCTGACTGGTTGGGTGTCATGGTTGAACCCGCGAAATTGGTTCTCCGGTTTAGGAGACTGGGCTCAAGGAGTCATAATGGATGTTGGAAAGTTTCTCCTATGTATTTTGGGTGTCGTTATATCGATTGGATTGATATTTAGATGCGGGCAGGCTTTAATGAGGTGTAAACAAAGTACGAAAGTGATGAGCTTAAGGAGTGAGGAAACTGTAATTAACCTGGATTTGATTTATGACCCAATGCTAGAAACCATGACGTAATGATGTAATGAGTATACGGTCCGTCTTTCACCCATTTCTATGTTTTCCTCCGAGGTACAAAGACCCACGTAGACGAAGGATTTGATGAGCCAAGGGGCCGACAACGGAAAGATGGAAAGAAGAAGAGCAGACGACCTGATAAACAAGATTTTGATGGACAATGCCATGGGTACCCCAGTTTCCCTAGGAACTTTAAAACCACGCTAGCCCAACATTTTTTGTAAATCCATGGACGTTGTTTGCTTTACTCACGATTTATGAGCAAAAGCACAAAGAAGAAGACTCCAATCAACCGACACCAATCAAGACCTCAATCGACGAACGTACATTAACCTGACATAGAATATCATTGCATTTTTCGTAAGTGTTCTTTATCTTCATCTCTGCAACCCTCAGGTAATAACACACATAGTCAATAGGGAATACAGGCACAGATAGCAGCAACCACATACCCCCCCCAATTCATGTATCATCAACTAAAATGTGCATCCCCATTGTGTTACAACCACAGCCGAAATGAGCTCGGTAGAGTTTGACAGCCCATCCACAGACCTGTACCACAGGATAAGAAGGAATTCAAATGTATACTTCGCAATACCTCGAAGCTTGATTTACCACACGTACGGCACGATGATACATGACCCTCCAAACATGGACTCATACACACATGCTTCTACTTTCTCACTAGGTCATACCCGCTTCACACCTACTCCATTCTTCTTCCTTTCCCCACCATGGAAATCAATTAACCCCTGACTTACATTTTTCTCCTTAAATATTTTGTGGCAGTTATTATTGACTGCCAAAGGGTGGACTGTCAAAGTCAGAAAAATGTCTTAATGCACACTGCCATATTTGCACCGCACACTGGTCCGTGCTGCGCGTGCGTACGCTCTCCCGTGGAAGCGCATACTCGCAATAGCGTGCACTCGCACGCGCAGTATGCGCATTTACGGTAGAGTTTATGTGATCGTAGCGTGCGACTCATTAGTTGCAAATGTTCACAATTAATGTAGTTTATAGATCATGGTCCCTTTGATAGTTTCTGTAAGTTTGGTTAAAGTACAATGTCCCAGAGCTGAGGAATCCCTCTTTGCATCGCACGAAGGGTCTAACAGGAATCATATTGCAGTGTTTGGTACCCATCGGAAGAGTATTTTATTAGCAATATTCCGGTGTTGGTTTGGAGCGTATTAATCGCTCGTGCGAATAGTTATGGACATAAGAAGTTTATGTCCATTTCTATGATTTGCACATACTCAGGTATGTGGCGGGAAACCCAGTTTCCCACCCACCTGAGCTGTTGGAAATCGTCACAGCCCACCTGTATGAATCACCCTATGACCTTTTGTTATGATGCAGGGCCGAATTCCTTCGGCCAGTGGACAATGGGATTGTAGGACCAGGAGATTGCATTGTGTGTGGGGCATAAATAGGCAGGCCGACCACATCCAGCTCTCACTCTCTCATCAACGGTTATCTGCTGATAATCGGGAGCTGGATATCGAGGCGCAGGCGATCATACCCTTTGTGCGTAAGTTCTCTCCATAATCATTGTCTTTCTGCGAGCCAATATCTCTCTCTCTCTCTATATCTCTCTCTCTCTCCTCTTTTCTCTTAAATACTTCATAGTATTATTGTATTGTATTGCATTTAGGTCAGCGTAGTATTGTCTTTTTGTATTTATTGTTTAGTTCTGTGGTTAGGAAGTCTCTGTTATATTGTAGTGTATCATATGTACTGTTATCCCCTTTTACAAGTATATTAGATATAATACAGTTGATAGGCTTTTGGAAACCTAAACCAGTATCAGTGTATTTACTATAGTGTTAAGTGTTCACTTGAGCGTCGGTGACGCCCAAACAGCTTTGTAGGTAGTCAGGTTACACAAGGTTGCATTTACACCCTGTACTCACATTAAGGTATTCTGTGTGTTTCATCGGTATAAGGTTTAATATCAAGGTATAGTGTTGTGAGCGTCTGCACCGCTGGTGACCTCCTCGTGGTCTCTAGCGTATGCTACGTTACAGCGAATCTTTCCCCTAGACATAACCAATAACGTGTCCTGTGATCACTGGGCCGTGAGCGAACGTGACGCTTGAGCGTCTCGCCTACGGCTGAGCGATCGTTACGCAAATAGCGTATCATTACGGTATTTCTTAAGTAAACAGCGTACAGTGTTCTTAGCTTCATAAGGGTTGTTTATACGACAAAGGAATTTAGCATTGTCAAACTACACAGTGGGCGGCCCGCGGCTGGCGCGATTTATATCATTATTTTAATCTATGACAAGCTGCCTATGCCATCGGTGGACCTTGGGGCCCCTCACAACGTCGGGGCCCGGGACGGGTGTCCCCTTTGACCCCCCCTGTCGCCGGGCCTGAGGACAAGTACAGGGTAAATAAACATAGTTACATCAGCAGATGACACTGGAATAAGTATCAGGTGGCAGAAGACTGCTGGATGTGGTACAGTTGAAGATTATTAAAGTAAGACAAAGGATAAGCACATGAGGGAAGAGGGCCCTGCTCGTGAGAGTTTACAATCTAAATGGGAGGGGTAGACAGACATGGGTGACACAGATGGTTTACATAGAGAACGTGGAACAGAGGGTTAGGATGAGATTTGGCTGGGTTTGGTGAAGAAGTGGACCACCAGAAGGCACAAGTCAATACTTAACATTGCAACATTTTACTGGGCTATGCAGGAGAAAATTAAAAATAGGGGGGGGGGGGGATCGATAACTTCTACCGCTTTCAAAAAGGTCAATGGAAGCTGAAATAATGGACAACTACCTCATGGAAGCCAGATACAGTATACCAAACAGTACTTAGCAGAGTTAGGAATGAGTGCTTATGAAATACAGTAACATTTTGTCATAATATTTCAGAAACTGTATGGCTGGTCTCTTGCACTCTTTTGCTCTAATTCACGACCTGCTTTAGGATTTATATTCAAAAACATTATGTCTCCATAATCCCCAAAACATCAGTCTTTTTGGAAAGTGTATAACAACTAATTGACGTTACTATTAAAGCAAAATCAATACAGGCGCTATAATAAAAATAAAATAAAATAAATGTGTTCACACTAATATATTAGTACATAAACTGCAGCTCCCATATAAGGTGTCTGTAACACCTAAAAACACAGTATATTTTTTTTTTTTTTTATATAATTATAATTATAACTATATAAGAGAGCGCAAGGTGCTGAATTGATAAATACAATTTATTAAAATGTTTATAAAAATATTAAATACAATCAATAAACAAGAAATTAACTGATTAAGGAGCATAAGATCGACTGACCATCCTAGTAATTAATAGGAATGTCCCATTTTTTGTGAAGCATGGAGTATCCAATTGGTATTAGTGGAACTAATACAGAGTATTAATGAAGAGACGTCTCACTTCAAGCTCTGTTTAGAATACAAAGTCCACCGTGGATTAAAATGCCTCCGTATAAGTTATACTGGAAAAGGTATGTACTATAAGGGAATTTAGACGCCACCCTTGATGAGATTGATATTGATATCTCCAAGCCAACGTACTGCTTCACTTTTCAACCCCCACACATAACACTGGTCTGTATTTTGAATTATATGTATAACTAGGTTCACACTGGTATTAATTGATTCAGGTGCTTTTAATCCAAAGTAAGTGCTTAGGAGGCGTCTCTCATTGGATGATGATCCCTTTAAATATCAGCTACTTCTAAAGCACAGGAACTCATTCTGATGAAACCGACTGCCCCTAAGTCGGAGAAACGCGTTAATTAGGGCTGGAGCTACCACTTTATGGTCCTGACCATCTCTACAATTGTTGCTGGGCTGACTGTCGACCATTTCCGCCACCAACAGCCGCGTCTGCTTCCCCCCCCGGGACCTGCCAACGTCCGCTCATTACCACACTAGAGACCTGCCATCGTCTCCACACTGCTACTCCCGCATTGCCAGGCCTCCAGAGTGCTACAGGATACGGCTCGTTTCCATCATTACACCTGCGGTGCTGCAGACATCTGAGACCTGCCATCGTCTCCACTCTTGCGGTGTTATCGATATCTGAGACCTGCCATCGTCTCCACACCGCTGCTCCCGCATTATCTGGCCTCCTGACTGCTACAGGACACGGCTTCTGTTCATCTTTTCTGTGGTGAGCTTCCAGTGTTATGTGTGGGGGTTGAAAAGTGAAGCAGTACGTTGGCTTGGAGATATCAATATCAATCTCATCAAGGGTGGCGTCTAAATTCCCTTATAGTACATACCTTTTCCAGTATAACTTATACGGAGGCATTTTAATCCACGGTGGACTTTGTATTCTAAACAGAGCTTGAAGTGAGACGTCTCTTCATTAATACTCTGTATTAGTTCCACTAATACTAATTGGATACTCCATGCTTCACAAAAAATGGGACATTCCTATTAATTACTAGGATGGTCAGTCGATCTTATGCTCCTTAATCAGTTAATTTCTTGTTTATTGATTGTATTTAATATTTTTATAAACATTTTAATAAATTGTATTTATCAATTCAGCACCTTGCGCTCTCTTATATAGTTATAATTATAATTATATCAAAAAAAATATATATTTTTGGAAAGTGGTTTGTTCCTTTGTAAGGGAAAGAGAACAAATGTTCTCAAATAACGGTTTCTCAATTTCTTTTTCCTCTGGGAAGGGATTGTGGATATGCAGGAATATCTGAGCATTTCTGTAATCAGAAAGCAGCGACTTTCTACAAATGTTTACATTAGATTACGTTTGGCAAAAATTTTTTTACAGAATCCCATTTAGGATGTCTTCACCAAATCGTAGATATAAATATGGAAATTGTCATCAAACTTAATGAAGTACACAGGTGGTTTAGCTTCAACCTGATGAATAACCATGCCAGTCCTTTTTGAGCCATCTTCTTTGGCATATTCCACTTGCTTGCCCACCAGGCTGTCCACAACCTCCCCTGGTTCTCTTTCAGCTGGAGGGGAATCATTTGAGTCTGGCATGATCCGAAGATCTCCTTCTTTATAGTTATCTAAAAGTTGATACATATATAAGACTGGGTCCTTTTCATAGGTTATATAAAACCATGTGTTCATAATAGGTGCTTGTGCTAATACCATCCCTCGCCACTCATCCTTGGAACCATCCTCTGTTTCAAACATATGCTCCACTGCTTTACAAATCATATTGTCATCCAAATGGGCATCGCTGATTTGGGATGAGGCAACTCTATCTGGTAGAACTTCAAGAGCAGACACCCTTTCATCCTTGTGAAGCTCAAGTCCATAGACACAATCAAATCCATCATACTTTATAAGATAGAGGGAGGGATTCGCTGGTACTTGATCCTTTCCACTGGGTTATTGGCCCACTGCCCTCTTTCCACCCATGCTGTATTCTACAGCCTGCAATATTTTGCATTGGCTGGTTTACTTGGTCCCATATTGTTTCGATGTTTCTTTTGAGATGTTCTTTTCTTCATCATATTTGCAGAAACACCTGCATGTGCTGCATCAGCTCTTGGTCGCTGAGCGGCCGCCTTTCCAAATGGAGTCTTCATTCATCTGTGTATTAAAGGGCAGCAGGGCTGCCGAACTAGGGTGAAAAGTTTTGTCACTCCAAGTTTGTTGTAGTCCTTTCAGTCTATATGAAAAAGAACCCCTCAATTGCTCTGATCAGAAGTCACTTATCTGGGGCAGATAGGATGTGTTTCCTTCCACTCACCCTGCAGGTGATGGCTGCGGCACAGTGCTCCCCTGCGGCCAGTTGTCCCAATCCTCCTCCTCTCTCCTTTGTCAGACTCCGTCACCACCACTGTGCGCTGCTATGGAAGAGCAGCTCCCGCCTCACTCCCCCTGAACTTCCAAGCCCTCCGCTCAGACACTCCAGCACTCGTTCCCTTCCCTCACCCCCTCCCTCTCCACACACTGCCAGATTTGGAGCTGGCTGCTACTATACGGCCGCCTGTCACTCTGCTGCCAGGACCAGGCCTTGCCTTCCAGATTCCTCCAGAGCTGCATACTGTATACTGTACTGTGCGACGTGTGTTATACACCTGGTGATTATACATCCTGTAATCTGTACTGAGCGATGTGTGAGATACACCTGGTAATACCTGTGCTCAGTGTGCTGCATTGTGGGGACCACCAGTATATAATTATAGTAGTACAGTGCAGTAGGCCATTGCTGTATCTTGCAGCTCTGTGTCACTTCTAGTATCCTGATCAGTGCTTAATATCTGTGCTCAGTGTCAGTGCTGCATTGTGGTGATCAGTATACTACAATACAATAGTCCAGTGCTGTTCTCGCTGCTCAGTGTCAGTTCTCCGTAGTATCATCAGTGATCGGTATAATCAGTTCTCAGTATAATCAGTGCACTGTTAAACGTGTGCCCGTTTTCTGCCATTAGTGCAGTGGGATTTAGAAAATTGATGAAGTTATTGTGTACCCGGTACAAAATCCCATCTAGATTCCACTTCACTAGGCAGGTGATAGCGAGATTTTACCAATTAATATCAGTGATTTATAATTATTAATTACAGTGATCTTGCCAAATAATTCCAGTGATTTTGTCATTTTCTTCCAGTGATTTGGACCAATAATACCATTGATTAGAACAAATAATTCCTTTGATTTTGTCATTTTCTTCCAGTGATTTGGACCAATAATACCATTGGTTAGAACGAATAATTCCTGTGATTTTGTCATTTTCTTCCAGTGATTTGGACCAATAATACCATTGATTAGAACAAATAATTCCTGTGATGTTGAGGTGTTTGTGTCGCTTAGCTTAGCCATCCAGCGACCACAGTGCACCTCTTTTTCTTTTTTCTTTGCATCATATGCTGTTTGGGGCCAATTTTTTTAAGTGCCATCCTGTCTAACACTGCAGTGCCACTCCTAGATGGGACAGTTGTTTGTGCCGGCCACTTGGGTCACTTAGCTTAGTCATCCAGCGACCTTGGTGCAAATTTTAGGACTAAAATTTTAGGACTAAAAATAGTATTATGAGGTGTGAGGTGTTTAGAATAGACTGGAAATGAGTGGAAATTGTGGTTATTGAGGTTAATAATACTATAGGATCAAAATTACCCCCAAATTCTATGATTTAAGCTGTTTTTGAGGGGCTT
This sequence comes from Pseudophryne corroboree, assembly GCF_028390025.1. Taxonomy (NCBI): domain Eukaryota; kingdom Metazoa; phylum Chordata; class Amphibia; order Anura; family Myobatrachidae; genus Pseudophryne; species Pseudophryne corroboree. The sequence goes on along the minus strand of NC_086449.1, from coordinate 128,176,195 downwards.
TTGAAAAAAAACACCCGAATCCAAAACACATCCGAATTCGACAAAAAAATTTCAGGGAGGTTTTGCCAAAACGCGTCCGAATCCAAAACACGGCCGCAGAGCCGAATCCAAAACCAAAACACAAAACCCGAAAAATTTCCGGTGCGCATCTCTAATAAATAAATATATATATATATATATATATATATCTTATCCCTCCTGTACCTTAAAATGTTCTTGCCTCCCACAAAACAACAATAATAAATAAAGAAAAAAGGAAGTTGGGCATTCTAGATTATTTTTTTTGAAATAAGCTACCTGGAACACTTCTTCATATCCGATTGATACATCCCAAAATATGAACTGAAAATCCACCATGATCATGACTTCATAATCTCACTAGCTTTAAAGCAAATAATTGCTTAATATCAGACCCACCTTAGGCTCTTATATGCCTTTGATTTAATAAAGCCCTCTTTTAATAAAATGGATTTGCTTGTATTGCTGGTGTATATTCAAATAGAAATAATATGCATTTAAGCTATTTAACTAATCACCAAATATTTTATATAATTAGTTGTACACAAACAATTCCCAGGTGATACATTTGCGACTGAATTAAGTAATTTAGCAAAAGCTCCCTAATGGTCTACAAGATCTTTAAAAGGAGAACACTATATGCTAGCACCTTTCTGTACATGACAAGATCACAGCACTAGGTATTGTATGTATTATATATGAGTTTATTGTTAGCTAGAATTAATGATTTAACATAAAAATGTAAGGATCAGATACAGTAATAATAATAATAATAATAATAATAATAATTTTATTTATATAGCTCTCTTTCTCCAATAGGACTCAAGGCGCTTAAAAGATACATAGCATAATATAGTACAGAAAATAACGAAGTACAAAAAAGCTTTTCATAAAACACAGAAGCATGTAGATACTAAAGGGACATTATTGGAATGCTTGAGTAAATAGGAAAGTCTTGAGTCTACTTTTGAAGGATTCTATAGTTGGGGCCTCTCGCACTGTGTGGGGAAGTGAGTTCCATAGAGTCGGAGCCGCATGACTAAAATCTCGACCCCCAGATGAATTATGGGAGATTCTAGGTACTGCTAAAAGTCCTTAATCTACAGATCACAGTAATCGAGTGGGGCAGTATGGGGTCAGAAGCTGCTTCAGGTACCTTGGGCCCTGGTCATGTAGTGCTTTGAAACTCAGTAAGCCAATCTTGCAGATGATTTGCCATCTTACAGGCAGCCAGTTAAGGGAGTAGAGTATGGTTGTTATGTGTCTAGAACAGGGCTGGTCGGTTAACAGCCTGGCAGCTGTGTTTTGCACCAGCTGTAAGTGGTGCAATTCTATTGCTGGGAGACCAAGGTAGAGGGCATTACAGTAGTCTAATTGAGATGATACAAATGCATGTATGACATTTGACAGATCATCTGAGGAAATTAAGTGCTTGATTCTGGCTACGTTCCTCAGGTGAAAGAATGAGGATTTGGTTGTGGCTGATATCTGATGTTTAAGTGTCAAGCCACCATTCAGGACAACGCCAAGATTCCACACACGATCAGTGGTTTGTAATTCTGAATCCCCTAGTGTAAGTCCAGTTGGTTGGCTATGCTGCAGTCTTGTCCAGTTGCAGCCAACTGTCACTCATCCACTCCTGGTGTTCAGCTAGAAAGCCATTTAGAGTTGCTATTGGGTTATCAGTGCCCGGAGCAAAGGACAAGTACAGTTGTGTATCATCTGCATAGGAGTGGTAGACTAGCACATGGCACCTGATTATTTCACCCAGCGGTATCATGTATACTACAAAAAGCATAGGAAATAGTATGAAACCTTGTGGGACACCACATGGCAATGGCATTGATGGTGATGAGTATAATCCAGACGATACTCTCTGTGACCTGCCTGTGAGAAATTATTTGAACCAGCTTAGGACTGTGCCACCCAGTCCACAAAAATGTATCAGTTGCTCAATCAGAATCCCATGGTCCACGGTATCAAATGCTGCCGAGAGATCCAGAAGGCTCTATGTTGAACAGTCACCTCTGTCTCTTGCCATCAGAAGATCATTTAACACAAACACCAGGGCTGTTTCAGTGCTATGTATTCTCCTGTATCCTGATTGGAATGGATCATAGATATCATGGGTTGTCAGGTGGGTTTCCAGTTGATTTGCAACCACTTTCTCAATAACCTTTCCTAGAAAAGGAAGGTTTGATACCGGTCTGTAGTTGGTTATGCAGTCGGGATCTAAATTAGGTTTTTTAAGAAGAGGTCTAACAATTTCCTCTTTTAGGGGTCCAGAAAAAATGCTTGTCTGCAAAGAGCATTGAACAATTTTTGCAAAGACAGGACCAATTATATCCATACAACCTATTAAAAGGTTAGTTGAGGCAGGATACAGATCACAGGTGGTGGGACGCAAAATCCGAGCAATTTCAGCTATGTCCTTTATATCCATTGGGTTAAAGCTGGTCCATGAAGGCAGGTGGCTTATATTGGCAGGCTTTGTAGTTTGGCACTCCTTTGATGGCACTGTGGAGATACCAGCCTGGATGGTGGATATTTTATCTGCAAAGAAGTTTGCAAACTCGTTGCATCTTGCCTCAGAGAGGGTTTCATCAGTCTGCAGGCATGCTGGCTTGCAAAGCATCTCCACTGTGTGGAAAAGTTGATCTGGCCTATTGTTTGCTGCCGTGATCTCATTTGACAGGAACTGTGATTTCTTATGGGTGATTATTATTCTTCGTTATGCTTTATTAGTTTTATTTTGTCATCCACTAGGTTAGTCTTCCTCCATCGTCTTTCCAGTCTACGCCCCATTTTCTTGAGCTCACTAACACTGTTGTCGAACCAGGGAGCTCGACGTTGTGGTTTACGAGGTTTTATACGCACAGGGGCGTTAATATCAATTGTAGCCATAACATCCCTATTATAACAACTGACTAGGGAACATCAATTTACTCTTACTGATATCAAGAATATTTTTACAATTAGATCATCATGTAAAAATGACACTGTGGTTTGGAATGACAATACTAATTTCAAAATATTAATTATTACTTATTGTTTTTTTTATTTCAGTCAAGCAATGCAAGTCATATTTAACTTGACTTAGTGTAAAAAAAAAACAGAAGCAATTGGATGGAAAACTGAGTTTTACATTAAAAAAATGCAGAAGAAAGGACACCTGAAAAATTATTAATAGTGTCACATAATTATAAATATCACAAAGCAAAAACACAAAGTAATATATTTAGTTAATTACTGGTACATAATGAGTATAATTTATTGCAATCAAGGTTACAGCGCGGCTGAGTGATACAAGTAGAATCTATACTTACATGTTTCTGATTAATATACCGTAGCTGTAATACAGTAGCATGAGATAAACTAGTGGAATGCCTTCTCCCACAATGCTATTTTCTTTCTAAGCAAATTCTCACATGTGACAATGTTGTTTTCTGGTATTATACTTCTGGTTAAATAAATCTGTAACCTTCAAGTAAAGTTTCCATGTTATGTATTCAGACATTACAAGGTCAGGTACGATCAAAAACTTTTTTTTAACAAAGTAAAAAAGAAGCAAGACTCTTGGTGGGCGCACTCTTACTGAAAAAATATATATGATGATATGGATGTATGAAGGAATTTAAAACATATTTATTAGGTATCTTTAAAAATTAAGGTATCCAAAATTAAAGACAAACAACATTCAAGATAAATATAAAAATGCTTTGGTGTGTGTAACAAAATGCTTAGATTAATACCTCAATAATAATAAATTATTATTTTTGAGATATTATATTTGGTTCTTATTATTGAGAATTGTGTTACACACACCAAAGCATTTTTATATTTATCTTGAATGTTGTTTGTCTTTAATTTTGGATACCTTAATTTTTAAAGATACCTACTAAATATATGTTTTAAATTCCTTCCTACATCCATATCATCGTATATATATATTTTCCTAAAGAGTGTGCCCACCAAGAGTCTTGCTTCTTTTCCACTTTGTTCAAATAGTTATACTGTCTGACTCTGGGCGCACCACCAAAGTTACACTATCTAGGTAATTACCTTTAATTGTCAATTTTGTTTGGTTATATATTACTATTTCTCCATTGATATTAATAACTAGTGCGGAATCTTCCCCGTTGAGCAAAATTTACAAAAACTTGTCCTACTGTAAGGTATGTCTATTAAGATTTCATTAGAAAATAAATTAGCCGGATAGAATAAATGCACTGTCTCTAAATAAAATCCAATTACTGATTCCAATAAAATTAGTAGTGTTGAGAAAATATATAGTGCAAAATGCTTCAACTGTCAATTCATATTTCTTACATATCCAACTGTAAAAGAAAACCCTTCAAGCTTGTTTAAACTATTATATTAAATACTTTAGATTTAGAATTTAGAATTAGAGTTTGACATTTCTTTTGTAAAAAAGTTGCAAAAATACCATGCAAAAAAACAATGGGAGCCCATAAACTCCCTCCAAACTATAAGGCTTTCTTGATAGAAAAATCAAATTGTTTAATCATATTTCTATTACTGTGTACTAAACCGCACCCCAAAAAAGATAGAAACACATTTTCTTTATTTGAAAATATAATTGCTTAATCACATTTCTATTTCTACTGTGTGGTGCCTAGTATCACCTTCTTTAAAGCAAGCTGCAAAAGCACTTGCTACTATCATGGATTTTTGATCCCAAAGTAGCAAGCTCAAATACAATATAAAGCCATTCACTATTGAAAATGACAACGGTTAAATGTTAGTCTAAGCTTTTTGTATTGCAAGCTGCAAAACTTTAATTCAAATTCCAAATTCTTTATTGTCATTAACAGTTCACATTCATGAACAATCAACAAAAAAGTTACATGTGCAAGTAACAGAATCTGTAAAAAAAACATAAGAATGTCATCACCTAAAAACCTCCATACATACAATTTGTGCGATTTAAAATATTTATCGCTGTCAGGAAGAAACTCCTCTCAACCAACTAGTTCAACAACGTATTGACCTATATTATCTATTTGAAGACAGAATAGAAAACACTCCATGGTTTGGATAAGAAAAGTCTCCTAAAATACTTTTCACTTTAGTAAAAAGCTTTTTTTTCTCATAGGTACTACCTTGGGTGCTTCAATCTATGCAATAATAACTCCCCCCAAAAAATAAAAGCCTTTCCTAATTAAAATAAATTATATTTTTATTTCTATTGTGTGTGATCTACAGTAGTATCAACTTTATAATACCAAGCAGCAAAATGTTGGATACTACCATTGGATTTTAAATCTGGCAAATAATCCCAGAAAAATAAGAATTTCTTGATTGAGAAAAATAAGAATTTAATCATATTTATATTCCCATTATGTTTAGTCTTGTAACACCCTTTTAATAGCAAGATGCACAAATGTACAGAATAGTACTAATGTAGTTGTTTAATACTATTTCTATTGTGTGCCCTCTAGTTTCAACTTCCTTTTATAACAAGCTGCAAATATTTGGGGTACTAATATGAGTGTTTGAAAACACAGTTAAAAATCCAATTGTTTAATCCTGTTTGATTGTTTAATCCTATGTGTTTTGTACAAACTCTATTTCTAACATGATAGGGGTATTGTTATAGGTCCAGTATCAAATTTATGATAGAAGCAGCAGACATACAGTGGGCTGTGGGTGTTTGACCATGAAGGAAAACCAATAAACAATGTAATATATAAACTTCATAAATCAAATAACCACGTAACAATAATCTACATACAGTATCTCATTGTGGAGTCACATGTTTAAAAATCAAAAATCTTTATATACTCCTGTTGTCATCCATGGATTAATCTATTTAATATGTGCATCCTATTACCAGTACTGGCAGTAAAAATACCTTTTTTAAACCTCTACTAGTGACAAGGTCACATGAAAAGAAAGTGTAAGAAGTGGCATACAAAATCTATATTATTATTATTATTATTATTATTACAACATAATAATAATAATAATAAGAAGAAGAAGAAGAAGAAGAAGAATATTATAATATAGCAGCACCTTTTTCCCTGTAGAAATCAATGTACTACATTTGCATTTAATCAACACAATACAAAATGAGCTAAACAGAAAAGTGAACATGAATGCTTAGCTATAGGTATGACAGGTATATGGGACAACAATTACCAGCAAGCTGTACTGCATCTGCTAATTATCATATATGAATACCATGAATGCTTAGCTATAGGTATGACTATTGTATTAATTATTATTAGCAGATTTAAGCAAGGTTTAGTATTAGTTATTTGGGGAATGTGTGATGGTTTCATCCCCACACACCATTTGTTTGTGTAAGTTTTATTGCTTCAAATGGGTGATGGGCTAGGGGAGGGGCCCGATCAATCATTGTGCAAACATACACGTTTTTTTTGTCTTGATAATAGTGTGTAGTGTAGCTGAATCAGTTTAGCTGAATCAGTGTGGGTTGAAAGATTTCAAAGGGTGAAAATTTCTAAGGGTGCCATTTGTGACTTATACTGGACTTTAACTGGATGGAAACTGAAAGAAAACACCAAACAAATTCAAACAAAACCTTCACAAACCAACAATACTTGGACTGCAGCTACAAATGTTTATTCAATCCTAATATTCTCCAATCCTCAGGAAACTATACATTCACTTTCTGCAAAAGCACCTGCAATGCAACTTTGACTCTGACCCTGCAACTACCTAGAAAACAAATGTTTCATTGACAAGCATAGTTAATGAAGTAACACTGACTTGCAGTTTGCTAATACTATGTAATTTTCCATCTAACAGCAGCAAAATATTTGACCTGTAGACATTAACCACATTTTAAATACTTACAAATCATACTTATTTCTGCAAATTTCACTGCTCTCTCATTCAGCCACCACTCCTCCTCCTCTTCTCATTTTACTGCCACTATTTACCCGATCCACACTATGGCCAGGCTAGCAACATCCCCATTAATCCTTGTCTTCCTATTCCTTTATTCTGTCCCCTGGTACCACCTCTATCCCTCTCTCTCCCAGTCTTCTACATCTCATCCTCTCTCCTCTCCTCTGTCTACCATCCTCCCCTTTGCCTCCCTTCCCATCTTATTCTGTTTCCCCATTGCTATTTACTTCTGCCCCTTCACACCCTTTCTACCCCACCACTCAACCCTGCTCTCTCCCTCCTCTGCCTGTCACCTCACCTCTCCTCCACCAGTATTATACTACACTCCCTCCCTGCCTTACTCCTGCAGTCGCCCTTCCTAGCCAAGGCCCCAGCACCATTATTACACCCTTTTAATCCCTCCCTTCAAAATTAATCTTACCTTCAGGGCCGGTTCTGGGGCTTTTTGCGCCCCGGGTGGGCAATAGGGGTGTGGCTTCATACAGGGGGCGTGGTCATTTATGCCCCCCTGTACAGTAGTAGCGCCGCTGAAATGATGTGCGGTGCGCGATGACGTCATCGCGCACTGTACAGTAAAGGTTCTATCCACGAAGGGAAACTAGACGCTATGCGTCTAGTTCCCTTCACAGCACGCAGCGGCAGCGGGACTGAGCGGGCAGCGGGGGGCACAGCAGCAGCGGATCGTGCCATGGTGCGGCGCTCTCCATATGGCGCCGGCGCCCTCCGAAAGGCAAAAGTCCTGCTTGCCTGTGGCAGGATCCGCTACTGCTTACCTTAATGCTACTAGAGATGAGCGGGTTCGGTTTCTCTGAATCCGAACCCGCACGAACTTCATGTTTTTTTCACGGGTCCGAGCAGACTCGGATCCTCCCGCCTTGCTCGGTTAACCCGAGCGCGCCCGAACGTCATCATGACGCTGTCGGATTCTCGCGAGACTCGGATTCTATATAAGGAGCCGCGCGTCGCCGCCATTTTCACACGTGCATTGAGATTGATAGGGAGAGGACGTGGCTGGCGTCCTCTCCATTAGAAATTAGATTAGAAGAGAGAGAGAGATTGTGCAGAGTCAGACAGAGTTTACCACAGTGACCAGTGCAGTTGTTGTTAGTTAACTTATTTATTTTAATATATATCCGTTCTCTGCTATATCCGTTCTCTGCCTGAAAAAAAACGATACACAGCAGCAGCCAGTCACACAGTGTGACTCAGTCTGTGTGCACTCAGCTCAGCCCAGTGTGCTGCACATCAATGTATAAAAGGCAAAGCTTATAATAATTGTGGGGGAGACTGGGGAGCACTGCAGGTTGTTATAGCAGGAGCCCCCAGGAGTACATAATATTATATTAATTTAAAATTAAACAGTGCACACTTTTGCTGCAGGAGTGCCACTGCCAGTGTGACTAGTGGTGACCAGTGCCTGACCACCAGTATAGTAGTATATTGTTGTAAGTATTGTATACTATCTCTTTATCAACCAGTCTATATTAGCAGCAGACACAGTACAGTGCGGTAGTTCACGGCTGTGGCTACCTCTGTGTCGGCAGTCGGAACTCGGCAGGCAGTCCGTCCATCCATAATTGTATTACAATATATACCACCTAACCGTGGTATTTTTTTTTCTTTCTTTATACCGTCATAGTGTCATACTAGTTGTTACGAGTATACTACTATCTCTTTATCAACCAGTGTACAGTGCGGTAGTTCACGGCTGTGGCTACCTCTGTGTCGGCAGTCGGCAGGCAGTCCGTCCATCCATAATTGTATTATTATTATAATATATACCACCTAACCGTGGTTTTTTTTCCATTCTTTAATCTTTATACCGTCGTCATAGTGTCATACTAGTTGTTACGAGTATACTACTATCTCTTTATCAACCAGTGTACAGTGCGGTAGTTCACGGCTGTGGCTACCTCTGTGTCGGCAGTCGGCAGGCAGTCCGTCCATCCATAATTGTATTATTATTATAATATATACCACCTAACCGTGGTTTTTTTTTCATTCTTTATACCGTCGTCATAGTGTCATACTAGTTGTTACGAGTATACTACTATCTCTTTATCAACCAGTGTACAGTGCGGTAGTTCACGGCTGTGGCTACCTCTGTGTCGGCAGTCGGCAGGCAGTCCGTCCATCCATAATTGTATTATTATTATAATATATACCACCTAACCGTGGTTTTTTTTCCATTCTTTATACCGTCGTCATAGTGTCATACTAGTTGTTACGAGTATACTACTATCTCTTTATCAACCAGTGTACAGTGCGGTAGTTCACGGCTGTGGCTACCTCTGTGTCGGCAGTCGGCAGGCAGTCCGTCCATCCATAATTGTATTATTATTATAATATATACCACCTAACCGTGGTTTTTTTTCCATTCTTTATACCGTCGTCATAGTGTCATACTAGTTGTTACGAGTATACTACTATCTCTTTATCAACCAGTGTACAGTGCGGTAGTTCACGGCTGTGGCTACCTCTGTGTCGGCAGTCGGCAGGCAGTCCGTCCATCCATAATTGTATTATTATTATAATATATACCACCTAACCGTGGTTTTTTTTTCATTCTTTATACCGTCGTCATAGTGTCATACTAGTTGTTACGAGTATACTACTATCTCTTTATCAACCAGTGTACAGTGCGGTAGTTCACGGCTGTGGCTACCTCTGTGTCGGCAGTCGGCAGGCAGTCCGTCCATCCATAATTGTATTATTATTATAATATATACCACCTAACCGTGTTTTTTTTTCCATTCTTTATACCGTCGTCATAGTGTCATACTAGTTGTTACGAGTATACTACTATCTCTTTATCAACCAGTGTACAGTGCGGTAGTTCACGGCTGTGGCTACCTCTGTGTCGGCAGTCGGCAGGCAGTCCGTCCATCCATAATTGTATTATTATTATAATATATACCACCTAACCGTGGTTTTTTTTCCATTCTTTATACCGTCGTCATAGTGTCATACTAGTTGTTACGAGTATACTACTATCTCTTTATCAACCAGTGTACAGTGCGGTAGTTCACGGCTGTGGCTACCTCTGTGTCGGCAGTCGGCAGGCAGTCCGTCCATCCATAATTGTATTATTATTATAATATATACCACCTAACCGTGGTTTTTTTTCCATTCTTTATACCGTCGTCATAGTGTCATACTAGTTGTTACGAGTATACTACTATCTCTTTATCAACCAGTGTACAGTGCGGTAGTTCACGGCTGTGGCTACCTCTGTGTCGGCAGTCGGCAGGCAGTCCGTCCATCCATAATTGTATTATTATTATAATATATACCACCTAACCGTGGTTTTTTTTCCATTCTTTATACCGTCGTCATAGTGTCATACTAGTTGTTACGAGTATACTACTATCTCTTTATCAACCAGTGTACAGTGCGGTAGTTCACGGCTGTGGCTACCTCTGTGTCGGCAGTCGGCAGGCAGTCCGTCCATCCATAATTGTATTATTATTATAATATATACCACCTAACCGTGGTTTTTTTTCCATTCTTTATACCGTCGTCATAGTGTCATACTAGTTGTTACAAGTATACTACTATCTCTTTATCAACCAGTGTACAGTGCGGTAGTTCACGGCTGTGGCTACCTCTGTGTCGGCAGTCGGCAGGCAGTCCGTCCATCCATAATTGTATTATTATTATAATATATACCACCTAACCGTGGTTTTTTTTTCATTCTTTATACCGTCGTCATAGTGTCATACTAGTTGTTACGAGTATACTACTATCTCTTTATCAACCAGTGTACAGTGCGGTAGTTCACGGCTGTGGCTACCTCTGTGTCGGCAGTCGGCAGGCAGTCCGTCCATCCATAATTGTATTATTATTATAATATATACCACCTAACCGTGGTTTTTTTTTCATTCTTTATACCGTCGTCATAGTGTCATACTAGTTGTTACGAGTATACTACTATCTCTTTATCAACCAGTGTACAGTGCGGTAGTTCACGGCTGTGGCTACCTCTGTGTCGGCAGTCGGCAGGCAGTCCGTCCATCCATAATTGTATTATTATTATAATATATACCACCTAACCGTGGTTTTTTTTTCATTCTTTATACCGTCGTCATAGTGTCATACTAGTTGTTACGAGTATACTACTATCTCTTTATCAACCAGTGTACAGTGCGGTAGTTCACGGCTGTGGCTACCTCTGTGTCGGCAGTCGGCAGGCAGTCCGTCCATCCATAATTGTATTATTATTATAATATATACCACCTAACCGTGGTTTTTTTATACCACCTAACCGTGGCAGTCCGTCCATAATTGTATACTAGTAAACTATCCAATCCATCCATCTCCATTGTTTACCTGAGGTGCCTTTTAGTTCTGCCTATAAAATATGGAGAACAAAAAAGTTGAGGTTCCAAAATTAGGGAAAGATCAAGATCCACTTCCACCTCGTGCTGAAGCTGCTGCCACTAGTCATGGCCGAGACGATGAAATGCCAGCAACGTCGTCTGCCTAGGCCGATGCCCAATGTCATAGTACAGAGCATGTCAAATCCAAAACACCAAATATCAGAAAAAAAAGGACTCCAAAACCTAAAATAAAATTGTCGGAGGAGAAGCGTAAACTTGCCAATATGCCATTTACCACACGGAGTGGCAAGGAACGGCTGAGGCCCTGGCCTATGTTCATGGCTGGTGGTTCAGCTTCACATGAGGATGGAAGCACTCAGCCTCTCGCTAGAAAACTGAAAAGACTCAAGCTGGCAAAAGCACCGCAAAGAACTGTGCGTTCTTTGAAATCCCAAATCCACAAGGAGAGTCCAATTGTGTCGTTTGCGATGCCTGACCTTCCCAACACTGGACGTGAAGAGCATGCGCCTTCCACTATTTGCATGCCCCCTGCAAGTGCTGGAAGGAGCACCCGCAGTCCAGTTCCTGATAGTCAGATTGAAGATGTCAGTGTTGAAGTACACCAGGATGAGGAGGATATGGGTGTTGCTGGCGCTGGGGAGGAAATTGACCAGGAGGATTCTGATGGTGAGGTGGTTTGTTTAAGTCAGGCACCCGGGGAGACACCTGTTGTCCGTGGGAGGAATATGGCCGTTGACATGCCAGGTGAAAATACCAAAAAAATCAGCTCTTCGGTGTGGAGGTATTTCACCAGAAATGCGGACAACAGGTGTCAAGCCGTGTGTTCCCTTTGTCAAGCTGTAATAAGTAGGGGTAAGGACGTTAACCACCTCGGAACATCCTCCCTTATACGTCACCTGCAGCGCATTCATAATAAGTCAGTGACAAGTTCAAAAACTTTGGGTGACAGCGGAAGCAGTCCACTGACCAGTAAATCCCTTCCTCTTGTAACCAAGCTCACGCAAACCACCCCACCAACTCCCTCAGTGTCAATTTCCTCCTTCCCCAGGAATGCCAATAGTCCTGCAGGCCATGTCACTGGCAAGTCTGACGAGTCCTTTCCTGCCTGGGATTCCTCCGATGCATCCTTGCGTGTAACGCCTACTGCTGCTGGCGCTGCTGTTGTTGCCGCTGGGAGTCGATGGTCATCCCAGAGGGGAAGTCGTAAGCCCACTTGTACTACTTCCAGTAAGCAATTGACTGTTCAACAGTCCTTTGCGAGGAAGATGACATATCACAGCAGTCATCCTACTGCAAAGCGGATAACTGAGTCCTTGACAACTATGTTGGTGTTAGACGTGCGTCCGGTATCCGCCGTTAGTTCACAGGGAACTAGACAATTTATTGAGGCAGTGTGCCCCCGTTACCAAATACCATCTAGGTTCCACTTCTCTAGGCAGGCGATACCGAGAATGTACACGGACGTCAGAAAAAGACTCACCAGTGTCCTAAAAAATGCAGTTGTACCCAATGTCCACTTAACCACGGACATGTGGACAAGTGGAGCAGGGCAGGGTCAGGACTATATGACTGTGACAGCCCACTGGGTAGATGTATGGACTCCCGCCGCAAGAACAGCAGCGGCGGCACCAGTAGCAGCATCTCGCAAACGCCAACTCTTTCCTAGGCAGGCTACGCTTTGTATCACCGCTTTCCAGAATACGCACACAGCTGAAAACCTCTTACGGCAACTGAGGAAGATCATCGCGGAATGGCTTACCCCAATTGGACTCTCCTGTGGATTTGTGGCATCGGACAACGCCAGCAATATTGTGTGTGCATTAAATATGGGCAAATTCCAGCACGTCCCATGTTTTGCACATACCTTGAATTTGGTGGTGCAGAATTTTTTTAAAAACGACAGGGGCGTGCAAGAGATGCTGTCGGTGGCCAGAAAAATTGCGGGACACTTTCGGCGTACAGGCACCACGTACAGAAGACTGGAGCACCACCAAAAACTACTGAACCTGCCCTGCCATCATCTGAAGCAAGAAGTGGTAACGAGGTGGAATTCAACCCTCTATATGCTTCAGAGGTTGGAGGAGCAGCAAAAGGCCATTCAAGCCTATACAATTGAGCACGATATAGGAGATGGAATGCACCTGTCTCAAGTGCAGTGGAGAATGATTTCAACGTTGTGCAAGGTTCTGATGCCCTTTGAACTTGCCACACGTGAAGTCAGTTCAGACACTGCCAGCCTGAGTCAGGTCATTCCCCTCATCAGGCTTTTGCAGAAGAAGCTGGAGGCATTGAAGAAGGAGCTAACACGGAGCGATTCCGCTAGGCATGTGGGACTTGTGGATGCAGCCCTTAATTCGCTTAACAAGGATTCACGGGTGGTCAATCTGTTGAAATCAGAGCACTACATTTTGGCCACCGTGCTCGATCCTAGATTTAAAGCCTACCTTGGATCTCTCTTTCCGGCAGACACAGGTCTGCTGGGGTTGAAAGACCTGCTGGTGACAAAATTGTCAAGTCAAGCGGAACGCGACCTGTCAACAACTCCTCCTTCACATTCTCCCGCAACTGGGGGTGCGAGGAAAAGGCTCAGAATTCCGAGCCCACCCGCTGGCGGTGATGCAGGGCAGTCTGGAGCGACTGCTGATGCTGACATCTGGTCCGGACTGAAGGACCTGACAACGATTACGGACATGTCGTCTACTGTCACTGCATATGATTCTCTCAACATTGATAGAATGGTGGAGGATTATATGAGTGACCGCATCCAAGTAGGCACGTCACACAGTCCGTACTTATACTGGCAGGAAAAAGAGGCAATTTGGAGGCCCTTGCACAAACTGGCTTTATTCTACCTAAGTTGCCCTCCCACAAGTGTGTACTCCGAAAGAGTGTTTAGTGCCGCCGCTCACCTTGTCAGCAATCGGCGTACGAGGTTACATCCAGAAAATGTGGAGAAGATGATGTTCATTAAAATGAATTATAATCAATTCCTCCGCGGAGACATTGACCAGCAGCAATTGCCTCCACAAAGTACACAGGGAGCTGAGATGGTGGATTCCAGTGGGGACGAATTGATAATCTGTGAGGAGGGGGATGTACACGGTGATATATCGGAGGGTGAAGATGAGGTGGACATCTTGCCTCTGTAGAGCCAGTTTGTGCAAGGAGAGATTAATTGCTTCTTTTTTGGGGGGGGTCCAAACCAACCCGTCATATCAGTCACAGTCGTGTGGCAGACCCTGTCACTGAAATGATGGGTTGGTTAAAGTGTGCATGTCCTGTTTTGTTTATACAACATAAGGGTGGGTGGGAGGGCCCAAGGATAATTCCATCTTGCACCTCTTTTTTCTTTTCTTTTTCTTTGCATCATGTGCTGATTGGGGAGGGTTTTTTGGAAGGGACATCCTGCGTGACACTGCAGTGCCACTCCTAGATGGGCCCGGTGTTTGTGTCGGCCACTAGGGTCGCTAATCTTACTCACACAGCTACCTCATTGCGCCTCTTTTTTTCTTTGCGTCATGTGCTGTTTGGGGAGGGTTTTTTGGAAGGGACATCCTGCGTGACACTGCAGTGCCACTCCTAGATGGGCCCGGTGTTTGTGTCGGCCACTAGGGTCGCTTATCTTTCTCACACAGCTACCTCATTGCGCCTCTTTTTTTCTTTGCGTCATGTGCTGTTTGGGGAGGGTTTTTTGGAAGGGACATCCTGCGTGACACTGCAGTGCCACTCCTAGATGGGCCCGGTGTTTGTGTCGGCCACTAGGGTCGCTTATCTTTCTCACACAGTCAGCTACCTCATTGCGCCTCTTTTTTTCTTTGCGTCATGTGCTGTTTGGGGAGGGTTTTTTGGAAGGGACATCCTGCGTGACACTGCAGTGCCACTCCTAGATGGGCCCGGTGTTTGTGTCGGCCACTAGGGTCGCTTATCTTACTCACACAGCGACCTCGGTGCAAATTTTAGGACTAAAAATAATATTGTGAGGTGTGATGTGTTCAGAATAGGCTGAAAATGAGTGTAAATTATGTTTTTTGAGGTTAATAATACTTTGGGATCAAAATTACCCCCAAATTCTATGATTTAAGCTGTTTTTTAGGGTTTTTTGAAAAAAACACCCGAATCCAAAACACACCCGAATCCGACAAAAATAATTCGGTGAGGTTTTGCCAAAACGCGTTCGAACCCAAAACACGGCCGCGGAACCGAACCCAAAACCAAAACACAAAACCCGAAAAATTTCAGGCGCTCATCTCTAAATGCTACAGCAATCCTGATAATCTCATTCACATGTCTCCTACATACTCCTACCCCCTATCCTGTGCGCTCTGGAATGCCAGATCTGTTTGCAACAAACTTTTAATTTCCAACTCCCTGCACCTCCTGGCCATTACAGAAATCTGGATTACTCCCTATGACACCACTTCTCCTGCTGCTCTCTCTACTGGGGGCCTCACGTTCTCAAACACACCCTGAGCGGGGGTCGCCATGGGGGTGATGTTAGGATGCTTTTACCCTCAAGCTACACATACCAACTTACACCTCCAGAATCATCCCTTACATTCTCTACATTTGAGGTCCATGCAATACACCTCTACCAACCTACTAATCTTCGAGTTGCTGTCATTTACCGTCCACCTGGCATTTCCTCCAAATTCCTCAACAACTTTGCTTCCTGGCTACCTCACTTCCTCTCTTCTGACATTCCCTCCATTATTCTAGGTGATTTCAACATCCCTATCGATAACCCCACAAAATCACCTGCCTCTAAACTCCTTAACCTCACCTCTTCACTTGGTCTCTCCCAGTGGACCACCTCACCCTCCCATGTAAATGGGAGCTCACTGGATCTGGTTTTCACTCACCACTGTGATATTTCTGATTTTTCCAATTCCCCTTTTCCCCTCTCTGACCACCAATTGCTCTCTTTCAACTTATCTATCTCTGCTTCCCCATCTCTCCCTCCTAAGGCTACCATCACTAATTGAGGCTATTGATACCTCATCCCTATCCTCCCTGTTTGACTCACTTCTCTCTCCTCTTCTCTCTCTCACATGCCCTGAACAAGCCACATCCCTATACAATGCTTCTCTTTCTTCTGCCCTTGACTCTGTTGCTCCACCAACCACTATTCACCATCGCAGATCAACACCTCAACCCTGGCACACCAAATGCACCAGATATCTTAAAAAATGCTCACGCACTGCCGAGCGACAGTGGAGGAAATCACGCTCCAAAGCAGACTTCATCCATTTCAAATTTATGCTCTCATCCTTCAGTACTGCCCTTTCCCTAGCTAAACAATCATACTTCAAAATCCTCATCTCTACCCAGTCTTCCAACCCCCGGCGCCTCTTTGCCACTGTTAACCTCCTCTGTCTACCACCACCTCCTCTCCCTTCCTCATTGTCTGCTCTTGACTTTGCCACTTATTTCACATCCAAGATTGACTTCATGCGTCAGGACATCACATCCCACCAGACCAGCAACCAGCCACCAGCCACCACCCATCCCTTGCCACCCCTCCCCTTCCCTCTTACCAAGTCTGACATCTTTCTCCCATGTATCTGGTGAGGAAGTCATGTGCCTCATCCGTTCCCCCCAACATCCTCCCCACTTGACCCTATCCCCTCCCACCTCCTCCGCTACCTCTCTCCTTCTGCCTGTTCCCATCTTGCCCACCTTCTCAATCTCTCCCTCTCATCCGGCACTGTCCCCTTTGCCTTCAAGCATGCTCTTGTCTCCCCTATTCTTAAAAAACCCACCCTTGATCCAAATACTCTCTTCAAATATCAACCCATCTCTCTCCTCCTTTTGCCTCCAAACTTCTTGAGCGTATTGTCTATAATCGCCATACTGCCTTTCTTTCCTCTCACTCACTGCTTGACCCATTCCAGTCTGGTTTCTGTTCTCTCCACTACCCTGAAACTACCCTCGCAAAAGTCTGCAATGACCTCCATGCAGCCAAATCTAAGGGCCACTACTCTCTGCTTATTCTTCTTGACCTCTCTGCTGCTTTTGACACTGTGGACCACCCTCTTCTTTTGCAAATCCTTCACTCTCTTGGTCTGCGTGATACTGCCCTTTCCTGGCTATCCTCCTACCTCTCTGATCGTTCCTTCCCTGTCTCCTCTCATGATGCTACCTCCCCCCACTTCCACTAACTGTTGGTGTCCCCCAAGGCTCTGTTCTTGGTACTCTCCTTTTCTTTCTCTATACATCCTCTTTAGGTGAACTCATTAGTTCTTTAAACTTCTAATACCACCTCTATGCTGATGACACTCAAATCAACCTCCCCTACCCTGATCTCTCCAAGGCTCGCCTCACTCGTACCTCCAACTGTCTTTCTGCTATCTCTTCCTGGATGTCCCAGCGCTTTCTTAAACTGTACATGTCTAAGACTGAGCTAATCATCTTCCCACCCTCCCACACAACCTCACCTCCCACAATCTCATTATCCATTGATGGCATGACTATCTCCTCTAGCCCCCAAGTACGCTGTCTTGGTGTAATCCTTGACTCCTCCCTCTCCTTCAAACCAAACATTCAGCACCTCTCACAAACCTGTCATTTTCATCTCAAAAACATTTCCAGGATCAGACCTTTTCTCACCCAGGATGCCACTAATATCATTATTCACTCACTGATTATTTCTAGACTGGACTACTGTAATCTCCTCCTAACTGGCCTCCCTGACAATTACCTCTTTCCACTCCAATCTATCCTCAATGCAGCTGCCTGGCTCATCTTCCTCACCAAATGCACTATGTCCACATCCCCTCTCCTACAAGCCCTTCACTGGCTTCCCTTCCCTTTCAGAATCCAATTCAAACTTCTCACACTCACTTACAAAGCCCTCACCTACTCCTCTCCCATTTACATCTCTGACCTTATCTCCCTTTACTCTCCCACCCGTCCTCTTCGCTCTACTAATGCACGCCGACTCTCCTGTCTACTGATTACTTCCTCCCACTCCTATCTCCAAGATTTTTCACATGCTGCTCCCTTTCTCTGGAATTCTTTACCTCTCCCTCTCAGACTCTCCACCTCTCTACAAAACTTCAAACGGGCTCTTAAGACCCACTTCTTTACCAAACCCAGCCAAATCTCATCCTAACCCTCTGTTCCACGCTCTCTATGTACCCTATATGTGTCACCCCTGTCTGTCTATCCCTCCCCTTAGAATGTAAGCTCTCATGAGCAGGGCCCTCTTCCCTCATGTGCTTATTCTTTTCTTACTTTAATAATCCTCAACTGCCCAAATCCTGCAGTTTTTTGGCCACCTTGGAACTTATCTCTATGTCGTTTACTGGTGTAGTTATGCTTAGTTACCCTGTACTTGTCCTATATTGTCTTCAACTGTAAGTCACTGTTTTCCTGTTTTGATTATCTGCATATGTACTCTGTAATTGGGCACTGCAGAACCCTTGTGGCGCTATATAAATAAAGGATAATAATAATAACTAAACATTTTTTTTTAGGAACTAAAGGGACATTAGTGAAATGCTGAGTAAACAGGTAAGTTTTGACCCTGTTTCTGATAGATTCTAGAGTAGAGGCCTCTCGAGCTGTGCATGGAATGAGTTCTATAGAGTTGGAGCTGCAAAGCTCTAAGCTCAAAGCCCAGATGAATTAATTCTAGGTACTGCGAATATTCCTTCATCTACAGGTAGTAGTAAGTGAGCGGGGCAGTACAGAAACAGAAGCTGCTTCAGGTACCTTGGCAATATTGTGTTGCAACTAAGATGCATATTCTGCAAAAAAAAGACACAATGTAAACAGGGTTGCACCCGACCTGGCGGCTCACTCACACCAGGCATCATGAGCTGCATGGCATATTGAGGCTGGACATATGAGGACATTTCCATAGATTTTTTGAGGAAATGAAGAGCTCGATTCTGGCTATGTTTATTAGATGAAAGAATGAGGGTTTGATTGTGACTGTTAATTGATGTTTAAATATCATACACTATCCAGGACAACACCAAGATTCCACACATGTTCAAGTCCAGTTGGTGGGTTGGACCAGCTTCAGAATTCTCCTTTGGTGAGATCCTATCATATTTAACTCTGTTTTATCAGGATTCAGTAAAAGCCAACTGGCACTCATCCACATAGACATGGCTATTTAATGCATCTATAGTAAACATGTTTCATGTGTTTTCCAAGTAAAATGTAAAGCAGTAATTCCCAAACTTGGTCATAACCCCTCCCCCCCACCCCCATGACAGTACAGGTTTTAATGAAATCCTTACTTGAGCACAGGTGATGTAACTAGTACCAAAGCAATTCAGATTAAACCATCTGTATTCAAGCATAAACTGAAAGCTTGGACTGTTAGTGTGGCATGAGGACTGAGTTAGGAAATACAGATTTAAGATATGGTTGCATTATTTAATATTTTATGAGGACATGTATGTTCAGCAATTACACTGTTCTCTCTTATTCTAAGTTTGTTCCCAGAACGTTTCTTTCAGCACATAAAATGAACAAGGAATTAACGAATGCCACCTCACAGATTGTGTTCCACATCCTGGCATTCTCTACATCAGAAGGTGGGATGATTATGCTTTTTTTAGTAGTTTTACTGGTTTATCTGATTGTTCTTTTTGGCAACTTTGTTATTATTACCCTGGTGTGTATTGTGTCCCAGCTACACACATCCATGTACTTCTTCCTATGTAATCTGTCCATAGTGGATATCTTTTATGTCTCCACTACTCTCCCCAAGCTGTTGTATATTTCTCTAACAGGGGACCATGAAGTGTCTTACACTGCCTGCATAGTCCAGTTATATTTCTACATGTCCTTTGCCTATACAGACAACTTTTTATTAACAGCAATGGCCATTGACCGCTATGTGGCTATTTGCTTCCCTCTGCATTACTCGGTCATTATGAGTAAACAAGTTTGCATTTTATTAGCATCTCCTGCATGGATTATGGCTGCACTTAATTCATTACTACTCACTTGTTTTGTTAGGGGCTTGAGCTTCTTTTACTATAGTGAAGTCAACAGTTTCTTCTGTGATATAAAAGCCCTGATGATCATCTCTTCCAGTGACACCACATTTTTTAGAAAAATGTTTTTCATAGATGCGATATTCACAGGAACGGTTCCCTTTCTGATGATCATGGCTTCCTACGGCTGCATCATTTCCACCATCCTAAAAATTCCATCCTCAGTTGGGAGACGCAAGAGGTTCTCAAGCTGTACTTCCCACATAACCATAGTTGTGATATTCTATGGCTCAGCCATATGCGTGTACATGCAATATTCACAAGCGTACGCCAAGTTCCTCTCAATGTTGTTTATTACATTGGTCCCGATGCTAAACCCAGTAGTATACAGTTTACGGAATAGAGACATACTAAGTGCTATAACAAAAACAATGCACTTCTAACAGAACAAGCCTGACCAACAAAGGAGCCAATATTTTCCAATGTATCACTATCTAATCAACTGATAATAACATTATAGGACAGTTGAGCTTTTACAAAAGTAAACACTAATCTAAAAGGCCACTGTCTCTATTATTGGGGTCTATGTACTAAAAGGACAATTATCATGGAGAAAAAGTGGCTCCTGCTTCGCCTGTTATTGATGAAAAGCAGGAGGCAGCTACAGCGATTTATTCTTCTAAAAGTAGCCCCTGCCGAGGAAAGTACTGTCCAGATTTATGAAGCCTTGAATAGGGATAAATTCCACAGTGATAAAGTACCCACCAACCAACTCCTAACTGCCATATTACAGGCTGTGCTTTAAAAATGACAGTTAGGAGCTAATTGGTTGGTACAAAATCTGGGCATAAATGTTAAGTCACCGCCATGGCAGTATCAGCAGACAGCAGAGACACGGACTCAATCTGCCTCCAGAGTCCCATCCTGTGCAGCTGCAGCAGAATTTATTAATTTTTAAACAATCTTTATTGACAACCAGCAAAAGTGACAGAGCTCACTTCTTGCTTCTACAGTGAGGATAACCAGTTTTTGGCAGTTAAAGGTGACAATAGGGCAGACGTACTAAGCCTTGGAGAGAGATAAAGTGAACAGAGATAAAGTATTAACCAATCAGCTCCTGTCATTTTTCAAACAGAGCCCGCAACATGGCAGTTAGGAGCTGGTTGGTTGTTACTTTATCTCTCTCTAAAGGTGGGTACACACTAATAGATATATCTGCAGATCAATTGATCTGCAGATATATCTATGGACGGATCGGGCAGTGTGCTGTGCATACACACTGCCCGATCCGTCGGGGACTGACGTCATGAACTGGGCGGGCGTGTACACACGCCCGCCCAGTTCAGCTGTCAATCACCGCCGGCCGCTGCAGCATGTGTACGGGCGGTCGGCCGACCGCCCCGTACACACACAGCGACGCGCCAATATATCGGTAGATATATTGGCCGTCGGCTGTGCTGCGCGGCCGACGCAATACGTCTGTGAACGACGGAGTTCACAGACGTATCGGCCGTACACACTGGCCGACGGTCCCGCGATATATCGGCCGTTCAAGAGAACGGACGATATGTCGACCAGTGTGTACGGGCCTTAAGGCTTAAGACATAGGTCTCAAAGCCAGAGCTGAAGAAGACAGCACAGATATCTTTCATTCACTTAGCGCAAACAGCCAAAATACAGGGAAACCCCTTTAGTATAGTGATATGTACAGAGATTTATTTTAATTTTTCATTTAGACCCCTTATCTCAGCTTAGTACATAAATCCCATCAATGGCAGCTTTTACCTGTGGGCTGAAGGTCTGCAGCACCCTTAGGTAAAATCTGCCACCCAGCTCAGTGCCCGTGAAGCTCAATATAGTACGTGCCTGGCTTTACTGTGACTGTCAGTCACAGACACTACAGGTAGTCCTGTTGGGAGGTGTTTCCTCCCCCTGGCCTGCCAGACCAGGCTGCGATTAACAGAGAGCTGGCTTCCTGTAGGAAGCCACTCCCTGACCCATCAGCACTAGCTGGCTTCTATGGGCTGCAACCAATGCAGCCCATAGAAGCTAAGGGATTGCATATGCACAGTCCAGCCGCCGCTGGTGCTCATGCGCTGGTTCTGGCACCTGCGCAATGGATCCAGCAGAAGGGCTGAGGGGCTGTCACCACATCTCTACTCCCCTCTCTGGGCAGGCACAGGAAATGGTAAACCCCCCACCATCACCACCACCGCCAGGGAGAAGCTGCCACTGGACCCCATTGTCCCTTATTTCTCCTTGATCATATTGCACAGTAACATGCACAATTTTTCTAAGGAGTAAGTTTTTTTGTATAGACAAGAAGGTGTAGCATTGACTATCCAAATTTAGAAATGGTGTTCCTTTTTATACTGAGTTGGTAGAAATGGAAATGATATACAGAAAATTGTACAGTACAGTATTTGCTATGTCTTCTGACTACGGGGGGTTAATTTATCAATTAGTTTTATCATGCACAGGGAGTTTTACAATTCGATGCATATGATATGATGTGTTTGAAAAATGACAGTTGGGAGCTGATTGGCTGGAGCACCAATTATCATATGCATTGAGTTTTAAAACTCTTTGCGCTTGATAAAACGTATTGATAAATCAGCCTCTACATCTGTTAAAATGCTTAAACATATATTGTAAAAGGAACATGTTACATCCTGATAAATATAATTCCACACATAAATGAGTATACTCTAAAAATCAGAAGTTCAATGTGCATCTTAAAAGAGACAAATGTGCTTCATGATCTAATCGTGTTTACATCTCAACAAAAACATTTAGGGCCAGATGCATCATCGCTTGGAAAGTGATAAAATGGAGAGTGAAAAAGTACCAGCCAATCAGCTCCTGCCATTTTTCAAACACAACCTGTGACATGGCAGTTACGACTTGATTGGCTGGCACTTTTTTTTTTCTGTATTTGATCACTCTCCAAGCGATGATGCATCTAGCCCTTTGACTTATTACTCAACTTTGGTGTCAGGTATAGTACATGCAGACTTACAGATGTGTTCACTTACATCGAGCCTCCCTGCATGTTATACAGCCCATCTAGTCACACCATACTGTGGTGTCACTCAGTAGTGCTGAGCGTCTTTACATGTGACCTTTCCCATTACCATACATCTTATTCACAAAATTATGCTGATTATAATAATATGTGGCAGGCCTATATTCTGTATAGCTGCATCTGCATACGAAATGGTATGTTACAGTGTTTTCCGTGCACTGCATGACAGGACAGATATTCATGTTGAGCAGTGATCCAGAACGTACACCTCAAGAAGTGTACCAAACATGTTTCCAGGGCATGATGTTATCACCGTACAACTCAACAAGTTGGCACAGAAATCTGATTACACTACTCAATGTCAATTACTGTCAATCACTTTGTGAATAAATCCACATCGCAAACAACATTGCTAAGATACTTTGACGCACATGCAGTGCAACCATGATACATGTTTCGTTAGCCAATAAAAGCTCAACTCAATACATTTTGGCATTATGTACAACTCGGAATCAGGCCCACAGTGCAGTGGAATGCATTGTTTTGCAGCTTAGAGGAATCATTGCACAGTTTTACTTGTTTCATTGTAACTTTACAAGTGCACATTCAGAGCCATTTCTTGCGGCGGGCAAGGAGTGCCTTTGCACGGGGCGCCCGCCGCAGCTCTTTTGGTGGCTCTGTTCTGGTGTGCTCCCCCTCCACCCCGTCATCATTACTACTACTCCGCTCGGGGGGCGGAGTTTCATGGAATGACGCGTTTGCGTCGTGACATCACGACGCAAACGCGTCATTCCATGAAACTCCGACCCCCGAGCGGAGCAGAATGACAGGAGAAGGGGGAGCAGGGGAGATAGCTGGCGCCGCTGCTCTGGCTGCTGCTGTCACCTCTGTGACCGGATCCCGCCTCCATACTTGCGCCTAGATGCTGTCCTTCCATGAGGAGCTGCAAGAATTTTGTGAGTGAAGCAGCTACAGACAGGGAAGAGGGGGTTGGGGGCCACTGATACTACAAAGAGGCAGGGGTATTGGGGGAGGCTTAGAGTGCAGACACATGCTGTGGAGGGGAGGTTAGTGAAAGATCATGCTATATATAGATGCAGGGGGGAGGAGGGTTGCTGAGAGTGCAGACATAGGGGTAGGGGATGATGCTATATAGAGATGGTGGGGGTTGCTGTTGACACAAGGGGGGAATCTGATGCTATATACAGAGCCGTTTCTTGCAGCGGGCGAGGTGTGCATTCGCACGGGGCGCCCGCTGCAGCTCTAGGTGGCTCAGTTTGCTCCCCCTCCTCCCTGTCATTACTACTCCGCTCAAGGGTGGAGTTTCGTGCAATGATGCGTTTGCATTGTGACATCACGATGCAAACGCTTAGTTACACGAAACTCCGCCCCCGAGCAGAGTACTGAGGAGAGGGAGCTGCCCGGGAAGCCAGCAAGCTAGGAGGAGGGAGAGGAGGGAGAGGAGGGCTGGCGCGGGCCGAAGAGCGGTAAGCGGAATGGAAGAGGACCGCTGAAAACTTAAGTATAACTTTTTCTTTCTTTCTTTCTTTCTTTCTTTCTTTCTTTCTTTCTTTCTTTCTTTCTTTCTTTCTTTCTTTCTTTCTTTCTTTCTTTCTTTCTTTCTTTCTTTCCTTCTCTCTTTCTCACTTTCTTTGTAGAAGGGAACTCTGCCTGATGTAATGTGTAAAATGGGGACACTTGCCTGCCGTCATGTGTAAAATGGGGACACTTGCCTGCCGTCATGTGTAAAATGGGGACGCTTGCCTGCCGTAATGTGTAAAATGGGGACTCTTGCCTGTCGTAATGTGTAAAATAAGGACACTTGCCTGCCCTAATGTGTAAAATGGGGACTCTTGCCTGCCGTAATGTGTAAAATGGGGACACCTGTCTGCCGTAATGTGTAAAATGGGACACTTGCCTGCCGTAATGTGTAAAATGGGGACTCTTGCCTGCCTTAATGTGTAAAAAGGGGACTCTTGCCTGACGTAATGTGTAAAATGGAGATTCTTGCCTGCCGTAATGTGTAAAAAGGGGATTTAATGTATCAAGGGCATTTCAGTGTGTGGCATAATATGGCGCAGGGGGCGTTACTGTGTGGGGCTTAATATGGTAGAATTTTTTTTCCTGTGGTGGCCGTGATATGTTGGTGCAGGGTCAAAAACTGGGGTGTAAGGTAGTCTTTTCAGATGAGGCCAAGCCCATTGTAATGAGGCCACGCCCACTGTAACAAGGCCACGTCCCCTTGCCGGGAGCGCGAGCGCCTCTTTGCTTTAATGGGGGGGCGCATTTTTCTTTTATGCCAATGGAGGGGGGGGGGCACATTTTTAAATCTCACACTGGGAGCCAAATTGCCTAGAAACAGCCCTGCTGACAAATTGTGCATCAGTACATTGGACATCGGAAGCTTATTATTGTATGGGACAGTTTCCATTTTCCACCGAAATCTTGGACGTCCAAGGTTCATTGGCTATAAAACATCTACTGTGCTGGTTAATACTTGCCATTGGACTGAAATTGTACAAACATGTTTATTAAATATCTCTTAATTAAAAAAATTCTACTAAAATACTCTATTCTGGCATTTATAAATGCAAACTGATATAACATTATAGGATATTGCTGTTCTGTGTATAAACTTCCTAACTATAATTAAGCATTTATTGCAGTGGATCCCAAACTGGGTGCCTAGGCACCCTGGGGTGCCACAAGGCTCTTGCAGGGGTGCAGTGGGTTGGTGGTCCAGGACCAAATCAAATTATTTATGGTCAACATGATAGGCAAAACCAGTGCTAGTGGCTTCCAATTATAAAACATATGGACAATCAGAAGCACAGCTGTACATCACCACATAACAGGACCTAGGAACATACCTCCCAACATGACCTATTCCAGGAGGGACAAAATGCTCTGTTCCTGGACTTCTCTCTTAATTTATGATTGCTATCACCTGTGTTGAACTAATTAATTGATAAGAAAGATGTTTCAACACAGGAGATGGCAATTTTGACCCTATTGGGATGGATCATGTTGGGAGACATGTAAAGATGACAGGTAGGCACATTTCACTTAATTTAATATTTTTTCAAATTTATCAGTAAAAATCTTTTATCCTAGGGGTGCTGTGAAAAAATGCTGATATTTTATGGTGCCATGATTCAATAAAGTTTGGGAACCATTAATATATTTTATTTTAGAGTAAATTCCTATATTTATTGTTGTCTCACTCCGTGATGAATTCTGATTAAAGATAACATGTTGAGTGGCCTACTACTGTGCTTCTAATGTTTGGAGACTTTTAGCTGGATTCTGAGGATTTTTTCTTGGGATTTTAGATCCATTCACCAATGTGGTGATATAGATGATATAGGAAAGTCATTTTAAAGATCATTCCAGACTTCCATTCTAGATGGATTCAGAGAAGCCTGTTTTGTTTTTACCTCTTGTGAGCATATATTAATTGGGTGTCCCTTCCCTTTTGAATAAAACTCTATATTGTTTTATGGTATTGCATCATAGTGTGTTTATATCATACCTCCCAACATGACCCTCTCCAGGAGGGACAGAATGCTCTGCTCCTGGACTTCATACATTAAGAGGATACATTAAGAGGACTTCCCTCTTAATGTATGATTGCCATCACATGTGCTGAAACACCTTTCGTATCCATTACCCTGTTCAAAACAGGTGCCAGCAATCATAAATTAAGAGAAAGGCCCAGAAGCAGAGCATTCTGTACTTCCTAGAGAGGTTCGTGATGGTAGGTATGTTATATGTTTATTGTAACCTATGCTCCTGATAAAAAGCATTTTTTGATTCCTGGATTCGGAGGACTGGAAAGTGTTACCAGGTAAGCCAAATTTCCTTTATTCAATATAGTACAAACATTATTTAAGGAATATTGGCTGTACATACATCCTATACTTTGAGACCTTTCCCCTCTTATATTTAGGAACTCCTCAACTTTGATCTGGGGCTGGACCAGATCAGAGGCAGAGTGACTATTACTCATACTTGCCTACCTGACCCTCTCCATGAGGGAGAAAATGCTCTGTTCCTGGACTTTCCTGGTAATGTATGATTGCCATCACCTGTGGTGAGCTAGTTAATTGATAAGAAAGGTGTTTCACCACAGGTGATGGCAATCATACATTACCAGGAAAGTCCATTAACAGAGCAATTTCTCCCTCATGGAGAGGGTCAGGTAGGCAAGTATGCTATTACTATTTGTTATTAATTTGGTCAAAATGAGGGACACCAGGCCTGGATTATATTAGGAGGGCGGTCGCTATTCACGCAGGAGCTGCCAGGTTTCTGAAAGTCAGTGTGTGAGTGTGTAGCGTTATAAATCTAGATGCTGTATATCTGTAATGGTCAGGCTATAATGATGCTGCACTATATACACCAGTACTGGCACGTGTTAGTTCACCAGTCCCAGCACAGCTCCCAGACAGTCTGGGGTGGTAGAGGACACCAGTAGCCACCAGCAGGTTGCCAGAGGGGTCTGGGCATGGCCTGTGCAGGGGTGTGGTGGGGGGGGGAGCACAGTACCCTGCTGCTCCATTGGCACGCAGTATATATAAAGCGTCAGTTTCCTGGTTCCTGCTGCTACTTGTTGCCAAGTGCCAGGAAGGCAAGTAACCTGGGATAGCAGCATAGTATATGGATGAGGGGGTGCGTGCAGAGTATGCGGTATATGGCAGGATTATATGGAGGAGGGGGTGCCCTGTAAATAGGGGGTACTATATGGATAGATATGGGGGTGCAGTGTTTATATACAAGCAGTATATGGTAGGGGGTGTAGTTTACATAAGGAGTGTGTGTGTGTGTCCGTGTTAAACAGAGGTGACTATATTGAAAAAAATCTGCGTCTCTCTCTCCACTGCCCTTATCTGCCCCCGACACTCCACTCTCTCTCCAGTCCCTATCTAACAAAACCCCTCTCTCTCCCCCCATGCCCTATCGCCCCCTACCCTCTTTCTTTCCAAGCACCTATCTGCTCCTACCCCCACTCTTCTTCCACCAGTCCCTATCTGCTCCTACCCCCAGTCCCCTTTCTCCGTGTGCAGCAACTTTGAAACAGTCAGATAGGTATTATTATATTAGCAGCAGCAGGAGGTTAGGACGCTGTCTCCCTGCAGTTTTACTTTAAATTTTAGCTGTGTCAGCTTCCAGCACACAAATAAATAATTTGGTATGTGTGGCGGCCTCTAGTGGCCGCCAGCGCAGTGCCGTCTTTTTGTATGGGCTCAATGGGCAGTTGTCCAAAGGCTGCAGGAGTATAAAGGCACTAGGCTGATAGCTGAGGGTCCCCTTTTTCCAGGGGTACCAGATTTTTTTAAATCGGCCCTGGGGAACCGGAGCTAGCTGACTTCAAAGCAGTGGTTCCCAACCAAGAGTTTTAATTACTCTTCCCAGCAATATATCTTGGGTTCTGTCTGATTTACAGTTTTTCTGAGGGTATAATCCAAAAGCTGGGATTCTTTCCTTTTGGTGGACACTGGCAGTTTGTCTCTACTATGCCCAGAACCAGAGATTTCACACTTGCAGCAGCCGGTTCCTGCTCCGGCTCCACACGCCTGGTATGCAGTTTTATATTTCTTTGGTGGATTGCTCTTGCTCCTGAACTCTGATCCCCAAGTCTTCAGTACCTCCTGAAAGGTGGGACTCTCTAATTTTCTAGCTAATAAATCTAATTCCAAGAACTGTAGATATCTGTAGTCAAGCAAGCTGCCCTCTCACTGGAATATGATGAAAATTAAGCCCACTCCACTATCCACCCCTTCCCTGCGTATTAAACACCCCCTACCACCCTGTAAGTCATGTACCTGGGCCTCTTCATTCAGCCCAATACCCCCATCTACAGTTAAGTGTTCTCCCTCCTGCCCCATCTCCCACCATCTATGCAATAAAGAAGTAATTAGCAGAAATTACTGCTCCAGGTCCTACATGCTGAGCGGAAGTTAGAACAACCCCTACCACCTGTGGAACATCAAAGCTGCTGCTGATAGCTTCTTCCACCTCTACAGATGGAGGATGAGTAGGGGACCCAGTGCAATACTTAGCACAGGGGCCCACACTGCTGTTAAGATGGCCCTGTGCCAGTGCACATAACAGAGGTGAGGAGCAGACTTGACTTTTATTATATAGAATGAGCAGTTGTCCCCACCTTTTAAGCAAATTTACTGTAATCAAATACCCATTTCTATAATGAGAGAATTTAATACAAAAAAACATATGTACAATACAGTATGCAGTGGGGTGTAATAGCCATCAACTAAGAAAATTTACTAAATCATAAGTCACCATACAGTAGATATTGTTAATGAAAGAAATTTCGATATAACACAAATACTCTACACATCTATGTACAAATAAAAGCTGAATTAAAAATAAAAACCTGATCTATTATATAAAGGTGACGGTGCGTCTTACAGGTGACAATCAAGCTACACCTTGAGTAACTCACTCAGGCCACCAAGAGAGGCCCTGGATACTGATGAGCATGGCTAAAGCTGGGGAGACCTAACCACTCACCATCTCAATGGGTGCTTATGGCTGTACAGCAGTGAAGTAAAGGGGGACAATGTCCCCCTTAGCAGCTGACCCAGACCTAAGCCTCCGCTGGGACCTTCCAACAAGCCCGGTTCCTAGCCTTCCGACAAGCCCAGTTCCTAGTATTTAGTACTCACATCCTTCCCCTCTCAGTACATCTGAGCTCATTAACATTTTAAATGAAAAGCTATGCTATATTGGCACACCTACCTAAAATATTCAGCCATAAAAATTATGTAAATTAGAATGGGGAGGAAGAAATTGTTAATATTTTGTATTTGGAATATCTATTATTAAATGTACTACTGACTGCCTACATTTATTATTCATGTATGCTACATAAATTGCATAAGTATGTATAGAAAGAGTAATAGTAAAATATAATGTTATTTATTTAAGTGAAATGAACACATTAAGGCTGGTATTCAATTATCCCCGATCATTTTCCTCCCCCCAAAAATGGGCCAATAGAGCGATTTTTGACCAATGGTCATTATTGGGCTATCCAATTGATGCCTTTTTTAGAGGGGAGAAAAATGTCCAGTTTTTGTGCAATAACACATGGGATAAGTATCCGGACCCAAGTGTCATCACGGCCCTGAGGGCAGCTTATCGGGTATTTTGCTTTGCGTGACTGAGGCACCCGAAGCATAATCCCCAATAAGTGCCAGTTATCCGCACTAATTGAATAGCCCCCAGTGAATCAATTATCTGCTGTAAATTACCACAGCTAATTAAATATCGGCCTACATAATGTTTGGTAGCCTGACCATAGCATCCCACTGACCCAATGCCATAATATACAGTATGAACTATGAGAACAATAGGCTACTCTACAGACTCTACCTTGTGTAAGTGTTCATTAACTAATACCATAAAATCACCTAAAAACATATACATTACTCACTGGTTAAAATGCTATATGCAACTTTTACCTTACGCAGTATGGAACAGAATCTGTATCAGTAATATCAAAATATACTGCAAAAAAGGCAAATATTTTAGGTGAATTTCTAATTGTTAGGATAACATTTCAGAATTTCCACCTTCAGAATTATATCTAATATATAAAAGTAAAAAATTGTCCTTCTGTCTTTATATACAAATCCACAGTTTACAAGTGAAGATCATGAAATTTTACATACGAGCGTATTAAAACACGGTCAAGGCGACTAAAAGAGTTTGCAATGCAAATTAATTACAGTTAATTTTTAATTAATTTCTATTATATATATATATATATATATATATATATATATATATATATGTATGTATGTATATATATATATATATATATATATATATATATATATATATATATATATATATATATAGAGAGAGAGAGAGAGAAAAAAAGGAGGAGAGTATATCAGGAGACAACATAACTCCCGAATTGCTGGAGCAATGTACTCGAAAATTGGTACACATATGCCTTACAATCTGGGAACAAACACTGTGGGGGGAAGACACCCCTAGCACCCCTAGGGGTGTGGCAGCAGCACTTAGTATTTCAGCAGACAGCATAACTCTGGAATGCCTGCAGCAATTTACAACAAACTTGGTACACATACTGTATGACTTACACTCTGGGAACAAACACTGTGGGGGTAAGACAACCCTAGCACACCTAGGGGTGAGGCAGCAGCACAGAGTTATTCAGCAGACAGCATAACTCTGCAATGCCTGGAGCAATTTACAGCAAACTTGGTACACATATTACTTACACTCTGGGAGCAAACACTGTGGGGGTAATACACCTCTAGTACCCCTAGGGGTGGGACAGAGGCACAGAGTATGTCAGCAGACAGCATAACTGTGGATGGCCTGCAACAATTTACACCAAACTTGGTACACATCTAACTTACAATCTGGGAACAAACTCTGTAGGGCTTAGACACCCCTCGCACCCCTAGGGATGGGACAGCAGCACAGACTATTTCAGGAGACAGCATAACTCCAGAATGCCTGGACCAATTTACAACAAACTTGGTACACATATGATTTACAATCTGGGAACAAACACTGTGGGGGTAAGACACCCCTAGCACCCCAAGGGGTGAGGCAGCAGCACCGAGTTATACAGCAGACAACATAACTCTGCAATGCCTGGAGCAATTTACAACAAACTTGGTACACATATGACTTACACTCTGGGAACAAACACTGTTGGGGTAACATACCACTAGCACCCCTAGGGACATGCATGATACAGATGTATCCACCGTTATCTTGAGTAGTTTTCTGTGCCTAATCACAACATGACTTATTAGCATAAGCCCTTCAGCTATTGTTCTCAACTGCACTACAATACAGAGAACAATACAGCAGGGGATTAAGTCTGACTGGCCAGTCACAGTTAATCCTATTAACCGTCAAGATAAATGTGGATACATCTGTATGTCATTGATGACAGGGCTGCATGTGACAGGGGCAGGGACATGATGTGAGGAGGGGAATGGAGGTAGCACAAACCCACACACTGAGAGTTAGATAGTGGAAGTAGCACAGTCCCCCAGCAGCACAGAGTATATCAGGAGATAGATAATGTGTTGCACTATATAAGAAACTAAATAAATTGATAATTTCACAGGGGCACTGACATGATGTGAGGAGGGGAATGTAGGCAGCAGGAAGCCACAGACTGAGAGTTGTATAATGGAAAGAGCAGGGTCCCTTGGGGGACCAAAAAGGGGTTCGGCTACTACACAAAGTGCATCAGGGAAGCAAGATATGCCTATATACTAGATCTCCAACCAACGTAAATTAACAAACAACTATAATTCTAATTTACCATCCTCATCCCGTAGCAAAGCATGGGTATTCAGCTAGTAGTATATAAACATGATTGGTGAATTATAAACAGACATTTTATTTTTTAACATGACCAGGAGAAGCATCTCTATGGAGAAAATAAGATAATGGATGCACCACAGCCCAGTGACCTCCCTACTGACAAAATATATAACTATAGTAATAATGGGCACACTAAGGACTCCGGCTTGTTCTTATACTGTAAGTGTACAGCATTTCTAAGTTGTTTTACAACATTAATTTAAGAAAATAAAGTTTTGATTGATTCTTAAGCACAGTGTATCCTGGAACATTCATTATACAGTTCCTGTGAACTGCGCACATGGCAATATAACACAATTTACATTCTCTTAATGTAGAATTTGATTATCTTTTTCCCACTTCAAAAACAGAGGTATCCTTACACTCTGGAGGGCGGCCAATCTGCATCAAGTTTTAGAACAAGGAAAACAGCTGGTGCTTAGAATGGATATGGAATGATTTACAGTCTCCGCCACTTCTGAATAGAACAATACCAGTGTCCCTGTTCAGAGAAACTTTAAAATATGATCATATCATGGCATACATTAGGCACCATAGAATGAGAGGAGAAAACATAAACCTGAAACAGCTTTCTTCTTTTGTTTTATTGCAAAATATATAAAGGCCCAGAGTAAGTTCTGCATTTGGATTGCGGCACAATTATACATCTCAGTGACATAATTTTTAGTCCCTGAAATCTTCCCACAATATAAATTATCATTCCCATCATAGAAATCTGCTGAGTTGAACTTAGAAAGTAGTTTATTTATTTATTAGCAGGTTCTTATATAGCGCAGCATATTCCGTTGCGCTTTACAATTAGAACAACAGTAATAGAACAAACTGGGTAAAAACAGACAGACATAGAGATAGGAAGGCCATGTTCGCAAGCTTACAATCTATAGGGAAATAGGCATAGATACACAAGGATAGACGCTATCTATTGCATAATGGTCCACCAGATTGCTAGGTTCTTAATGGGTTGTATGATGATACCCCACAATGTTGGCCAAGTGTCAGGAGGGTATGAGAGTAAAGAAAGACAAAATATGTGATGTTATGTATACTGTACAGAGAGGATGTAATTAGATAGGGAAGCACTGAAGGTTATGTGGGTGGGTCTGGAATTTGATAGGCTTGTCTGAAGAGGTGAGTTTTCAGGGAACGTTTAAAGGTTTGGAGACTAGAGGTGAGTCTTATTGTGTGTGGAAGGGCATTCCATAGAGTGGGTGAAGCCCGGATAAAGTCCTGTAATTTTGAGTGTGAACAAGTAATGCGTGTGGATGAGAGACATAGATCTTGTGCAGAGCGGGGAGGTCGGGTAGGGAGATATTTTGAGATGAGTGAAGAGATGTACGTTGGTGCAGTTTGCTTAATAGCCTTGTAGGTCAGTAAAAGTATTTTATATTTAATACGGTAGCTGCACTTGCCACAAGTTCTATTCCCACTCTATAGGTGTTGTGGACATCCACAAGTGGGAATAGTCCCTGTTGGACAGCATGCCGACTGTTGGGACAGTGAGGGTTTGGGATGTAGGTACCGATATTAGGACCGGTGGTCTCCTGTCCACCGGTCACATAACTACATCCCTACTGAAGAAGGATGCATAAATCAACAAATATAGATGATGTACTTCCCTACTTTCCCATAAGTTCCATAAGACTCCTTAAAATTGAGGAACTCGTCAGGAATCCTGAGAGGGTAGACCAATCTCTTGGTTCCATCTGCAATACAAGAGAAGAGGGCAATAAGGAGGCTTGATGAAGCAATGTGTAGTGAATCATGGCATTTTACGGCAGGGGGTGGGGCTACTCACATCCCCATGTCCCTCTACATCCAATCTTGTATTGGGCATACCAATAAATGTGCAGATAAAATGCATGTCAGAATAACGTGCATTAAACCTCACAGCGTGCAACATGGAAAATAAATAAATAAATAAATATATATATATAGTGATGACAGTATATATGAACAGGCGCTACTGTAGTAGTTTTCCCAGGCAGCTGTATAAAAGGATATGGTCAGTCTCTGCAGATAGATACAAATATCCAAAATGTACAGCACTATACAAATAATTGAGACTGTATCCTACAAGGTGCTGTTAAAATTATAATATAGGATATTTAATACTGAATAAAAAAAAATCATATACATTATTAAACAAAGACAATGAGTAAATGTATAATAAGGACATTTCAAAGATCTTTGGTCAGTTCATAAGGTCTCTGGGCAAATGTGTGGTAATCCTTGGCCTGGGCAATACAAATATATTCATAAGGGGATGTTGCATCCTTTGGGAGTGATTATCCAGCCTTAGATACTGTAGGTAATAACCCGTTCTGTGGTGGTGCTGGGGATATCCAGTTAGCACTGGTCCAGATGGAAAAACTAGAAGAATGTGACTCCACGTGGCGCTACTCAACACCCTCAAATACAAAAAAATTGCTTACACAATTGGTAAACAGCAGGATTCAATTCCACAGACAGTTCATTCATAGAACATCACTAAAATAAATGAAATACAGGCATAGCGTAACCCTGTTAATAAAACAATACTGTTTTTATTTTCTTAGGCCCACTCACATAGATATGAAATCTTATCGCATGTAGAGAATCAATAATCCTTGAGGTGGAACGGCCTTTTGCTTCCTAGCGAAATCCTCATTCGTATATCACTTAAAAGAGAAATAGTAGTAATAGTGCAACACCGTCTTTAAAGTTAAGACAGATTTTTATAAACAAAATGCACTCACAAACATCCAATAAAAAACAACATATAAGGTGCCAAGGAAGTTCTCATGGAAAAAGATGCTGCAGAAGGAATAATCACCACAAGCCCCGGTAGCTAAGGTGCCTCCAATAGATAGAAATCGCAGCTCCAATCTCCAAGTCCCTGTGTTGCACCATCTCCCTGCTTGAGTGCTTTCGGACAGATGTCCTTCATCAGAAGCATGGGAAATGTGCTTTCCAAATCCTCCTTAAATAGCAGTGGAATTAGATTCACTCACAGCACCTGACGATTCCGGAACCGCGTCACCGGAAGTGACGTAACCGGATGTAAACGAAGTCATTGAACTGCTATGTGCGTCTCATAGTAGAACCAGGAAGTCGGCTTGAATCTTTGTTCCAGGAAGTGACGCGTGCGTTCCAAATCGCGGTGCATGCGTTCCACCGCAGCAATCCAGCATATGTACAAATAAAACAGAGATGTGCAAAACGTAAATGCTAAAAACTATATAAACTCATTTGTTAAAACAATAATATTAATAGGAATCGTCTGAACAGTGTATCAATAAATATAAACAGATTATAAAAACCATTTCAACTCGAAATCACTATTAAGACCATGGGGAACCAAAGATTTTAACTTGTAGATCCATCTCATTTCCGTTTTTGAGAGGGTCACATGTCTCCTTGTTACGTGGTGTGGGGTTAATAGTTTGTATCCCCCAAAAAGTTTTAAAATGATTTGGATTACATGCATGTTTTTGTTTAAAATGATTGGAGCCTGTATGAGTCTCCAAACCCTTTTTTACATTATAGACATGTTCATAGAGTCTGGTTTTAAGGTTGCGGCTGGTCTTACCCACGTAGATCAATCCGCAATCACACTCTATCGCATAGATAACATTACGTGAGTTACAGGTAATAAAATCCCGAATGGGATAAGTATTCCCATTCACTGTAAAATCCTTTATTTTACTAGGCCCTTTAGTGCATTTGCACATTGCACAGAGCCCACACCTAAAAAAACCTTTGCTCCTGATACTACTCCTTTTCGTAATTTCGATAGAGCTATGAACTAACCGATCTTTCAATGATTTTGACCGTCTATATATGAATCTGGGTTTAAGAGGTAATAATTCTCCCAAAATTGGATCTTTAATTAAAACTTTCCAATGTTTCCTTATGGTAGATTCAATTTCCTTATGTTGTGAATTAAAATTCATTATGAAGGACCATTTTGAAATATCATCTTTTGGTTTTTCCTTCTTTTTCCCCTGAATCAAATCACTTCTATTCATACCTTCTACTTTCTCCTTAGCTTTTGTTAATAATTCCCTGGAATAACCTTTATCAAGGAATCTGTCCGTTAATTCTTTTGACTGTATAGAGCAAACTTCAGGGTCTGTACTGTTCCTTTTGACCATGAGAAATTGACTGTATGGAATTCCATCAAGCCAATGTTCATGATATTGACTGGTACGTAGAGATGTGCACTTGAAATTTTTCGGGTTTTGTGTTTTGGTTTTGGGTTCGGTTCCGCGGCCGTGTTTTGGGTTCGACCGCGTTTTGGCAAAACCTCACCGAATTTTTTTTGTCGGATTCGGGTGTGTTTTGGATTCGGGTGTTTTTTTTTAAAAACACTAAAAAACAGCTTAAATCATAGAATTTGGGGGTCATTTTGATCCCAAAGTATTATTAACCTCAAAAACCATAATTTCCACTCATTTTCAGTCTATTCTGAATACCTCACACCTCACAATATTATTTTTAGTCCTAAAGTTTGCACCTAGGTCGCTGGATGACTAAGCTAAGCGACACTAGTGGCCGACACAAACACCGTGCCCATCTAGGAGTGGCACTGCAGTGTCACGCAGGATGGCCCTTCCAAAAAACACTCCCCAAACAGCACATGACGCAAAGAAAAAAAGAGGCGCAATGAGGTAGCTGTGTGAGTAAGATAAGCGACCCTAGTGGCCGACACAAACACCGTGCCCATCTAGGAGTGGCACTGCAGTGTCACGCAGGATGGCCCTTCCAAAAAACACTCCCCAAACAGCACATGACGCAAAGAAAAAAAGAGGCGCAATGAGGTAGCTGTGTGAGTAAGATAAGCGACCCTAGTGGCCGACACAAACACCGGGCCCATCTAGGAGTGGCACTGCAGTGTCACGCAGGATGGCCCTTCCAAAAAACCCTCCCCAAACAGCACATGACGCAAAGAAAAAAAGAGGCGCAATGAGGTAGCTGTGTGAGTAAGATAAGCGACCCTAGTGGCCGACACAAACACCATGCCCATCTAGGAGTGGCACTGCAGTGTCACGCAGGATGGCCCTTCCAAAAAACCCTCCCCAAACAGCACATGACGCAAAGAAAAAAAGAGGCGCAATGAGGTAGCTGTGTGAGTAAGATAAGCGACCCTAGTGGCCGACACAAACACCGGGCCCATCTAGGAGTGGCACTGCAGTGTCACGCAGGATGGCCCTTCCAAAAAACCCTCCCCAAACAGCAAATGACGCAAAGAAAAAAAGGCGCAATGAGGTAGCTGTGTGAGTAAGATAAGCGACCCTAGTGGCCGACACAAACACCGTGCCCATCTAGGAGTGGCACTGCAGTGTCACGCAGGATGGCCCTTCCAAAAAACCCTCCCCAAACAGCACATGACGCAAAGAAAAAAAGAGGCGCAATGAGGTAGCTGTGTGAGTAAGATAAGCGACCCTAGTGGCCGACACAAACACCGGGCCCATCTAGGAGTGGCACTGCAGTGTCACGCAGGATGGCCCTTCCAAAAAACATTCCACAAACAGCACATGACGCAAAGAAAAATTAAAGAAAAAAGAGGTGCAAGATGGAATTGTCCTTGGGCCCTCCCACCCACCCTTATGTTGTATAAACAGGACATGCACACTTTAACCAACCCATCATTTCAGTGACAGGGTCTGCCACACGACTGTGACTGAAATGATGGGTTGGTTTGGACCCCCACCAAAAAAGAAGCAATTAATCTCTCCTTGCACAAACTGGCTCTACAGAGGCAAGATGTCCACCTCATCATCATCCTCCGATATATCACCGTGTACATCCCCCTCCTCACAGATTATCAATTCGTCCCCACTGGAATCCACCATCTCAGCTCCCTGTGTACTTTGTGGAGGCAATTGCTGCTGGTCAATGTCTCCACGGAGGAATTGATTATAATTCATTTTAATGAACATCATCTTCTCCACATTTTCTGGATGTAACCTCGTACGCCGATTGCTGACAAAGTGAGCGGCGGCACTAAACACTCTTTCGGAGTACACACTTGTGGGAGGGCAACTTAGGTAGAATAAAGCCAGTTTGTGCAAGGGCCTCCAAATTGCCTCTTTTTCCTGCCAGTATAAGTACGGACTGTGTGACGTGCCTACTTGGATGCGGTCACTCATATAATCCTCCACCATTCTTTCAATGGTGAGAGAATCATATGCAGTGACAGTAGACGACATGTCCGTAATCGTTGTCAGGTCCTTCAGTCCGGACCAGATGTCAGCATCAGCAGTCGCTCCAGACTGCCCTGCATCACCGCCAGCGGGTGGGCTCGGAATTCTGAGCCTTTTCCTCGCACCCCCAGTTGCGGGAGAATGTGAAGGAGGAGATGTTGACAGGTCGCGTTCCGCTTGACTTGACAATTTTGTCACCAGCAGGTCTTTGAACCCCAGCAGACTTGTGTCTGCCGGAAAGAGAGATCCAAGGTAGGCTTTAAATCTAGGATCGAGCACGGTGGCCAAAATGTAGTGCTCTGATTTCAACAGATTGACCACCCGTGAATCCTTGTTAAGCGAATTAAGGGCTCCATCCACAAGTCCCACATGCCTAGCGGAATCGCTCCGTGTTAGCTCCTCCTTCAATGTCTCCAGCTTCTTCTGCAAAAGCCTGATGAGGGGAAAGACCTGACTCAGGCTGGCAGTGTCTGAACTGACTTCACGTGTGGCAAGTTCAAAGGGCATCAGAACCTTGCACAACGTTGAAATCATTCTCCACTGCGCTTGAGACAGGTGCATTCCACCTCCTATATCGTGCTCAATTGTATAGGCTTGAATGACCTTTTGCTGCTCCTCCAACCTCTGAAGCATATAGAGGGTTGAATTCCACCTCGTTACCACTTCTTGCTTCAGATGATGGCAGGGCAGGTTCAGTAGTTTTTGGTGGTGCTCCAGTCTTCTGTACGTGGTGCCTGTACACCGAAAGTGTCCCGCAATTCTTCTGGCCACCGACAGCATCTCTTGCACGCCCCTGTCGTTTTTTAAAAAATTCTGCACCACCAAATTCAAGGTATGTGCAAAACATGGGACGTGCTGGAATTTGCCCATATTTAATGCACACACAATATTGCTGGCGTTGTCCGATGCCACAAATCCACAGGAGAGTCCAATTGGGGTAAGCCATTCCGCGATGATCTTCCTCAGTTGCCGTAAGAGGTTTTCAGCTGTGTGCGTATTCTGGAAAGCGGTGATACAAAGCGTAGCCTGCCTAGGAAAGAGTTGGCGTTTGCGAGATGCTGCTACTGGTGCCGCCGCTGCTGTTCTTGCGGCGGGAGTCCATACATCTACCCAGTGGGCTGTCACAGTCATATAGTCCTGACCCTGCCCTGCTCCACTTGTCCACATGTCCGTGGTTAAGTGGACATTGGGTACAACTGCATTTTTTAGGACACTGGTGAGTCTTTTTCTGACGTCCGTGTACATTCTCGGTATCGCCTGCCTAGAGAAGTGGAACCTAGATGGTATTTGGTAACGGGGGCACACTGCCTCAATAAATTGTCTAGTTCCCTGTGAACTAACGGCGGATACCGGATGCACGTCTAACACCAACATAGTTGTCAAGGCCTCAGTTATCCGCTTTGCAGCAGGATGACTGCTGTGATATTTCATCTTCCTCGCAAAGGACTGTTGGACAGTCAATTGCTTACTGGAAGTAGTACAAGTGGGCTTACGACTTCCCCTCTGGGATGACGATCGACTCCCAGCAGCAACAACAGCAGCGCCAGCAGCAGTAGGCATTACACTCAAGGATGCATCGGAGGAATCCCAGGCAGGAGAGGACTCGTCAGAATTGCCAGTGACATGGCCTGCAGGACTATTGGCATTCCTGGGTAAGGAGGAAATTGACACTGAGGGAGTTGGTGGGGTGGTTTGCGTGAGCTTGGTTACAAGAGGAAGGGATTTACTGGTCAGTGGACTGCTTCCGCTGTCACCCAAAGTTTTTGAACTTGTCACTGACTTATTATGAATGCGCTGCAGGTGACGTATAAGGGAGGATGTTCCGAGGTGATTAACGTCCTTACCCCTACTTATTACAGCTTGACAAAGGCAACACACGGCTTGACAAATGTTGTCCGCATTTCTGGTGAAATACTTCCACACCGAAGAGCTGATTTTTTTTGTATTTTGACCAGGCATGTCAATGGCCCTATTCCTCCCACGGACAACAGGTGTCTCCCCGGGTGCCTGACTTAAACAAACCACCTCACCATCAGAATCCTCCTGGTCAATTTCCTCCCCAGCGCCAGCAACACCCATATCCTCCTCATCCTGGTGTACTTCAACACTGACATCTTCAATCTGACTATCAGGAACTGGACTGCGGGTGCTCCTTCCAGCACTTGCAGGGGGCGTGCAAATGGTGGAAGGCGCATGCTCTTCACGTCCAGTGTTGGGAAGGTCAGGCATCGCAACCGACACAATTGGACTCTCCTTGTGGATTTGGGATTTCGAAGAACGCACAGTTCTTTGCGGTGCTTTTGCCAGCTTGAGTCTTTTCAGTTTTCTAGCGAGAGGCTGAGTGCTTCCATCCTCATGTGAAGCTGAACCACTAGCCATGAACATAGGCCAGGGCCTCAGCCGTTCCTTGCCACTCCGTGTGGTAAATGGCATATTGGCAAGTTTACGCTTCTCCTCCGACAATTTTATTTTAGGTTTTGGAGTCCTTTTTTTACTGATATTTGGTGTTTTGGATTTGACATGCTCTGTACTATGACATTGGGCATCGGCCTTGGCAGACGACGTTGATGGCATTTCATCGTCTCGGCCATGACTAGTGGCAGCAGCTTCAGCACGAGGTGGAAGTGGATCTTGATCTTTCCCTAATTTTGGAACCTCAACATTTTTGTTCTCCATATTTTAATAGGCACAACTAAAAGGCACCTCAGGTAAACAATGGAGATGGATGGATACTAGTATACTTATGGATGGACTGCCGAGTGCCGACACAGAGGTAGCTACAGCCGTGGACTACCGTACTGTGTCTGCTGCTAATATAGACTGGATGATAATGAGATGAAATCAATATATATATATGTATGTATATATAATATCACTAGTACTGCAGCCGGACAGGTAGATAATATATTTATTAGGTAATGATGACTGATGACGGACCTGCTGGACACTGTCAGCTCAGCAGCACCGCAGACTGCTACAGTAAGCTACTATACTATAGTAGTATGTACAAAGAAGAAAGAAAAAAAAAAACACGGGTAGGTGGTATACAATTATGGATGGACTGCCGAGTGCCGACACAGAGGTAGTTACAGCCGTGGACTACCGTACTGTGTCTGCTGCTAATATAGACTGGATGATAATGAGATGAAATCAATATATATATATGTATGTATATATAATATCACTAGTACTGCAGCCGGACAGGTAGATAATATATTTATTAGGTAATGATGACTGATGACGGACCTGCTGGACACTGTCAGCTCAGCAGCACCGCAGACTGCTACAGTAAGCTACTATACTATAGTAGTATGTACAAAGAAGAAAGAAAAAAAAAACCACGGGTAGGTGGTATACAATTATGGATGGACTGCCGAGTGCCGACACAGAGGTAGCTACAGCCGTGGACTACCGTACTGTGTCTGCTGCTAATATAGACTGGATGATAATGAGATGAAATCAATATATATAGATGTATGTATATATAATATCACTAGTACTGCAGCCGGACAGGTAGATAATATATTTATTAGGTAATGATGACTGATGACGGACCTGCTGGACACTGTCAGCTCAGCAGCACCGCAG
This sequence comes from Pseudophryne corroboree, assembly GCF_028390025.1. Lineage (NCBI taxonomy): Eukaryota > Metazoa > Chordata > Amphibia > Anura > Myobatrachidae > Pseudophryne > Pseudophryne corroboree. Next base: position 128,133,783 of record NC_086449.1, on the reverse strand, counting down.
ACTGCTACAGTAAGCTACTATACTATAGTAGTATGTACAAAGAAGAAAGAAAAAAAAAACCACGGGTAGGTGGTATACAATTATGGATGGACTGCCGAGTGCCGACACAGAGGTAGCTACAGCCATGGACTAACGTACTGTGTCTGCTGCTAATATAGACTGGATGATTGATAATGAGATGAAATCAATATATATATATGTATGTATATATAATATCACTAGTACTGCAGCCGGACAGGTAGATAATATATTTATTAGGTAATGATGACTGATGACGGACCTGCTGGACACTGTCAGCTCAGCAGCACCGCAGACTGCTACAGTAAGCTACTATACTATAGTAGTATGTACAAAGAAGAAAGAAAAAAAAAACCACGGGTAGGTGGTATACAATTATGGATGGACTGCCGAGTGCCGACACAGAGGTAGCTACAGCCGTGGACTAACGTACTGTGTCTGCTGCTAATATAGACTGGATGATTGATAATGAGATGAAATCAATATATATATGTATGTATATATAATATCACTAGTACTGCAGCCGGACAGGTAGATAATATATTTATTAGGTAATGATGACTGATGACGGACCTGCTGGACACTGTCAGCTCAGCAGCACCGCAGACTGCTACAGTAAGCTACTATACTCTATAGTAGTATGTACAAAGAAGAAAGAAAAAAAAAAACCACGGGTAGGTGGTATACAATTATGGATGGACTGCCGAGTGCCGACACAGAGGTAGCTACAGCCGTGGACTAACGTACTGTGTCTGCTGCTAATATAGAGTCTAGACTGGATGATAAATTATTGATAATGAGATGAAATCAATATAATATCACTAGTACTGCAGCCGGACAGGTACTATATATATTTATTATGTAATGACTGATGACGGACCTGCTGGACACTGTCAGGTCAGCACAGCACTGCAGACTGCTACAGTAAGCTACTATAGTAGTATGTATAAAGAAGAATGAAAAAAAAAAAACCACGGGTAGGTGGTATACAATATTATATATATATATATATATATTATATACAATTTTTTATATATATATATATATATATATATATATTAAACTGGTGGTGATTGATTATTAAACTGGTGGTCACTTCAGGTCACGTTGCAACTTGCAACTAGTACTCCGAGGCCTAAGCAGACAATCACAAAATATATTATTATACTGGTGGTCAGTGTGGTCACAACAATGGCAGTGTGGCACTGACTCTGGCAGCAAAAGTGTGCACTGTACGTTATATGTACTCCTGAGTCCTGCTCTCAGACTCTAACTGCTCCCCACTGTCAGTGTCTCCCCCACAAGTCAGATAATACACTTACAGTCACACTATCTATTATCTAATCTATAAATATCACTTCAGCAAGTAGTATAGTAGTATACAGTATAGTAGTACTCCTCCTAATAATGCTCCCCAAAATACTGTGTCTCTCTCTTCTCTAAACGGAGAGGACGCCAGCCACGTCCTCTCCCTATGACTCTCAATGCACGTGTGAAAATGGCGGCGACGCGCGGCTCCTTATATAGAATCCGAGTCTCGCGAGAATCCGACAGCGTGATGATAACGTTCGGGCGCGCTCGGGTTAGCCGAGCAAGGCGGGAAGATCCGAGCCTGCTCGGACCCGTGTAAAAAACCTGAAGTTCGGGCGGGTTCGGATTCAGAGGAACCGAACCCGCTCATCTCTACTGGTACGCTCAATAAAACTATTGGAATCGGTGGTTTTACGATATAATTTGGTTTTTAAAGTGTTACCTTCTACATATATACATAAATCCAGATATGTGATCTCTTTAGAACTAATCATTGTTGATAACTTGATATTAAAAATGGTTTTACCAAGAGAATCTAGGAAGGAATTTAAGCTCTCCAAACTGTCTTCCCATACAAATAAAATATCGTCTATATAACGACGCCATAGCACCAGGCCCGCCCCCAGAACGTCTCCAGGCCATACTGCAAGGTCTTCCCAGTAGGCCATAAAAAGATTGGCGTAACTGGGGGCGAACCTGGTGCCCATGGCGGTACCTACTCGCTGGAGATAATAACTACCGTTAAAAATAAAATAATTATTTCTGAGTATAAATTTAATACCCTCTATAATAAATTTTTTTAAATCACTATCATAATCAGATTTGTCGAGAAAGTAGGATACTGCTTCTAAGTCTTTCAAATAAGATTTGGTCTCTTTTACCAATGGCTGAAGGTAATGGTCAATAATCATTGATAAGTTCGAAGTAATGCTATTCGTACCCGATACTATGGGTCTTCCCGGTGGGTGTATTGGGTCTTTGTGAACCTTAGGTAGACAGTACCCATTACCTTCAGCCATTGGTAAAAGAGACCAAATCTTATTTAAAAGACACAGGACAGTTGTTAGCCTTATTAGAAGATTTTAATTGGAAGGATAAGTATACACTTATTAGTGCGGATGTGTCCACTCTCTATACGATCATTGAGGAAGAGAGAGGCTTAGAAGCAGTATCCTACTTTCTTGACAAATCTGATTATGATAGTGATTTAAAAAAAATTATTATAGAGGGTATTATATTTATACTCAGAAATAATTATTTTATTTTTAACGGTAGTTATTATCTCCAGCGAGTAGGCACCGCCATGGGCACCAGGTTTGCCCCCAGTTATGCCAATCTTTTTATGGCCTACTGGGAAGACCTTGCAGTATGGCCTGGAGACGTTCTGGGGGTGGGCCTGGTGCTATGGCGTTGTTATATAGACGATATTTTATTTGTATGGGAAGACAGTTTGGAGAGCTTAAATTCCTTCCTAGATTCTCTTGGTAAAACCATTTTTAATATCAAGTTATCAACAATGATTAGTTCTAAAGAGATCACATATCTGGATTTATGTATATATGTAGAAGGTAACACTTTAAAAACCAAATTATATCGTAAAACCACCGATTCCAATAGTTTTATTGAGCGTACCAGTCAACATCATGAACATTGGCTTGATGGAATTCCATACAGTCAATTTCTCAGGGTCAAAAGGAACTGTACAGACCCTGAAGTTTGTTCTATACAGTCAAAAGAATTAACGGACAGATTCCTTGATAAAGGTTATTCCAGGGAATTATTAACAAAAGCTAAGGAGAAAGTAGAAGGTATGAATAGAAGTGATTTGATTCAGGGGAAAAAGAAGGAAAAACCAAAAGATGATATTTCAAAATGGTCCTTCATAATGAATTTTAATTCACAACATAAGGAAATTGAATCTACCATAAGGAAACATTGGAAAGTTTTAATTAAAGATCCAATTTTGGGAGAATTATTACTTTTTAAACCCAGATTCATATATAGACGGTCAAAATCATTGAAAGATCGGTTAGTTCATAGCTCTATCGAAATTACGAAAAGGAGTAGTATCAGGAGCAAAGTTTTTTTTTAGGTGTGGGCTCTGTGCAATGTGCAAATGCACTAAAGAGCCTAGTAAAATAAATGATTTTACAGTGAATGGGAATACTTATCCCATTCGGGATTTTATTACCTGTAACTCACGTAATGTTATCTATGCGATAGAGTGTGATTGCGGATTGATCTGCGTGGGTAAGACCAGCCGCAACCTTAAAACCAGACTCTATGAACATGTCTATAATGTAAAAAAGGGATTGGAGACTAATACTGTCTCCAATCATTTTAAACAAAAACATGCATGTAATCCAAATAATTTTAAAACTTTTTGGGGGATACAAACTATTAACCCCACACCACGTAACAAGGAGACAGATGTGACCCTCTCAAAAACGGAAATGAGATGGATCTACAAGTTAAAATCTTTGGTTCCCCATGGTCTTAATAGTGATTTCGAGTTGAAATGGTTTTTATAATTTGTTTATATTTATTGATACACTGTTCAGACGATTCCTATTAATATTATTGTTTTAACAAATGAGTTTTTATAGTTTTTAGCATTTACGTTTTGCACATTTCTGTTCTATTTGTACATATGCTGGATTGCTGCGGTGGAACGCATGCACCGCGATTTGGAACGCACGCGTCACTTCCTGGAACAAAGATTCAAGCCGACTTCCTGGTTCTGCTATGAGACACACATAGCAGTTCAATGACTTCCTTTACATCCGGTTACGTCACTTCCGGTGACGCGGTTCCGGAATCGTTAGGTGCTGTGAGTGAATCTAATTCCACTGCTATTTAAGGAGGATTTGGAAAGCACATCTCCCATGCTTCTGATGAAGGACATCTGTCCGAAAGCGCTCAAGCAGGGAGACGGTGCAACACGGGGACTTGGAGATTGGAGCTGCGATTTCTATCTATTGGAGACACCTTAGCTACCGGGGCTTGTGGTGATTATTCCTTCTGCAGCATCTTTTTCCATGAGAACTTCCTTGGCACCTTATATGTTGTTTTTTATTGGATGTTTGTGAGTGCATTTTGTTTATTAAAATCTGTCTTAACTTTAAAGATGGTGTTGCACTATTACTACTATTTCTCTTTTAAGTGATATATGAATGAGGATTTCGCTAGGAAGCAAAAGGCCGTTCCACCTCAAGGATTATTGATTCTCTACATGCGATAAGATTTCATATCTATGTGAGTGGGCCTAAGGAAATAAAAACAGTATTGTTTTATTAACAGGGTTATGCTATGCCTGTATTTCATTTATTTTTGTGATGTTCTATGAATGAACTGTCTATGGAATTGAATCCTGCTGTTTACCAATTGTGTAAGCAATTTTTTTGTATTTGAGGGTGTTGAGTAGCGCCACATGGAGTCACATTTTTCTAGTGTTTTAAGTATTGTTGGAATCACGGTGAAAGGTTCTGGTTGTCTCCAGGGGCTGCTATTAGTATTCAAGCGAACGAAAGGGGGCTGTTCTTCTTTGTACTGGTCCAGATGGAGTCCAATGCACAGTAGATAGGTACCCCTTAGTCCACAGTCAGCCTGCTGGAAGCCCTAATCAACAAAACTTCCTGTAGTGCTACTTGGAGATCCCAGGGGTGGCTCCTAGAAAGACCTTTTGTCAGTGATTGACAGTCTGATGCCATTTGGGCGTAGAAAGGGGACAGCAATGGCCTCTGTTTCTCCAAATGGAGATGTCTCTGCCATTGCGAGGGAGAGAAGGCCAGGATCGCACAGAGATTTCCTGGCCTGTGTGTATGACTTGTGGTGGCTGGCTTGCGTGACTACATAGGTCATGCAACAGACTGATGGTGCCAGGGAGATCGGATACTGCGTCCTTGGATGCAGTTTGGATCAGTAATACAGTAGGAGGCGTGATGCCTCCTACTACATTACCATATAAGTGCTATTGCTGCTGCTTCAATGTAAGAAGCAGCAATAGCAACTACAACCACATCTGAATTAGCCCCAGGTCCTGTGTAGCAACACGATGTGACAAAACCACTTTACAAGACTGAACTGATTTATTTCATATCAACACTTGTATATCTGTGTGCGACTGAGTCTGGATCTGTATACGGATTTCTACAATGCAGTGACTGTGGCTTTTTTATGTAAGTTCCATTGTCCTTTGTATACAGATTCAGACTTAGTCGAACATAGATATACAACACAATTGTCACATATCAAACTAATAAGTGCTATCTCGTGAAGTGGGTTTATTGCATTGCATGCAATTAATATGCACATTTGGGTAAAAAAAGTCACAAAATAGATGCTTAGCACGTGGCTCACCTAGCCTCAATATGCCAGGTATCTTGCACATATGGTACACTGAGGTTAAGGTGTATGAGGACCCATGTGTATGTGGTGATAGGCTAGGCAGAACATGTGACCAAAGTTTGGGTACTACGGATGGTAAAATGGTTAGCATTTCTACCTCACAGCTCTGAGGTCATGGGTTTAATTCCCACTACGGCTATATTTATGTGGAGTTTGTATATTCTCCCCATGCTTGTGTGTCTTTCCTCTAGGTATTCCAGTTTCCTCCCACAATCTAAAAATATACAGATAGGTTTATTGGCCCCTGACAAAAAATTAACCCTAGTGTGTGCATGTACTGTACATGTGTTTAAGGCAGACTAGATGGGCCAAGTGGTTCTTATCTGCCATCAAATTCTGTTTTTACGTTGCTGAAAGCTAGCAGACAGTGGCGGTCATGCAGGGACGGATTGGGAAACAAAAGTGGCCCTGGAAAAGTTTCTAGAAGTCTCCTCATGTGGGGGGCACCAAACCAACTGCAGGCAGAGCCAATACCAAAGTAGGCGGGATTACTTCAACATTGAATGTAGGTGGAGTTACACCAACAAAAGGCAGAGCATGTCAAATTAGCTGGACCTAACACATTAAAAGTTTAGAAAGTATTGTGTTGTAGCAGGAGTAGTTAAATTAAAACTGGGGTGACATTTAATCCTCTGCACACTCGTATCTCAGTCCATCTTCTTCATTTGTCTCATCTTCTAAGGGGTCAAATCAGTTCAACACAGATTGAATAGTGCTGGGAGGGAGCTCCTGGTGCTATTCAATTCAGAGCGATGCTGTCCCTGACTAGAGGATTTCTTTTGACACCCTTCTAAGGATGCGAGCCAAAATTCAACAAAACTAGGTCCGCAGTGCTGCTTTGTGACCTAACGCTGTGCAAACTGCACCACGGCGAGGCAGTTTAGTCGGAGAATGCCCATTCTCGCGACTAAACACCTTATTTAGTCCAGGAATACATGTATTCTCAGACTTAGAATCACGCTGCATTGAATAGCTCCAGAAGCTCCCTCCAGGTGCTATCCAATCTGCGTTGAATTGAATGAACCCCTTAGTCTATCTCCCCCACTAAGTCCATCTTCTGAATATGTTTGCTCTCTCCGTCCATCTTCTGCGTGCGTCTCCTCCTCCCTCTCAGTCCATCTCCTGCATGTTTCTCCCAGCCTCTCTTTTCTCATTTTCACACCTATATCATTCTCCCTTATGCATGTTTCCTTCTGTCTATTCACTGACCACCTTCTTCCTTTCTCATTCTGCACAGTTTCTGCCTCTCTCCCCTTTTATCTGCCAAGCTTCGGCCAGTCACTTGAGGCTTCTGCGCCAATGGGACAGCCACAATTGGAAGCATGCAGCCACCCTGTTTAAATAGGGGGCACAGCTTACTGCTGTACCACCTGACCCTACCTTTACTGCAATCTCCACTGGGTGAACAGTTCTGAGCAATTTGCTTCCCCATGCTTTGCCAATTGTTCCACTTTCTGCTGTCTGTTCCCTATCTGTGTGTATGCCTTCATCTATCAATCACCTGTCTGTCTTTCACCTTCTGTTAGCCTTCTTGTCTCCAGTTTTGCATGTGCAGTTTCTTCCCCTCCTCATTGTGTGTTGTCTGTCCCTACCAGGGCTTAAAGTGGTTCTGGAAAGGTGGTGGAACTCATTTCCCCCGCCACTGACTTCCCTCCCATTAAGCAGAGGAAGGGGCGATGGTAGGGTGTTTAGGGACCCCCCCCCCCCGTAAACTACAAATTTGTGCCCTAACCCCCATACTGTCTAAAGGAACAGTGCACGCAGAAGGCGCGTGTCGCAAAAAGGTGTGCAGCATCACATGGAAAGGGTGTGGCCACACAATAGTACCACCAATACAAATTATGCAACACAGTAGCACACTTTTAGGGGGATATTCAATTGTTTGAAAAGTCAGTTGGGTGTCTGTTTTTTCCTATCTAATAGACAGACACCAACCGACTTTTTAAACATTTGAATTTCCCCCTTACTGTCATTACACTGTACATAGGCCCTCACTCCGAGTTGATCACTCGCTAGCTAGTTTTAGCAGCCATACAAACGCATAGTCGCCGCCCACGGGGGAGTGTATTTTAGCATAGCAGGAGTGCGATCGCTTGTGCAGCAGAGCGCCTGCAAACACATTTTGTGCAATTCTTATAATATACAACTCACTTTTGAGATTAGTACTAAAGAAGTACATTTTCTCGATTTAAGTATAAATATAGAAAATAATCGAATAGAAACAAAGAATTATATTAAACCTACCGACAATAACTCTTACATATCGAGAAAGAGTAACCATCACCCTACATGGCTGAAAGGAATTCCGAAAAGTCAACTACAAAGGATTAGAAGAAACTGTTCTAATATCAAAGTATATGATGAACAGGCTTCAGCTATGAAGACAAGATTTGAAACTAAGGGATATGATTGAGAAATCATTACCGAAACCATAAGTACAGTACGGAACATGGAGAGAAAAACATTATGGAAATATAAGGAGAAAATTGCCACAAATACCATCCAAATTCCGTTTATCACCCAATACAATACCCAATATCGGGAAATAGAGAAGACTATCAAACGTCATTGGCATATCCTTAAAAGTGACCCACTCCTGAAAGAAATTATTCCGGAAAAACCTAAATTCATCTATTAAAAAGCCAGGAATTTAAAATCAAGCCTGGTAAAAAGTGCCCTGCCGGAAAAGAAATTGGGCCGGGTAAAAACGACAGGCTTTCATAGATGCGGCAATTGCATTATGTGTAAACATCACACAAATACCCCAAAGAAGGTAACAGGATTCATTGCAACAGCTAGTGGGCAAAAACATCTAATAAAGGAATTCATTACGTGCAATACAAATAATTGCATATATTTAATACAATGCAGTTGTAACTTACAATACATTGGACGAACATCCCGTAAACTCCGATAGAGATGGGCTGAGCACACTCGAAATATTAAAAAAGGATTCGAGAAACATAATTTATCTAACCACTTTAAAGAGAAACATATGTGCTCTCTGGACTCTATAACATTAGTAATCGGTATTAAAAAAGTATTTGGGAATTGGAGGAAGAAAGATATTAATACTTTGTTGGCACAAACAGAAATGAAACTTATTTACAATATGAAAACCCTGATGCCGGGAGGTCTCAATGCAGAATTTGAATTGAAATGGTTTTTATAGTGAAGAATAATTACACTTCTCTCCTTTATACATTTTCAATTGTTGCTCTAATTTTTTAACATCTTTTATTGTGTATTTTATGCATATCAATATATTATAAATAGGCTTTGCTCTATATCATCCATATGTTTACAATTATCATATAGTATACATGGTTCTTGTTTTATATCTTATGGCCCCCTAAGTGGTTTCCTAATATCCAGGTTCGTGTAATACATCTACTCTGAATTTGGGATCCATCACGACCTACTGTATACGGAAGACTATCACACTTCCGGTTTTGAGGTGAAACGCATTTTGTGTTTCAAAACAACAGGATCTGACGTCGAATAACACTTCCGGGTTTGAATTGGAACGCACTGTGCGTTTCAGACGGGAGAGGACGGACGGCGGTGATATCGTCTGTTTCCTCGGCCAGTATATCCCGTTTTTATTGGCTCTTACAAACCCGGAAACTATATGTGTATCACTATTGGAGAAATGCAGTGTCTATCAAGAGGGTCTTCATTTATTGGTTTACTAGCGGTTACTATGGTTACCCGTTTTTAAGAGTAATTAGACTCTTTTATTTATTTTAAGATGTATTTCTTGGTCAATTTAGTTTTTCCTGTACATGTATGAACTATATAATGGGTCCACATTGAATACCCATGTTAATAAATATCACAATCCATTAATCCCCATATATCTCTATAAAAAAGGGGCGGTAGCCAACAGAGCTTAAATAGATTGCTATGGGATCAGATAGCACACCCTGAGGAAGACAGCAAGAGTCGAAACGCGTTGGTGGTCGTTTGTCACATGTTGTTCAGATCTGTCACCTGAGGGATACGGCTTTTTGTCGGAGTGGCAATTTTTGGGCCCATATAATTATTCATTTGCCACATTTTGCTGTTGTTTACATCTTACCTGCTAACAGGCGGCTGTATCTGTGAAATACAACATTTTTATTGTTTTTTAATAAAGTCCATTTTTTACGTTTAAACGGTCCTTTATTTCTTATTCATACACCTGAGGAAGGAGATATAAAAGAAACCGCGATAGGAGTGGACATCGCTGACTTCAAGTAAGCATACATGTACGATTTTATACCGGATGATTAAGAATATTTAATGGTAACCCCTATATGTATTGATCCAGCTTTTCAGACAGACGTTGTGGGTGACCCTTTAACGTTTAGCGACACGGTTTTGAGGGCGACTATAACCCGTTTTCCAAGAGTTTATTCAATACAGTATTACACATTGGAATACTCTTTTTGTCTCCACCTGTATATGTATCCTGTGGAGGGTGCCTGCATGAGATTGTTTTTAGAAGACGCTTCCCAGGACCCCGGCAAAGATACCTTTATATGCATGGACCAGACTTTTTGAAAGTAAGGTTTGAAGTGAGCATCACCTTCTTTGACTCCTACACAGATTGGGTGATCCCATTACACCTTTCCATCACTATATATGTGGATGATTTGAAGATCTCTCGTATTATTTCCTTGACCCTTTAACTTTTATTATCAAGACTTTACTACACATTGGGACTTCCTTTTTGTTTCTCTTTCATATGAACATTCTTCTTTGATGAGCCCACCCACTGGTGAAGATAGATGAACCAGTCTTAGTAAGAAGTTGACGACCTATATCTCCATTTACCGTCAAAGATTGGCGCAATCCGATACCACCATTTTACACAGCATACTTGTTTCTCTGGTTTGATAACACCAGCAGGTATTGTGTTTGCTGCCTTTTGTTGTCCAGCGCAGAGTTGTATTTTCCTTTTCCTTGCTACATTTTGTGCAAAACAAGACCAGCACTGTAGTTACTTATTCTGTGCGATGATTGCTGCGACGAGTGACATGGTAATGACGTCAGATACCCACCCTGCAAACGCCTAACCATGCCTGCATTTTTCCAAACACTCCCAGAAAACGGTCAGTTGACACCCAGAAACTCCCACTTCCTGTCAATCTTCTTGCGACCGCCAGTTCGACTTAAAGCGTCGCTAGATCCTGTGCAAAAGCATGTCGGCTGTTGTACCCGTACGACGTGCGTGCACATTGCGGTGCATGCACAGATCAGCCCTGTTTTGACATGATCACTGCACTACGAAAATCCGTAGTGATCAACTCGGAATGACCCCCATAGTGCCTCTATTTCATGTTACACCACAGAGTAGTGCCCCATATTCATGCTATCCTATACCGTTGCGCCCCTTATACACATGCCCACAGTATCAGTGCTGCTTATATACATAATAATACCCAAGGTAACAGTGCCACTTATACACATAATAATGGATACAGTATCAGTGCTGCTTACATACATAATAATACCCACGGTATCAGTGCCGTTTGTACACATAATAATTCCAACGGTAGCAGTGCCGCTTATACACATAATGGCCATGGTATCAGTGCTGCTTATATACATAATAATGACCACAGTATCAGTGCCGCTTATAAACACATAATGTCCACGGTAGCAGTGCCGCTTAAATACATAATAATGCACACCGTAACAGTGCCACTTATACACATAATGGGCACAGTATCAGTGGCGCTTATAAACATAATTAGCACGGTATCAGTACCGCTTGTATACATAATGCCCACAGTAGCAGTGCTGCTTATACACATAATGCCCACGGTAGCAGTGCCGCTTACACACATAATAATGTCCATTGTAGCAGTGCTGCTTATACACATGTCCACGGAAGCAATGCCCCTTTTACACATAATAAATGTCACCCCCACCCCACTTGCCTCATCTCTCAGTGGTGTCTGCTCTCAGTGCGCCACCAGCTCCTTATTCCCTCCACAGTCCAGCACCATTGGAGGGGGAGTGGGGAAGGTGGGCTAAGGGTATAAGTCTAGCGCCGCCTGCCCTCCGTCCCTTTTATTTGTGTGGGAGCTGCGGCTACACTACAGTGCTGCACTAAAGAATTCTCATGGTCGGGCAAAGTGGGCTGGAGGAAATTGAACTGAGAGTATTCCTCTTCTGCATACTGTTACACCCCCCCTCATCCAGATCTCCATGTTACACTGGCACTACAGCTCTCTATCTTTAAAAAAATGTCCTGCAAACTGAAGTACCTGATAGTGGTACATGGAGATCTGTCTGACTGTTGCAATCAGGGCAGGCTCCATGTCACCATTTCTTCCAGCTTCTTTCCCCCTCCCTGCAGACAGGCTGGCATTACAGTCTGGTGGTGGCCGGGAGCGCAGTGCAGGCAGAGGTCAGAGTAGACTTATACCAGTGGCGGATCTAGACTTTTCTTATAGGGGCAGGGCCAGTGCTAGGGTGTTCGGCGACCCCCTGCAAACTATAAATTTGCGCCCTCCCTCCCATACTTCACAAAGGGACAGCGTGCCGGAGTTGACAGCGCATGCCAGGTGTTGCTTCTGCATGGTGCCTGTGAGGCAGGTTGACCTGCATGGCGTGGAGGGGTGAGGCTCCTGTACCAGTGCCGTAACTAGACATTTTAGTGCTGTGTGCAAAAAATCAGCATCGGCACCCCCTAACCCCAAATATAAAACCGGGCCGATGCGCGCGCCAAAATATAGGAGCGTGGCTTTATGGGGAAGGGGCGTGTCCACATAGCTCCCTTTTACACAGTACGGCAGTTAGAGTCCACTTTTACACATTAGGCAGGAATTTTACTCAGTTCGGCACATAGAGTACCATTTTACACATTACAGCAGCAGAGTCCCGTTTTACACATTATAGCAGCAGTCACCCTTTGTTACATATTACAGCAACAGAGAGTGAGAGTGAGTGAGAGTGTGTGTGTGTGTGTGAGAGTCTCAAGTCACCTGTTAGGGCGATGCGGCATCCAGGAATACCAGGCGCAGACACTCATTTACTGGCATTCACAGTCCCCTCTCCAGTGCTCAGGCTGCGGCGGGTGTCACAGTAGAGGCAGTGGCGGCTCCTATACGTCACCAGGTGGCTGAAGGAGTGCTCTCTCTCTCCACTTCAGAGGTGGAGGCAGAGCTCATAGCCAGAATTACCGCACAAAGGGTAACACCAAATGGCGTGCTCCCTGTCGCTTACAGAGGCAGGCACAGGCGGACAGCGGAAATTTCACTACTCCATCACTGGCCAAAACAGCCGTAGGGAGGGGTGTGCTGCCAGATGATGCGCCTTCACTGCACATGCGCTGTGGGCAAGGCCCCATCAGCACACACCTAGTTATGGCCCTGACCTGTACAGACACAGAACACAGACGGGGGGGGGGGGGGTGACACAATGACTGAGACAGAACACACAGAGGTGGGTGTGACACAGTGACAGAACACAGAGGGGGGTGACAAAGTGACAGAACACTGGGGGTGACAAAGTGACAGAACACTGGGGGGGAGGCACAGTGACAGAACACTGGGGGGGTGACAAAGTGACAGAACACTTGGGGAGGAGGCACAGTGACAGGGCCCTGGGAGGGAGGCACAGTGACAGAACACTGGGGGGGTGACACTTCACAGAACACTGGGGGGGTGACAAAGTGACAGAACACTGGGGGGAGGCACAGTGACAGAACACTGGGGGGGTGACACAATAACAGAACACTTTGGGGGTGACACTAACATAACAGGGGGTGACACTTCACAGAAGACCGGGGGGTGAAACACTTCTTCACAGAACACTTGGGAAGGGGGGTTAAACTTCACAGAACACTGGGGGGTGACACTGCACAGAACACTGGGGGGTGACACTTCACGGAACACTGGGGGGGTGACACTTCACAGAACACTGGGGGGTGACACTGCACAGAACACTGGGGGGTGACACTTCACGGAACACTGGGGGGGTGACACTTCACAGAACACTGGGGGGTGACACTTTACAGAACACTGGGGGGTGACACTGTACAGAACACAGAACACTGGGGGGGTGACACTTCACAGAACAGTGGGGGGGTGACAAAGTGACAGAACAATGAAGGGGGAGGCACAGTGACATACCTCCCAACTCTCCCGATTTTTGCGGGACAGTCCCGTTTTTTGAGGACTGTCCCGCTATCCCACCAGCGGGCCACAGTGTCCCGCGGTGGGGGGGGGGGGGGGGGGTTGGGAGGCTCTGTCTCTCTCACTGCCCTGCTTAGCAGAGCAGCGGTGAATAGACGCTGTGCGCATGCGCACAGCATCTGTTCACTGGAGTCAGAGGGAGAGGGGGCATGCCAGCGGCTCACAGAGTGCTGGGCATGCCCTCATTGACAAAAACGGGGCGTGGCTCGCGATCGCAGGTCCTCCGCGAAGCCATGCCCCCTTTTCATAGGCCATGCCCCCTTTTTGGGAGTGCGCTATTCAATACAGATAAAAGTTGGGAGGTATGCAGTGACAGAACACTGGGGGGGTGACACAATGACAGAACACTGGGGAGGGGGTGACACTTCACAGAACACTGGGGAGGGGGGTGACATTTTACAGAACACGGAACACTAGGGGGGTGACACTTCACAGAACACTGGGGGGTGACACTTCACAGAACACTGGGGGGGTGACACTTCGCAGACACACACACAGCCTATTACATCCCAGTCACACACACACAGCCTGTTACCCACCAAGTTACCACACACACATCCTGTTACATCCCATTCACCACACACACCCACCCACCCCATTCCCTGGAGTCACCACCCTCCACACAAGCTCATATATGTATGTATGCATGCATACACACATATAAGTCAAATGTTACCTCTAGGTCCCCACGGCACAGAGGAAGGCAAGCAGGATACGGGCCTCACAGACGATCATTTGACCCCAGGCAAAGTTGGGGGCGTGGCCTAATCATGGACCCTGTGGCCACTCCCCTTTTTTATAAATTCCCCCATAGCAAGCTGCAGGCTGGAGCCCAGGGGTGGAGGTGGTGGCACAGGAGTAAGGATCTGCCCCACTGTACCTAGCACCAGCCAAAGTTGTCCCTAGTCTGCGTTATGGCTGGGGCTGGCTCTGCTGCAGGACCCACGGCTGCACAGTTTCTCCTCCCTAGAGAGCCTGTGCTCTCTATAGCTGCCGCGACGCAGGGTGACACGTAGGGGGCGGAGCCACATATGAGAGGCGGCCCCTCACGCCACTCGGCCCACCGGGGACTTCCCCGGTAACTACAATGGCCAATCCAGCCCTGCGGTCATGTAATCCAATCCAAGATGGAGGTTCAGAGCAGTGGGAACCTCTGGAGAGGAATGCCAGCTGCAATAACAGATAAGTACCTACACACTTTGAGGGTGCCAGCGGGGGCCAGTGGGGATATGGAGGGTTGTGATAGCTTTAGACCAGTAATTGGTTCTGGACACTGAAATGTGACATCTGTTCCCAACGCCCACTTTCTTTGTTTCATTCTCCATACTCCCCTCATCATCCCTCTACAAGTCCCTTTTGTAAGACCCATTTGTTGTCTTAACCCTCCTACTTAGAAATTTTGCCAGAACACAGTACACAATTTTTTTACATATTATGTTGCTGGAACCTCTATAAAGTCTCTAATTTCCTGCGACTTCAGTGCTGCAACCTTCTACTCTCCAGCCTGCTCTCACCTATCTTTCCCTCTACAATCCATCTTAATGCAATGGCAAAACTCTCTTGTACAGTAGATTCACAACTAGTGCACTACTTTGTACACTTGCTACCTATTTCTTCCTAAGACCTAGATATCTCCTCCTCTTTGGTAACCACTTTTTACTCCCACCTTCAAGACTTCTATCAAACTGCTCTAGACATTTGGAAATTACTACCATATCTGATCAGACTCTCACCCCAACTTACAATTTTTCAATTGCTCTCCCATAATGCTTCTACACTGTAGCTTAGCCTGTCCTCAACTTTTGCATGCTCTACCAGCTCCACTTCCATGTCTGTTACAAATCCCAATAATTCACACTGCCTCAGAATTACCTTCTCTCTTTTGAGAAAGAACTCTTTACCTTTTGTTTTTTGCTACAAATTCTTGTTACTACCACTCTCAGGTGTTGCAAAGATTTAAAATGGTTTACAAATAAACAATGATGATGGTGGTGAGGTGCATCTCGCTTAGTGATGAGCGGGTTCGGTTCCTCAGAATCCAAACCCCCCCGAACTTCACCCATTTTACACGGTTCCGAGGCAGACTCGGATCCTCTCACCTTGCTCGGTTAACCCGAGCGCGCACGAACGTCATCATCCCGCTGTCGGATTCTCGCAAGATTAGTATTCTATATAAGGAGCCGCGCGTCGCCGCCATTTTCACTCGTGCATTGGAGATGATAGGGAGAGGACGTGCAGCGTTCTCTCAGTTTCTGTGTTCAGTGTGCTGCAAATATCTGTGCTCAGTGTGCTGCAAATATCTGTGCTCAGTGTGCTTGCAAATATCTGTGCTCAGTGTGCTGAAAATATCTACGTTCTCTGCCTGAAAAACACTCCATATCTGTGCTGCACTGTAGTATATAATAGGAGGACAGTGCAGAATTTTACTGACCAGTGACCACCAGTATTATTTAGCAGTACAGTACAGTAGTCAACTGCTCTACATACCTCTGTGTCGTCAAGTATACTATCCATCCATACCTGTGGTGCATTTTAGTTGCTGTGCTGTATATATAGTAAGAGGACAGTGCAGAATTTTGCTGACCACCAGTATATAATATATAGCAGTACGGTACAGTAGTCCACTGCTCTACCTACTTCTGTGTCGTCAAGTATACTATCCATTCATACCTGTGGTGCATTTTAGTTGTGCGCAGTATATACAGTAGGAGGACAGTGCAGAATTTTGCTGACCACCAGTATATAATATATAGCAGTACGGTACTGAAGGCCACTGCTCTACCTACCTCTGTGTCATCAAGTATACTATCCATCCATACCTGTGATGCATTTTAGTTGTGCGCAGTATATACAGTAGGAGGACAGTGCAGAATTTTGCTGACCACCAGTATATAATATATAGCAGTACGGTACAGAAGGCCACTGCTCTACCTACCTCTGTGTCATCAAGTATACTATCCATCCATACCTGTGGTGCATTTTAGTTGTGCACAGTATATATAGTAGGAGGACAGTGCAGAATTTTGCTGACCACCAGTATATAATATATAGCAGTACGGTACAGAAGGCCACTGCTCTACCTACCTCTGTGTCATCAAGTATACTATCCATCCATACCTGTGGTGCATTTTAGTTGTGCACATTATATATAGTAGGAGGACAGTGCAGAATTTTGCTGACCACCAGTATATAATATATAGTAGTACGGTAAAGTAGGCCACTGCTCTACCTACCTCTGTGTCATCAAGTATACTATCCATCCATACCTGTGATGCATTTTAGTTGTGCGCAGTATATATAGTAGGAGGACAGTGCAGAATTTTGCTGACCACCAGTATATAATATATAGCAGTACGGTACAGAAGGCCACTGCTCTACCTACCTCTGTGTCATCAAGTATACTATCCATCCATACCTGTGGTGCATTTTAGTTGTGCACATTATATATAGTAGGAGGACAGTGCAGAATTTTGCTGACCACCAGTATATAATATATAGCAGTACGGTACAGTAGGCCACTGCTCTACCTACCTCTGTGTCATCAAGTATACTATCCATCCATACCTGTGGTGCATTTTAGTTGTGCACAGTATATATAGTAGGAGTACAGTGCAGAATTTTGCTGACCACCAGTATATAATATATAGCAGTACGGAACAGTAGGACACTGCTCTACCTACCTCTGTGTCGTCAAGTATACTATCCATCCATACCTGTGGGGCATTTTAGTTGTGCGCAGTATATATAGTAGGAGAACAGTGCAGAATTTTGCTGACCACCAGTATATAATATATAGCAGTACGGTACAGTAGTCCACTGCTCTACCTACCTCTGTGTCGTCAAGTTTACTATCCATCCATACCTGTGGGGCATTTTAGTTGTGCCCAGTATATATAGTAGGAGAACAGTGCAGAATTTTGCTGACCACCAGTATATAATATATAGCAGTACGGTACAGTAGGCCACTGCTCTACCTACCTCTATGTCATCAAGTATACTATCCATCCATACCTGTGGGGCATTTTAGTTGTGCACAGTATATATAGTAGGAGGACAGTGCAGAATTTTGCTGACCACCAGTATATAATATATAGCAGTACGGTACAGTAGGCCATTGCTATTGATATATTATTGGCATATAATTCCACACATTAAAAAATGGAGAACAAAAATGTGGAGGGAAAAATAGGGAGAGATCAAGATCCACTTCCACCTCGTGCTGAAGCTGCAGCCACTAGTCATGGCCGAGACGATGAAATGCCATCAACGTCGTCTGCCAAGGCCGATGCCCTATGTCATAGTAGAGAGCATGTAAAATCCAAAAAACAAAAGTTCAGTAAAATGACCCAAAAATCTAAATTAAAAGCGTTTGATGAGAAGCGTAAACTTGCCAATATGCCATTTACGACAAGGAGTGGCAAGGAACGGCTGAGGCCCTGGCCTTTGTTCATGGCTAGTGGTTCAGATTCACATGAGGATGGAAGCACTCATCCCATTGCTAGAAAAAGACTTAAGCTGTGCGTTCTTCTAAATCACAAAACCCCAAGGAGAGTCCAATTGTGTCGGTTGCAATGCCTGACCTTCCCAACACTGGACGGGAAGAGGTGGTGCCTTCCACCATTTGCACGCCCCCTGCAAGTGCTGGAAGGAGCACCCACAGTCCAGTTCCTGATAGTCAAATTGAAGATATCACTGTTGAAGTACACCAGGATGAGGATATGGGTGTTGCTGGCACTGAGGAGGAAATTGACAAGGAAGATTCTGATGGTGAGGTGGTTTGTTTATGTCAGGCCCTCGGGATGACACCTGTTGTCCGTGGGACGAATATGGCCATTGACATGCCTGGTCAAATTACAAAAAAAAATCACCTCTTTGGTGTGGAATTATTTTAACAGAAATGCGGACAACAGGTGTCAAGCCGTGTGTCACCTTTGTCAAGCTATAATAAGTAGGGGTAAGTACGTTAACCACCTCGGAACATCCTCCCTTATACGTCACCTGGAGCGCATTCATCAGAAGTCATTGACAAGTTCAAAAACTTTGGGTGACAGCGGAAGCAGTCCACTGACCACTAAATCCCTTCCTCTTGTACCCAAGCTCCTGCAAACCACACCACCAACTCCCTCAGTGTCAATTTCCTCCTTAGACAGGAAAGCCAATAGTCCTGCAGGCCATGTCACTGGCAAGTCTGACGAGTCCTCTCCTGCCTGAGATTCCTCCGATGCATCCTTGAGTATAACGCCTACTGCTGCTGGCACTGCTGCTGTTGCTGCTGGGAGTCGATCGTCATCCCAGAGGGGAAGTCGGAAGACCACTTGTACTACTTCCAGTAAGCAATTGACTGTCCAACGGTCCTTTGCGAGGAAGATGAAATATCACAGCAGTCATCCTGCTGCAAAGCGGATAACTCAGGCCTTGGCAGCCTGGGTCGTGTTAAACGTGTTTCCGGTATCCACCGTTAATTCACAGGAAACTAGAGAATTGCTTGAGGTACTGTTTCCCCGGTACCAAATACCATCTAGGTTCCATTTCTCTAGGCAGGCGATACTGAGAATGTACACAGACGTCAGAAAAAGAGTCACCAGTGTCCTAAAAAATGCAGTTGTACCCAATGTCCACTTAACCATGGACATGTGGACAAGTGGAGCAGGGCAGACTCAGGACTATATGACTGTGACAGCCCACTGGGTAGATGTATTGCCTCCCGCAGCAAGAACAGAAGCGGCGGCACCAGTAGCAGCATCTCGCAAATGCCAACTTGTTCCTAGGCAGGCTACGCTTTGTATCACCGCTTTCCATAAGAGGCACACAGCTGACAACCTCTTACGGAAACTGAGGAACATCATTGCAGAATGGCTTACCCCAATTGGACTCTCCTGGGGATTTGTGACATCAGACAACGCCACCAATATTGTGCGTGCATTACATGTGGGCAAATTCCAGCATGTCCCATGTTTTGCACATACATTGAATTTGGTGGTGCAGAATCATTTAAAAAACGACAGGGGCGTGCAAGAGATGCTGTCGGTGGACCGAAGAATTGCGGGCCACTTCGACATTCAGCCACCGCGTGCCGAAGACTGGAGCACCAGCAAACACTCCTGAACCTGCCCTGCCATCATCTGAAGCAAGAGGTGGTAACGAGGTGGAATTCAACCCTCTATATGCTTCAGAGGATGGAGGAGCAGCGAAATCCATTCAAGCCTATACAGCTACCTACGATATAGGCAAAGGAGGGAGAATGCACCTGACTCAAGCGCAGTGGAGAATGATTTCAACGTTGTGCAAGGTTCTGCAACCCTTTGAACTTGCCACACGTGAAGTCAGTTCAGACACTGCCAGCCTGAGTCAGGTCATTCCCCTCATCAGGCTTTTGCAGAAGAAGCTGGAGACATTGAAGGAGGAGCTAAAACAGAGCGATTCCGCTAGGCATGTGGGTCTTGTGGATGGAGCCCTTAATTCGCTTAACCAGGATTCACAGGTGGTCAATCTGTTGAAATCAGAGCACTACATTTTGGCCACCGTGCTCGATCCTAGATTTAAAACCTACATTATTAGAGATAGACCACCTTTCTGTCAAAGTGACAGTTGCCACACCCCTTTATCCTGGGTAACGCCCCCTTTAATATTAAATTATAGTGTTTGATATCGCTTTTATATAAAATTTTAATATAAAATTTATAGAGTTCGATATTAAACTGTATTAAAAGATAATGGCTTTGAAAAGAGTGTCACGTAACACCAGTCGCAGAATACGCCATAATGCTGTATCACAAAACAGCTTGTGATGAAAAAATTCACTATTTTGACTTTACCAATCTGTTCCCTTTTGTTAACAAAACATTACACAGTGTTATAGTTCACACATTCCTGCTATTGAAACTTCATGCATGGGACATATGGTACTATTTAAATATCACACTATGTCACACATGGTACAGGTTTAAAAAGCATAATGACTAATGACCGTGTCCATTTTCTTAGATGCACGGAAGCTTCACACATGGCACTGATTTAAAAAGCATATTGATTTTTAATGACCATGCATGCTTAATGATGACAGCACAATTTCAAAAGCCTTAGCTCTACGGACTACCCATGACAGCACAATTTCAAAAGCCTTAGACCTATGGACTAGCCATGCTTGTAACAAAAGCATCTGTTTATTATTAATGTACACAATGTGGTAATCTCTGCAAAAGAACATTAGCTCCACCATGGTAAGTGTTATTATTATATATATATTATGGATCTAATGCTTGGGCTGTGAGGAGGTAAAATTATTATCATTATTATTATCATTATGGATATTATCATTATTATTACGCTAACTGGGGTGTGTTGTGTGCAATGCCTTGTAATTATTATTATTATTATTATTATTATTATTATTATTATCATTATGGATCTAATGCTTGGGCTGTGAGGAGGTAAAATTATTATTATTTATTATTATTATTATTATTATTATTATCATCATCGTCATCATTATGGATCTAATGCTTGGGCTGTGAGGAGGAAAATTATTATTATTATTATTATTATTATTATTACTATTATCATTATGGCTCTAATGATTGTGTTGTAGGGAGGCAGATTAAATATGTGGTAATAGTGCCATCTAGCGACGCATTTTGGAAATGCATTTAAATATATATATATACATATATATATATATATATATATATATATATTATGGATCTAATGCTTGGGCTGTGAGGATGTAAAATTATTATTATTATTATTATTATTATTATTATCATTATGGATCTAATCCTTGGGCTGTGAGGAGGTAAAATTATTACTATTATTATTATTATTATTATTATTATCATTATGGCTCTAATGATTGTGTTGCAGGGAGGCAGTGCAGATGCATTATGCTGTCTCATATTATACAAACGTTATATTTTTTATTTTACAAATATGGCTGTGAATTAGGTATAATTGTGACTTACTGAAGGATGTTTAAATATGTGGTAATAGTGCCATCTAGCGGCGCATTTTGGGAATGCACCGGCACTGTATTATTTCATGTAAATCATTTGAAGACAGATGTTATAGGCTGTCTCATATACAAACGTTATATTTTAAAGCAAACACATTTAATGTGTGCGTCATTTAAAAGAACACTGATATTAATTGTATCTCATTTTCATTATTGGTTCAGCGACAGACAATGCAGAAAATCAACAACAAAGATAACGACATGTGCACATCCGGATCCAAAGATGATGATTTGCCAAGTTATCAAATGAACCATGGTAAGCTAAGTCTATAAATACCAATGACACGTTTTTATTTATTTTTAAAAGTTTAAATAGTACGAAATTATAGCCAAGGTCTACAATTTGTTCATTTTTACTTATTTTTAAAAGTTTAAATAGTATGAACGTACAACAGTCTGGATACAACTTTGATAAGTAATTAATTAAAATTTTTATTTTTCACAATTAAATGACAGATACCACAAACACAGAGAATTTTGATGATGTTGGAGGAAGTCCGTTTGGTTGAGATTTCAGCATCATACCAGATTTCACTAACATTTTGGAATTGGCTCCTGCCTGTGAGTAACATGTAATAGCTTATAATAGTAATAATAATAATAATAATAATAATAATTAAAAAGATTTATATTTTAAAATAAATTAAAAATAAATGATGTTACACGCCTGTAATTATTTTATTTTTATTTTTTTATTTTATTTTTCCACAGGCTAAAGAATTAAAAATAAACCTTGTACCGTTGTGCTGATTTGTTGTTACCTGTACACACTTTATATTCTCAATAATACAACTCTTTTTCATGTTATTCTAATTTTATACTGTATGTAATAATTATTTTTCATTTTTTCACCGGCTAAAGATTCCACAAAAATGGATGATGCGACGGCTGACAGTATTCTGCGGGACATATTGAACAAACCTGAATATTGTCACAACACAGCTATACAGACCGGCAATGCTGTTGATGAGCGACCGTTTTTTCCCCACTCGACAGGGGGCCGGGCTCAAACATTCGAATATAAAGCAGGTGTGTAATCAAACACTGTTATATGGTATATTGTTATGCAGTGATTTAAATGCTGATTTACGTGCATCAATGTTTATATTTATTTTATAATATATGTATTACAGATGATGCTGTAGCAAGACGATATGATCCTACGATACCAGTAGGTCATGATACAGTCGCGCAAATACACAGGTCTAGTACAAGCGGGAAAACAACAAAACACACAACCGCCGCTGAAACGGAGAACCATCAATTCGCAACAGCAGGTGTGTAATCAAACACTGTTATATGGTATATTGTTATGCAGTGATGTAAATGCTGATTTAGGTGAATCAATGTTTATATTTATTTTATAATATATGTATTACAGATGATGCTGTAGCAAGACGATATGATCCTACAATACCAGTAGGTCATGATACAGTCGCGCAAATACACAGGTCTATAACAAGCATGAAAACAACAAAACGCACAACAGCCGCTGAAACGGAGAACCATCAATTTGCAACGCCGTCGATCGTACATAACAGCCTAAAGGAGCATGCTACGTCATCGGTTATGGGGGTGCATAACGGCTGTATCAATCCAAACAAACGAAGGCCGGCTCGACCAAGAACGAATGAGAGAAGTCATAATTCAGCATTTACCGATCTTAAAAGAAAATTGTCGTATTCCAAAAATGATACGCCGCAACGGAGAAGGATCGCGTTACAAACTGTATCAAGCATAAGTAACGATGGTGCTATAACATCAAAACACACATCATTTAACACTGCAGACCGGGATGTCGCTGGTAATACAAAGACTGTAAAGGTTAAGATGGCATCGCGTCTCTCAAGAAGTAATGTTAAGCAATTGTCGCAATCAGCTGTAATCACAATTCCTGATACACAGGGTTGCTCTGAAACAGAAACAAGACACACAGCAGGCATTGGTGTGTTATCAAATGTTGACTCAAGAAGTAATGTTAAGCAATTGTCGCAATCCCTTGTAATCACTATTCCTGATACACAGGATTGCTCTGAAACAGAAACAAGACACATAGCTGGTAATCATGTGATATCAAATATTGATGACATAAATGGGCAAGAACTTATTACACCCTGTGTAGAGTCAACGACACAAGAACCGCAGAATAGTTCTGATGAAGTATTATCAGCCGTTGCAGGAATTCCTGGTAATACTACAACGGTTGATTGGGTAACATCAATGCCCAATATTTTTACAATGGACGCCGTGGTACACGCATCGGCAGATGCGCGTGCACCGGCACACGGGATAGCGCCCGACATAGTTGATGGAAGTCAAAATACAGAACAATTAGGCCAAGACGCTGAAATACAATTTTACGCGTTGTTGGGTAAGATACGGGAAGATGTTGAGAACATGGGCGTAAAAGCCGGATATTTGTTAAAACACATTAAAGGTGTGAGCCACGGTGGTAAATGTAAACAAGACATTGTTAAAGAAGTTGTTGAGACGTATATGAATGTCATGTCAAAATACATAGATCGGTCATTTAAGACAACTGAATTTATTAAAGCCAACATACATAATTTTGCAGAAATAAATGAAACTGAGCCGTTACTAGGCATGTTAGGCAATGGTACCTTGTGTAACATACAAGATCTCACAGTTATTCCGACGTGCAAAGGTGAAACAGGCTGTAACAACATTAACCAGATTGAGAAAGCGCAAGCGGCACATGTGGAAGGCGGGGAGCAGAGCACGAGGCATGTAGATTTAGATCAATCGCCACCCCAAGCATTACCGATTGACGAATCACAGCCTGACAATATTGAGCGCATTGCAAGCCCCATATATAATGAGGCACACGGTGTTGAGTCCCCCGGTAATGATGAAAGTCGGCAACATGTATACTTAGAAGCAATTAACAGTTATGAATGACAACGACCAAATTTCAGAGCCGTTGAGTACCACAACCACTATCGGTTTGTTAATTTGGACAGGGTTACATCATTTGTAGAGGGAGTTCGAGCCATTCATACTGCTATACAGGCCATGCTCGATGGCGTCCTTGCGCGCGTGGATCCTGCAGACCGTGTTCAGCTTAGATTGGAGGGGGGTGGGTTACACAACGCCATCTAATCGCATCGTAAGCCGCTTGAAACATTAGACGCTGCCAGTTTTTTGAACCAGATTACAAACGCGCTTCAAAGTAACGCTGAATTCTTATTATCCACAGGTTTAAGTTTGTGATCAGTATTTTTAGGAACAGATCGGGAGGGGGGTTGACCGGTAGAAGTTTACACCGGTCACTCTATAGTTTAATCATTAACAAGCGTAAAAGATACCTGTATGATTTCAGAAATATCGGTAATAACCTGTGTTTGGCCGCTAGCGTCTGTAAACTTCTGGATAAAGGTAACAATGCCAATGACCATGTAATACAGGAGAGAGCGATCCAACTACATAAAGCTTTGAATCTGCTGCTTGATAAAGCGGTCAGCTTTAGCGATGTTGCATTTTTTGATAATTACTTAAATGTTACGATCAATCTCCTCTATTACAATCAAGGGGATTGGAGATATTACTGTACGGACAGCCGTTACAAAGACACGCTGTTTGTGCTATATCACGATTGTCACTTTTATGGGATACTCGATATCAAAGCATTTCTTGGTGCCCGATATTATTGCATCCGTTGTCATAGCGCTTATCATCATAGAAATAATCACGATTGTCTTTTCTTTTGTAAGGCATTTCACAGGCCGGATTGTATTGACGACTGTGTGACAGCGTTAAGGTGTTTGGTGTGTAGGGTATTTTGTCGATCAAACGAATGTTTAGAGCTACACAAAGCTTTAGCTTTTGATCACAAAATATCCTGTCTTGAACATGTATATTGTGACAGGTGTTGTCTCTACCAGCGAACAGATCATAAATGCCAAGGCCTAAAGTGCCCCATCTGTAAGTTGTTCGTTGATGGGTTTTCGAACCATTTGTGCTATATACAAACCATCAAGCTGGAAGAGCCCACAAAGAAATACATCTTTTATGATTTTGAGTGTATGCAGGAGACGGGTGTGCACATACCAAACTACTGTTACGCTCTAACATTAACGGGGGAGAAAGACTGGGAGTTTAAGGGTGTTGAGTGTATCGAAGACTTTGTAAAGACGTTCATGAAACCAAAATTTGGGCATTACACATTCATAGCCCATAATGCAGGTCGTTATGATGCGTATTTTGTGCTGCGCCAGCTGATTAAGGAGAAATTAAAGTGGAATTATTATCTAGAGGCGGCAACATAATGTGCATCACGGTAAAAGATTTGAAGATAAGATTTATCGACTCTTTAAATTTTTTACCCATGCGGCTTAGCAAGTTAACAAAGGCTATTTGGTTTGACGGTACCAAAGGATATTTCCCACATTTTTTTTTACACAGCTGATAACCAAAATTACATAGGGTCTATGCCGTCAATAGAGTATTTTGGTCCACAATACAAGATGCAATGTAACAAGGCAATGTAACAAGGCAATGAGGAAGGCTAGTCAGATGCTTGGCTGCATTGGGAGAGGAATCAGCAGCAGAAAGAAAGAAGTAATAATGCCACTGTATAGGTCATTGGTACGGCCTCACCTAGAATACTGTATTCAGTTCTGGAGGCCATATCTTCAAAAGGATATTAATACATTAGAAACTGTACAAAGGAGGGCAACTAAAATGGTACATGGCCTACATCACAAAACATACCCAGAAAGACTAAGAAATCTCAATATGTATAGTTTGGAGCAGAGAAGGGAAAGGGGGGACATGATAGAAACGTTCAAATATATCAAGGGTTTTAACAAAATCCAGGAGGGAAACATTCTCCAAATGAAGAGAAGCAATAGGACACGAGGACATACACTGAGGCTGGAAGGGGGCGATTCAGGGGAAATTTGCGGAAAAATTATTTCACAGAAAGGGTAGTGGACAAGTGGAATAGCCTCCCATCAGAAGTGGTAGAGGCTAAGACAGTAGAGCAATTTAAACATGCATGGGATAGACATAAGGATATCCTTACAATGAAATAAGGATCAAATAAGCATTGAGATAAAAATATGGTTAAAAAAAAGGGCAGGCTAGATGGGCCAAGTAGTTGTTATCTGCTGCCAAATTCTATGTTTCTATGTTTTACATCTCCTGTTAATATCCAATGCATGTTATTGAATCTTGCTCAGTTAGTTTGGCACCCAGCATCTGCAACACTCCGGGAAACTACTGTATGTGATACCTACTCCAGGATGGGTCTACACAGGCTGCAGGTATAAAGCTACTACTAATGTGCATATCTGCACCATGCACTTCATGCAATTTACTAAGGAACTTTTTCCTTGCATCAGACTTGATAATACCAATGATTTGGCACTCACTCTGTTCTGGCGTTCATATATAATCCAGGTGCCCTCTTAATCTTCAGTTATTAATGACAATAGCACTATTATTTTTTATATCTCTGACTATATTTTATACTTAATCTGTGTATATTCTTGATGTGCTCCTATATGGAAATTGTACAGTTTTTTTAAGGATGTATCATTAAATAATTGTTAATATTTTTATTATATAATTTTATGTAGTCAATACATATCGTACAATATTGTTTGGGTTACTGCCTCCAGATTCATCAGTTCACTACACGGCACTGTCTTTCTCCTCCACTGTTCTCCTTACCTTGACAGGTGACTGTCCCATATAGACTGGAAGCATTGTAGTAACTCTGATTTCTGGTCCTAATACTATTTTACTACAGTATATAGCTCTTCATATCTATTTGACTCAATGTAGCGCCCATGGTTCACCCCATTTTTTTTTCTTCTTGTTAAAACTAAAAATGGAGTTGTACAATGTGTCCACATCAACAAGTATCTGCATCTGAAACACATCTCAAGTGGATGGCACATAATGTGAAATAAGCAGTTCTATGCAGCAACTTTGCTTTGACTATTTGGACACACTGGCCCTCATTCCGAGTTGTTCGCTTGCTAGCAGATTTTAGCAGCATTGCACATGCTATGCCGCCGCCCTCTGGGAGTGTATCTTAGTTTCGCAGAATAGTGAATGAAAGATTAGCAGAACTGCTACTAAATAATTCTTTGCAGTTTCTGATTAGCTCCAGACCTACTCCTAGATTGCGATCAGCTCAGTCCGTTTAGTTTCTGGTTTGACGTCACAAACACGCCCTGCGTTCGGCCAACAACTCCCGCGTTTTTCTCTGACACGCCTGCGTTTTTTAGCACACTCCCGGAAAACGCTCAGTTACCACCCAGAAATGCCCCTTTCCTGTCAATCACTCACCGATCAGCAGTGCGACTGAAAATCGTCGTTCGAACACCAGCAAATCTACTAAGTTTTGTATAAAATAACTTAGCGCATGCGTTCTGCGTACCATGCGCATGCGCAGTTAGCAACAAATTGCAGCATAGCGAAAATCGTCAACGAGCGAACAACTCGGAATGACCACCACAGAACCACTATTTCTCACAGAAGTGTCGTGGGAGTGTTGTGGATATGCAGCTCGGCTTCCATGCCTGTACAGATGCAGCTGCAACATTTGTGTCAGATGGATCTTTTGCACCCAACATGGGGGTGGGGGGTGCAAGTGCCAATACTAATAATGATGACAATGGCTGTGAATGGAGAAACAGTGGGTGGTGCAACTCAGACACATGTGGTCACATGAATACTAGTAAAGACGGGTGGATACTCGCATTAGCTTAACCTATTAAGCAGGCTGCTAAAGCTGGACACAAAAGCAGCCACTGAGGTGTACAACATAGAATCAGCCCCTAACCCTAAACACTGTTTTATGCCATGGCATTCTGTAACTATTGGGCCCATTTATAAATGAGTTTTAGCTATTTAAAACTCACTGCATATGATAAATGGGGCTCCAGCCAATTGAATCCTAGCTGTCATGTGTTTGAAAAATGACAACTGGGAGCTGATTAGCTGGAGCACCATTTATCTTATGCAATGAGTTTTAAATAGCTAAAACTCATTGATAAATGGGCCCCTATATACTGCTAATTTTCCATATTGTAGCAAGGGTTACAATATATTTACTGTGATGCTGATTTATCAATACATTTTATTATACACAATGAGTTTTAAAAATCATGGAGTATGATAAATAGTGTTCCAGCTAATCAGCTCCAAACTGTCATGTGTTTAACAGTTGGGAGCTCATTGGCTGGATCACCATTTATCATATGCAATGAGTTTTAAAACTCGTTGATAAATCAGCCCTTGTGTAATTTTTGTTACGTAACTCAGAGCAAACCAGTGGTGGATTTAGGGGGGGGGGGCACCAAGGCACGTTCCCCCCCCCTGTCATTTTTCATTGATTGTGTCAAAGTCGAAAAATATTGTTATACATATCCTTTGTCCTAACCCCTCATGCACATGCACGCTGCTTGTGCACCTGGTCCCCCGTGCGTGCACATATCCGCAAGTTGCGTAAGAGACGACTCGTGTGCATGATATGTGTATTTACGGCGGAGTTTGTGAGCGTGTAGCATGCGACTCGAACATAGCATATTTAACCCAAATAGTGCATTTTGTAGATATAGTTCCCTTAGACCATGTCAGCGAGTAATGTTAGTTTAAACAGTTCCTGGACAGAGAGATTCGTCTTTGCATGATAGGAATGGTCAGATAAAGGTTGGAAGGTGATGTCTAGTATCCAGCTGTAGGGTATTTTAAGGGTAACATTCCGGTGTTAGTTAGGAAAAGATCGCTTGCTCCTGCGTATAGTTATGTGCAGAAGTAGAATATAGATATAAATTGTATTTAAAAATATATTATGAATGGGGAGGGAACAAGAATGGAACCCAGTCACACATAAATTTACCACAGACTGAGATACAATGGCCTTATTTACACTAAGCTTTGAGATTCTATGAAGAGGGCATACACCTTTGTTTATGAAGAGGGCCAGGTTTTTCTCCAGAATAATGAGTGCTGAGTTGTCATTGTCCCACCTGAAAGTAAGGGACAAACAAGGGTGAACAATGCCCAGGAGCAGAGTATGTTTGGAAGAGCAGAAACAATAGCTAACCACAACAAAACCAGACAGATAGGAATTTAGGATACTAACATTCCTAGTCCAAAATCCATGGAGATAGAGGTATGCATTTATATATATATATATATATATATATATATGTATATAAGTGAATAAATATATAATTCCTAACAAATTGTAATAGCAGGAGTGTATGTATATGTATATATGTATATGTATATGTGTATATATATATATATATATATATATATATATATATGAATATGTGGATATATGAATATCTTGAAGATTGAGATAGATAGTAATATCATGCGTGGGATCATATTGTTCAGAGTCATGTGAACATTAATCTGGTGGGAATAAGAACATTGTTAAAAGTTACCTCATTAAGATATTAATAATCCCAGATTTATGTTTAATGTGATGGGTTTAAACTGATCAAGGGGCGGGAACTCCACATCCCAAGTCCTAGCCATCGCCCACTTCTTGAACTAACCAATGGTCCCCGGTGCAGGACATGTCCCACCCCCTAACCAATGGAAGAAGAGCACACAGTGTCTATTGTATTATGTCTTGAGCTACTGAATAAAGAGCGAGCAGCAGGCCAAGTCACTATCAAAGACTCTGAAGGCTTTCTACCTGATAGCTGAGGACTGGTCCAGGATGCGCTTGCGAACGATTCCCCACGTATGTATATTCTCTGTAGCCATTATTCTCTATTATTCTGTTTAGATTTCCTTGTTAGCCTGCAGTGTATAACTTGTATCTGTTTACCCCTTTTCTCTGAATAATCCGCTGTGGTGTTAGAGCCCAGTGGTTTACCACAAACCGGTGTTGTGTTTTCACTTTCCTGCAAAGGGCTTCCATAGCGTATTAATCGGTATAAGGTGTATAAGCATTGTTAAGGTGTAAACACTGCGGGTACTTCATACCGCCAGCGCTACTTAAGGTTCTTAGGTATTACATCATTGCAGTACTTGGCTGCTAAGGTTTAAAGTATAAGCAGATCCTTACATTGTTTCATTAATAAGGTTTACAGTATATCACTCTGTGCGCCCGCGCCGCGTGTACGTTGTAGCCACGGCACGGCGTCTGATACGCTAAGAGCGTATCAATACGGTACTCAGTACGCAAATAGCGTGCTTAGTACATAGTGTGAACCCGTGTGCGTACGTGCCGCGTGTGCGTCGTGCCCACGGCATAGCGACGGATACGCTAAGTGCCTATCAATACGGTACTCAGTATGCAAATAGCGTACTTAGTACGTAGTGTGTGTAATAAGTCTAGCGGCCGTAGCGGCTCCACGGTAATAGAGTATAGCTTTGTGTTTTAAGATAATATTTGACATTATCAATTGGGGGCATCGTCCGGTCCTTCTCATATCCGCAGCCTAGCAGGACAAGGCAGACTTTATCTATCAGCAAAGGGCGCGAAGGTATAAAGTTATCCCCTGTTAGCCTTCTCATGGTCAGGTGGATACACTGGTGCTGATTAGATAAGCGTCTGCTCCGCATGGTTTGTAGGGATGCTGGTGGGATCCGAAAGGTAAGAACGTAAAGCTATTGTTTTTTTAAGTCTGTGAATTTCTATTTGGTGCCAACTGCGCACGCAACACACGTAACACACGCACACACCTGTATTTTATTTGTGTATTCTGCATATCTATTCGCTTGTTGCCATTAGCATTGATTATTAGATCCATTTTGACCTGTACTGAAAAATTTGTTGCTATTTAGTTAACATATAGAGTTAATATTTAAGGGAGTAAGTGTAAAACACACACGCAGCCTGGCCTAGCTATAAAGGTTTATACAGGAAATACTGTGTGGTGTTTGGTAAGCGATTATAGTTAAATATCGTTTACATTTATAGAAGTGTGGTATTTGTATTACTGCGGACGTATACGGCCATTGTACACGTGTTTCGGAAAAACGTTCGAGACTGAGTACGCAACGTAAAGGCCTATACACGTGGCGTATTTTACGCAATGTGCGTACAGATACGCCTACTAAATACAAATCACACAATAGCATTGTTTCAGTTTAGGCGAGACGGTAGCCACGCGATAATAGCACAAATTGATCAGTGTCCAAAAATTTAGTTAAAAAAAACAAAACTTTTTTTCTGTATTACCTCTGGGGAAAGCTATCAGTTAATAGGAAAGGATTTTTCTGATCAGAAAACTATAGAATGTTAGTGTGGGCTGAATAGGGTATGAATATATTGAACCCCGCTTGGTGGTCTTGGTGACCTTGGTGAAGCTTGGTGAAACTTGGTGAAGCTTGGTGAAGCACGGCCTAGATGAAAACGTGGTAAACACGGTCCAGGTGTAAAACGTGCGACGGAGTGTGATAGAGTTTTCGTGGTATTACGCTTCGGCTGTTTTGGAGCACAGTAGGGAGACTCCAGTGATCCTACCACTAATAGATAGCAAGTGTCTATAAGCGGTACGATTGGACTGCACGGTTGTATGGGCAACATGTGACGCGACGTGATACGAGGTTTTGCATATTTGTGCGTAAATCTTGTCATCATACGCGTTGTAGGAAGCACATGCAAGCGTGATTTGTGTAAAGTAAAGGTTTAGGGAATTTTCGCTGGTCTCTCAGGAAAATCTCTAGAGGTAGGGCCTGCAACGGCTACACGTGTCTGCTAAAGAAGGCGGATCCGTGGTACTCTGAGCAGAAGAAGTACAGTGGAAGAGCTTTAAGGATTTCCACCGTAGACTACTGTGTTTGGTGCATTTTAGGAAGTTTTCCCGTGTTAAAAGGTCCACAATGGAAGCCAAGTGCACAACACAGGGACGTTCAGCAGTCAGGGTTCAGACTGCAGATTTCAGACCCAGGGGGTCAGCTCGGTTAGTAATGTGGGGGAAGTATGGTCCTCACACTGAGACCTTTTGTGATGAATGGACACGAATGACTGTGGGGGATAAAGCACCATTTCCTGGGATAGGTAGTTTTGACTCAGAGGTATTGCATAATTTAAGGCTTAGGATCTGTCTGATAAAATCCCAAAAACAGAGGATCAGACACACAAACTGTTTACATTTATGGCAACGAGAGAGTGATATACAGAGGGAACTAGCTTACACAACTGCTTCCAACCCTAGCAGGAAACTGATAGCAACCGCACCACCACCGTACATTACAGGAGAGATAATGGCTACAGAGAATGGCATACTGATATATGACGATAAGAGTGCACTTAATAAATGTATTAATGGCGATAAGAGCAAACTTAATAAATGTATTAATGACGATAAGAGTAAAACTGATAAATGTATAAATTCTAACCCGTGCAAGTTGCACCCCATTTTAATCTTCCCTCAGGATTACAAGCAAGAAGGTGAACCCAGCACGATGTCGGCACTTTCTCTAGCAGCCACCATACAGGACACACAGGTGGGCACGGCCCAATCGGTAAGAGCAGTAGTAAAGCCCCCTAGCGGAGGGTCAGGTGAGGTCGTGTCCACAGGTAAGTACGGTATTGTACATTATGCACAGACAATTGCACCTCACATTGTAGAGTCAACACAAAATGGTGTAATTGACTAAATCCTGTCAGGGTGATCGCAGTCCCCAATGGGAGGACTGACGCTCAGGGAGTCACTCCCGTCAAGGACATTGCTATGCATTGCCCCTGGTCCCGGGCAGAATTGAGGACAATTATGTCTGAATTTCCCGATCCCAGGAAAGATCTAGTCGGATGCCAGAGGTTTATTAAAGTATTAGGAAATGCCACTGAACTCACAAACAAAGATTGGCGAACAGTGCTACGAGTATGTCTACCTTCCAATATTGACCTTGCAAAATTTATTACTGATTGTAAATTAGACGCAGAAGTACCTCTCACTGAGGAGTACACTCAGGAGAATGTACGACAAATCAATCTGCAATTAGGAATATATTTCCCAACTGTTGTCAAGTGGAATAAAATCTTCTCCATTAGAC
Source organism: Pseudophryne corroboree (assembly GCF_028390025.1). NCBI lineage: Eukaryota > Metazoa > Chordata > Amphibia > Anura > Myobatrachidae > Pseudophryne > Pseudophryne corroboree. The sequence continues at coordinate 128,099,850 of NC_086449.1, read as the reverse complement.
AAAAAGAAGGTGAAACTGCAGCTGAATATTTCCACCGAGCACTGCAGGAAATGGCTAGGTATACTGGGATCAAAAACATAAAGGAAAATGTATATCACAGAGAGGTAGCTGTGTCCGTATTAATGGACGGGTTAAAAGACACACTAAGAACCAGGGTACAAACCACTCAACCTGACTGGAGAGGTATCTCGGTGGCTGCCTTAAGAGAGTCCGCTATTAAGCACGATCGGAACATCATTAAACACAGGGAGTCACAGGGGGATAAGCTGATGACAGTAAGTATAAAAGCCCAGACAACGAAGCCACATCAGCCTAAACCCCAGACCCCTGATGGTAAGTCGTATGTGGTAAAATGTTATAACTGCCATAGGGAAGGACATCTTGCACGGAGTTGCAGATATAAAAGCACACATAAGATATATCGACCCCCTAGACCAGAACATGACCCACAATATAACACACAGAATTGGGATCAGGGATCATATAGAAAAATTTTGGCCCACACCCGTAGTCTGCAGCCAGTGAAGTTGATTGTTAGCCTAGGTAGTAAACCTGAGGTCACAGTTGATGTAGTTGGTAGATCATTCCTTGTAGATACAGGGGCGGCCAAGTAAATTCTGTGATTTATCTTTAAAGTTTCCTTTTTCATCTCTGATGCTCACCAGCAGAACTACAGCTCAAACGTCACATGTCTACTCGGTCTTTTCAGAGGTCTACCCAACCCCAGTATATCTCACCAGCATCATTGTGCCTGGCCATGCACAGAGGGTGGAGAGTGGAAATACTGGTGGGGGAAGACTGTGCAGAGATACCGATAGACATGTTGGTGTGACAGCCTGATGGTGAACGGAAACCTGACAATTTTTTTCTATTCTCTCTCTCTTTTTGTTTTTCCATGTTCTACGGATGGTATTTCATACAACAGTTAAACACATGGTAATGCAAGATTTATGCTCCCTACAGAAAGGTCGCTGACTCGGAGAGAACATCGTTTCACTGGAGTGTCTATTCCAGGAAGACTGAGAGGCAGCACTGTTGAGACGGCATCTGAGCAAGGAGAACAAAAAGACTAGAGGCGGTTATCGTACCAGTTTTCTTTCCCTTCTATTATTTTCTTTACCTCCCATTACCACTCTTTCTTTCTCCTCCTGCAAGATGGACTTACCCCAAGAGACTGCGTTCCGGGTTTTCCTGTTGACCCTGTTGTTGACCAGAACAGTCTATTTCAGTGAGAGTACCAGAGAGGTCGAGAAAGGATCTGGAATGGGTTCTGATGACAAGGACGGATTAGTAGAATTCCAAGAGCAACACATTCACCGAGCAAAGGCGAGTATCAGAAAACGATCTAGTAGTCATGACACTAGGAGACATTGTGAAGGGTTATTGGCTGAAGAAAACTTTATCTGTAGAAATTGTGAAAACATAGTTGAGGACGGGTGCATCCAGAGATGTCAGTCCAGCCTTAATATCAACATGGACCGTCATCCATTGAGTGACTATCACTCATTAGTGGGTAAGGTTTTAAACCAAACGGAATGCTGGGTGTGCTCACAAGTACCTCAAGGTCAGAGCAAGTCAGGATTAGTACCGTACCCTTTAACACTAGATGAGGTACTTGAATTAAGGGGTGGGAGACCGGTGGACAAGAAATTTTATATTTCTAGGCCTCCTAGTTTGAAGCTCCACCAATATCATGTGGATAGGTCCTTAATGTGTTTCAACATTTCCAATCCCCGAAAGCCGGAAATTGGGAAGTGACATGGAATAACCAAACCATGGCATTTTTACACAGAGCCGATAGAATGCCCGTAGACCCTAAACTTATACGTCAAATATCCGACGGTGGGAGATATTTTCAGTATAGGTACACTCTAGAAAGTAGGACCATGCGGGTTGGAGAAGTATCACCAGGATATATCATACAGCCTGATACGTGTACTGAACAGATGAGAGAGTTAGGGGTAGGATTCTTCACCTGGAAGGTTTGCAATATGGTAATGTCATATTCTGTCCCATATGTCATATTCTGTCCCATATGTTCTCCCCGATGATGCATATTTTATATGCGGGAGGAAGGCGTATAAGTGGCTTGCCCCAAACTCAGAGGGATTGTGTTACATTGGAAGAGTGTTGCCAGAAGTAATGACCATTACCCATAATAAGATGAAAGACGTTCACCGCAATGCTCAAGCTCCTTACACTCACTACGAACACATTGTTAAGAGACACCTTATAGATAGGACAGAGCACGCAGCCTCTGATTTGATCCACGAATCCACCGGGATTCAATTCCTACTCGCGGTAGATATCACCCATACCGCCAGAGGAATTATAAATTTTAGGTATATTCATGCGCTAGCGAACCTGATAGACAATATCACCGAGATGTATGATGACACCTTCAGGTATACTGGGTGGGAATTGCAAGCTTACAAAACGGAACTGATCCAGCACAGGATGGTTCTCAATTACATCACAGCGGTGACAGGTGGGTATTGTGTCACCCTAGCAACTGAGTATGGTGTGAAGTGCTGCACGTATATTACAAACAGCACTGATGACCCAACCGAGGTCATAGATCAAAAGATGGACGATATCTTGCAATTGAAATGGGAGTTCCGAAGGAGACACAACCTTACCCTTACTGCTGTGAGTAATGAACTGACCGGCTGGGTTTCATGGTTGAACCCACGCAATTGGTTCTCAGGTTTAGGAGAATGGGCTCAAAATGTTATCGTGGATGTAGGAAAGTTTCTCCTTTGTATCCTGGGAGTTGTCATAATGATTGGTTTGATATTTAGATGTGTTCGATTTTTAACGCGGTGCAAGCGCAGTACCAAAGTGATGAGTTTGAGGAGCGGGGGCATTGTTACACAAACTGGTTTAATTTATGACCCATCAATTGAGGCAATGTTGTGATAAGACATGATTCCATGGTCCGTTTCTTTCACCCGTTTCTCCTTTGATTTTCTACCAAGCAAAAAGACATCCATTCGGAAGAAGACTACAGACTTTGATGGAGAAGACTACAGACCTTTGATGGACATTTTTACAGACTTTGATAGACACTTTAGAGACTTTAAAGACTTTTTATGGACACTTGAAAGACTTTGATTATCACCCACAGCAAGGATACACCTATCCTGACAAGACTTCAACAGACACCCAAGGACAATTGCACACATTATCATGTGAATGTATTTGTGACACATGTCTTATCTTCATCTCTACAACCTTCAGGTAGTGACACACATAGTCGACAGGTGATATAGGTACATATATTAGCATTCACATGTTTTTCCCCCTGCATGTATCATCAACTAAATGTGCACCCCACTTGTTGGAACAAGAAGCCGAAAAGAGCTCGGTAGTGTTTGTTGGCCCACTTACAGACCCTTAATACGGGATAAGAAGGATTTAATGTATACTTCGCAATACCTCGAAGCTTATCTAGAACATGTACGGCACGATGATACATGCCCCCCAGACATGAAGTTCATACATACATGCTTTTACTATCCCACTAGGCCATACATTACCCGCCTACTCCTCTCCTCCCTCCAACCAATCATTTATAGGTATTTCATATGTATTGTATATTTTTCTGCTTAATTGTTTAGATAGTGGCAGTTATTGTTGACTGCCAAAGGGTCGACTGTCAAAGTTGAAAAATATTGTTATACATATCCTTTGTCCTAACCCCTCATGCACATGCACGCTGCTCGTGCACCTGGTCCCCCGTGCGTGCATATATCCGCAAGTTGCGTAAGAGACGCTCCGGCGACTCGTGCGCATGATATGTGTATTTACAGCGGAGTTTGTGAGCATCTAGCGTGTGACTCGAACATAGCATATTTAACCCAAATAGTGCATTTTGTAGATATAGTTCCCTTAGACCATGTCAGCGTGTAATGTTAGTTTAAACAGTTCCTGGACAGAGAGATTCGTCTTTGCATGATAGGAATGGTCAGATAAAGGTTGGAAGGTGATGTCTAGTATCCAGCTGTAGGGTATTTTAAGGGTAACATTCCGGTGTTAGTTAGGAAAAGATCGCTTGCTCCTGCGTATAGTTATGTGCAGCAGTAGAATATAGATATAAATTGTATTTAAAAATATATTATGAATGGGGAGGGAACAAGAATGGAACCCAGTCACACATAAATTTCCCACAGACTGAGATACAATGGCCTTATTTACACTAAGCTTTGAGATTCTATGAAGAGGGCATACACCTTTGTTTATGAAGAGGGCCAGGTTTCTCTCCAGAATAATGAGTGCTGAGTTGTCATTGTCCCACCTGAAAGTAGGGGACAAACAAGGGTGAACAATGCCCAGGAGCAGAGTATGTTTGGAAGAGCAGGAACAATAGCTAACCACAACAAAACCAGACAGATAGGAATTTAGGATACTAACATTCCTAGTCCAAAATCCATGGAGATAGAGGTATTCATTTATATTTATATATATATATATATATATATATATATATATATATATATGTATATAAGTGAATAAATATATAATTCCTAACAAATTGTAATAGCAGGAGTGTATGTATATGTATATATGTATATATATATATGTGTGTGTGTGTGTGTGTGTGTGTGTATATATATATATATATGAATATGTGGATATATGAATATCTTGAAGATTGAGATAGATAGTAATATCATGTGTGGGATCATATTGTTCAGAGTCACGTGAACATTAATCTGGTGGGAATAAGAACATTGTTAAAACTTACCTCATTAAGATATTAATAATACCAGATTTATGTTTAATGTGATGGGTTTAAACTGATCAAGGGGCGGGAACTCCACATCCCAAGTCCTAGCCATCGCCCACTTCTTGAACTAACCAATGGTCCCCGGTGCAGGACATGTCCCACCCCCTAACCAATGGAAGAAGAGCACACAGTGTCTATTGTATTATGTCTTGAGCTACTGAATAAAGAGCGAGCAGCAGGCCAGGTCACTATCAAAGACTCTGAAGGCTTTCTACCTGATAGCTGAGGACTGGTCCAGTACGCACTTGCGAATGATTCCCCACGTATGTATATTCTCTGTAGCCATTATTCTCTATTATTCTGTTTAGATTTCCTTGTTAGCCTGTAGTGTATAACTTGTATCTGTTTACCCCTTTTCTCTGAATAATCCGCTGCGGTGTTAGAGCCCAGTGGTTTACCACAAACCGGTGTTGTGTTTTCACTTTCCTGCAAAGGGCTTCCATAGCGTATTAATCGGTATAAGGTGTATTAGCATTGTTAAGGTGTAAGCACTGCAGGTACTTCATACCGCCAGCGCTACTTAAGGTTTTAAGGTATTACATCATTGCAGTACTTGGCTGCTAAGGTTTAAAGTATAAGCATATCCTTACATTGTTTCATTAATAAGGTTTACAGTATATCACTCTGTGTGCGTCCGCGCCGCGTGTACGTTGTACCCACGGCATGGCGTCTGATACGCTAAGAGCGTATCAATACGGTACTCAGTATGCAAATAGCGTGCTTAGTACATAGCGTGAACCAGTGTGCGTACGTGCCGCGTGTGCGTCATGCCCATGGCATAGCGACAGATACGCTAAGTGCGTATCAATACGGTACTCAGTACGCAAATAGCGTACTTAGTACGTAGTGTGAAATAGCGTACTTAGTACGTAGTGTGTGTAATAAGTCTAGCGGCTGTAGCGGCTCCACGGTAATAGAGAATAGCTTTGTGTTTTAAGATAATATTTGACATTATCAATTGTATTGACCGCGGCGCTGCGCGCACCCGCACCCGCAGTGTCCCCCTCCTCCCCTGTCACCTGCTGCTGCTCTGCTCATGTGTGGAGGAGAAACTTCACACAGATCCAGCCCGCCGCCGCTGAGGGACAGTGCACTGCTGCCGCCGCTGCCACTGAGGGTCAGCACCCAGGAACAGTGCATGGTGGTGGGATACACGACCAGAGCCACTCTGCCTGTAGCTGCACAGCAGGAGAAAGATACCCTGCTCTTTGGCCTGTAAATACAAAGTAACAATTATAAATCCTATATTTATTTAGTGTGTGTGTGTGTGTGTGTGTGTGTGTGTATGTGTGTGTGTGCGCGCAGTATGTCTCAACACATTTAAATGTAATATACTGACTATATTATATATGTACAAGTTATATATGTGCATGTAATTGTGCAGTAGTCAAGGCTATTCCTCTAACAATGGGGGTAATTCTGAGTTCATCGCAGCAGGAACTTTGTTATCAGTTGGGCAAAACCATGTGCACTGCAGGGGAGGCAGATATAACATGTGCAGAGAGAGTTAGATTTGGGTGTGGTGTGTCAATCCGCAATCTAAATTGCAGTGTAAAAATAAACAGCCAGTATTTACCCTGCACAGAAACAAAATAACCCACCCAAATCTAATTCTCTCTGCAAATGTTGTATCTGCCTCCCCTGCAGTGCACATGGTTTTGCCCAACTGCTAAAAAATGTCCTGCTGCGATCAACTTGGAATTACCCCCAATAACACATAGGCAGTTGCCTCCGGTAGTAAAGTTTAGGGGGCAGCATTATGAAGGAGACTGAATTTAAATATAAATTGTACAAATGTATAAATTGGTGGTATTTACATTTTTGGTAGAGATAATAATGATTACAATCAAATGATGTATTGTATACAGTGCCCAATACAGAAATAAATGCTGATGGTCAGCATACGGAATAAGGAGAATGCTGTGTAACAGAATGGCAAGGCACATCTCTTAATGTCTGTATTAGATATGTACAGTATAATTATACATTTTATTTATGTTCTGTTAAACAAAATATTTTATGTGTACGTGTATGGGGAAGTGTTTGGATAAACATTTATTTTATGATGTACACACTGAACTATGTGCAGAAACTCCATTAAGTTGTTGTGATGCTCATGTAGCTTTGGCAGGAAATACCTGGAGGTAAGTCTGACTGGGAGAGCTTAGCAAGGTATAGAATTTGTAAAGTGCTTATACAAAGGAGGGTAAGCAATATACAGTAGGAATATATAAATACAAATTAATTATTTTTTATAACTAATGTTAACATCATAGTAAATTTCAAACAAAAAGAATCAAATAGAGCAAGCCCAAAAAATCCCAAAAGAATGAAACTAACTCGGGAGCTAGCTTTCAATAGTCTTAATTATTGGATGTATAGCACTCAAGTATTTTAAAGTCACTGTATATGCAGGGAGTATCAAATGCATTTTAAGTAGTCCATATACAGTATCATTAAGGATATCTTATAATTGCTAATGATGAGACTCCATTTTGATACAATGTAGCAATGCCGTTTTTTTTATAATCCACAGAAAAGCGTTCTCAATTAGCAATACATAAGAAGCCGTTATACAGTGTGATCCATAAGCAAAGCTATAACTAGACCCTTTGGTTCTGTGCCAGAAAGAGAATTGGTGCCACCCCCACCTAATATCAAAAACAGTGACAGCACCAAAAATATAGGGGGCATAGCTTCATGGGGAAGGGGCCTGGCCACAGAATAGTACCAATTCACATTATACCACACAGTAGAGGCCATTATTCTCACTACACCACACAGTAGTACTCCTTATGTACATTACACCAGGTAGAGTCCCTTACACACATTATGCCAGGTAGAGCCCCTTACATACATTAGACCAGGTAGAGCCCCTTATACACTTTATGCCTGGTAGAGCCCCTTATACACATTATGTCAGGTAGACCCCATTACACACATTACACTAGGTAGAGATGCATCCAAAATGTCTGACTTCAAGATGGCCACCATACCGGTGACATAGCCTAAAAAGTTTTCCTCCACTCCCATATCATATGTGTTGAATCTGGCAGGGTCTGCTCTACCATTATACAGCTTTAAGCAGCTAGCAGACAGAGAGGGGGTGCTTTTTCTCTCCTGGTATCCCCCAGCACACTAAAAATTACCTGTAACCATACCTGAACCTACTGTATCTGGTAATAGAATTTCAGAGAAATTGGTCACATGCATTTGCAATTACATGTTTAGCTGCTGAGCCGCGTCAAGGCTTCTCCGATATCAGCAGTCCTAACACTACATAATGGCAGTGCCCACATAGGGCCATGTGATTTGTCTACAGTAAGGCATCATGATAAAGGCTCTTACTAAAACGCATCAAGACAGAGGGCAAGCTTACCTGGGAATCACCCCCAGGATCTCCCATTAGCACTACAAGGAACAGCATGCCTTCCAAATGCTACTCCCATTCAATGCCTTCTTACACATGCAAACAAACAATGGTAGCTGCTCAATCATTCCTGTAGATAATTATATATCATGTGCTAGAAAAGGGGAGGGGTCACAAACAAACAGCAGACAGAGATAGGGGGGTGCTTTCTTTCCCCACACACCCTCGTATCCCCCAGCACACTAAAAATAACCTGTAACTTTACCTGAACCTATTTGGTAATAGAATTTCAGAGAAATTGGTCACATGCATTTGCAAAGACATGATCAGCTGCCGAGCCGCATCAATTCTTCTCCGATATCAGCAGTCCTAACACTATATAATGGCAGTGCCCACATAGGGCCATGTGATTTGTCTACAGTAAGGCCTCATGATAAAGGCTCATACTAAAACACATCCAGACAGAGGGCAAGCTTACCTGGGAGCCACTCTTAGGATCTCCCATTAGCTCCACAAGGAACAGCATGTCTTCCAAATGATGCTCCCATTCTTTAAGCAGCTGCCTAGAGGATGCCATCGCTTGAAGGATGCCACTGAATTAATTTAACAAAAAACTAAAGAATGTTTCTGTATGTGGACTCCTGCTTTTACACTGCACTGGCTGCTGCTGCGGGTCTAATCAGGTGCAGCTACCGCTATCAGGCTGTACCATATAGTGTCTCAACACTTCCTTTGTGCTGACACGTGTATCATCAAGTCATGTGAAGGCACATAGGAGGCGGATGTAACTATGGCTTCTGAGGGGCACCCCCATGGCCGCTCCTCATAGCCCTGATGCACCTCCTGTAGGCCTCTGGATCCTGGCTCTCCAGCAGCAAGCAGCACCTGACTACATATCTGCACCCAGCAGCATCGTTGTAATGCTGCTGCAGCCTGTAAGTGAATTTTTACAGACAATTATGAGGGAAAACAAGGAAATAACTTTTAGGCACAGGAAGTAACCCATGGGGGTTTTTGTGGAACCACAGACTGTACAGACCTTACATCCTGATGGGTGGTTTGCACTTGTAAACAGCATACTAGGGATAACAGAGCTGATTGTAGTTGTGCAAAATTTAGCACATCTACGATCAGTTTCTCTGACACGCGGGGGGATGCCCAGCACAGGGCTAGTTCGCCCTGCATGTCAGGCCCTGTCCGCCCGCACTTTCACTTTCTCACCCGCTAGCTCCCTGCCTGTGCAGCCTAGCTGCGCTGGCAGTCGGCTACCCACCACATTCTGGTTCACAGTGGCTGCGTGTGCACTCAGTCCTTTAGCACAGATATGTCTATTTTCCTTGCATTAAAAACTCTACTCTGGGGCACAAACACTTCCTTTGAACTTGAAATAAACTCAGTTCGGGTTTAGCCCTCCTTTTAAGGGTCTCAGTAGGTACAAAATGGCGCTGCTGGCTGAATTCTTCTTAAGCACTGGCTAGCTTTTAACACAGGTTGTGGAGGTTGAAAAGTAAATTTATCTGTGGCTGGCTGTCAGTCTCAAACAGTACTCACTCAAACCCAGGGAACAGAATTTCAAGCTGGCTGTTCCCGCTGTATTGGATCTTCACTCTCCCCTCCAAAATAGTTGCGGCGTCCGCGCCTATCACCAGGCCTGGCGGTATCCAATCCTCCGGCTGCAGGATCTCAAGACCCACTCTCCAGCAACACTCCCCGGCAACACTCCACTGCTCTCTCCAGCAGCGCCGCTCTCACCACCCAGCATCTTGCGGCTCTTTCCATCATACAGCTCCCTCTGTTCTCCACATTCCTTCGTCAGCCAGCACACAGCACACTCTCCAAACTTCTTCTTCCAAGCACTCCACTCTTCTCCCAGCAGCCTCCTGCCAACCAGCTCCCTCTCCTAAGGCCATGTGACCGGACCCAGGGCTCAGGTAACTCCTCCTGTACCAACATTTTTCCTGATGCTGCGGAGCTTCAGCAAAATGTCTTAAAGGGGCACAAACACACAGGTCTGGGGTGCCACATATATTATCCCAGCACACCGCAAAAATGGGAAATTGGCCACAGTGTCCTATACAATTCCCAACATGCCAGCTAGCATGTATACAGATGGAGCCGCGCTCATCTGAGGCAGCTCCATCGCAAACGAGTACTCCCAGCATGGCTAGGTGATCCGTCCGCCTAGTCACGTCGGGAGTGCACAGACGCTCTCCCATTCATAGAATAGGAGAGCGTCTCCATCTGGGCATGCATGCCCGCCTGGATGGAGACACTCTCCCATCCAGTCAGAGCCGGAGACGCCGGGTCCTAGGCGCGCCTAGGCACAGGCGGAGCTAAGACTGGCGTGGCTCCATCTGTACATTGGCAAAAAGAATGGTCATAACTCAAGGATTTGAAAGTGAAAGTACACTGTGAGCAAAGGCCCTTATTCAGCTTCCGTAGCAGATTCTGCTAAATCGCTAAATCTGCTACTGAAAAAATCTCATGTTGAAAGCCGCCCAGCACATGGTAGGCCGCCCTGCATGAGAAGCACTGCCCAACAATCTGCGCGCATTTAAAAATGCAAATACATTGCTGCGTATGCAGGAGTACCAGCGCCATGTTTTCTCCGCAGCAGCTGCGTATGACATCTTGTTGTCTGGACCACTGCCCCCAAATGCCATGTCTCCGCCAATCACAGTGTGAACATATAATGACGTGATGTGATCGCACTGAGGGCCTAATTCAGATCTGATCGCAGCAGCAAATTTGATAGCTAATGGGCAAAACCATGTGCACTGCAGGGGGGGGCAGATATAACATGTCCAGAGAGAGTTAGATTTGGGTGGGTTATATTGTTTCTGTGCCGGGTAAATACTGGCTGCTTTATTTTTACACTGCAATCTAGATTTCAGTTTCAACACACCACACCCAAATCTAAATCTCTCTACACAAGTTATATCTGTCCCCCCTGCAGTGCACATAGTTTTGACCATTAACTAACAAATTTGCTGCTGCGTTTAGATCTGAATTAGGCTCTGAGATGCCTGAGCATGCGCAAAGCAAATGCTGCACATAGTAACATAGTAACATAGTATCTAAGGTTGAAAAAAGACAATTGTCCATCGAGTTCAACCTATTTGTGGTTTCCTATGCACGATTATTTTGTATAAAATTTTGACTAAAGTTGATGACTGCCGTTACGTTTTACCCCTCTTTTTTATAATAACCATAGTGCGTGACTATGCACCGTAAGCCTGGATATCCTTATCCATTAGGAATTTATCTAACCCATTCTTAAAGGTGTTGACTGAGTCGGCCATTACAACTCCCTCAGGCAGGGAATTCCAAACACGTATAGTCCTTACCGTAAAAAAGCCTTTACACCGTATTGTGCGGAATCTCCTCTCCTCTAACCTGAGCGAGTGTCCACGAGTTCTCTGTGTTGATTTAACCAAAAACAGGTCCTGCGCAAGATCTGTATATTGTCCCCTTATATATTTGTAAATGTTGATCATGTCCCCTCTTAATCTCCTCTTTTCCAGTGTAAACATGCCTAGTCTTGCAAGCCTTTCCTCGTATTCCAGCGTCTCCATACCCTTAATTAGTTTGGTCGCCCGCCTTTGAACCTTTTCTAGCTACAGGATATCCTTTTTGCAGTAAGGTGCCCAGAACTGTACACCGTATTCAAGGTGTGGCCTCACAAGTGATTTATATAATGGGAGTATAATACTCTCGTCCCTAGCATCAATTCCCCGTTTTATGCATGCTAATATCTTATTAGATATCTTCTTTGCTGCAGTCCTACTTTGGGTACTACTGCTTAGTTTGCTATCTATGAGGACACCTAAGTCCTTTTCCAGTAAAGAATCCCCTAATTTTACCCCATTTAGTAGGTAGGTGTTATTTTTGTTCTAGTTACCACAGTGCATTACCTTACACTTGTCTGTATTGAAGCACATTCTCCATTTCGTTGCCCAAGCTTCTAATTTAACTAAGTCATTCTGAAGCGACTCAGCATCCCCTTCCGCATTTATAACCTTACACAGTTTGGTATCATCTGCAAAAATTGACACCATGCTCTCTAGACCTTCTGTTAGGTCGTTAATGAAAATATTGAACAATAGCAGTCCTAATACTGAGCCTTGCAGCACACCACTTAGCACTTCAGTCCAAGTTGAAAAAGATCCATTAACCACAACGCGCTGCTCCCTATTATCTAACCAGTTTTTGACCCAAGTGCATATTGTGCTTCCTAGCCCTGAATCTTGTAGCTTGTAGATAAGTCTCATGTGTGGTACAGTGTTGAATGCTTTGGCAAAAAAGATTACATCCACCTCTTTACCCTTATCTAGGTTTGCGCTTACTGTTTCATAAAAGCCAAGTAAGTTGTTTTGACAGGATCTGTCCTTCATAAACCCATGTTGATTCCTTTAAATTACCTTATTGACTTCAAGGAACTTCTGAATACTATCTCTTAGAATACCTTACAATACTTTCCCCACTATAGATGTAAGACTAACTGGTCTATAATTACCTGGTTCAGCTTTACTTCCCTTTTTGAAAATAGGCACTACTTCTGCTATACGCCAGTCTTTGGGAACCATTCCTGATATTACTGAATCCTTAAAGATCAAAAATAGCGGTTTTGCAAGTTCAGAGTGAAGCTCCATTAGAACCCTTGGGTGAATACTAGAGATGAGCGGGTTCGGTTTCTCTGAATCCGAACCCGCACGAACTTCATGTTTTTTTTCACGGGTCTGAGCGACTCGGATCTTCCTGCCTTGCTCGGTTAACCCGAGCGCGCCCGAACGTCATCATGACGCTGTCGGATTCTCGCGAGGCTCGGATTCTATCGCGAGACTCGGATTCTATATAAGGAGCCGCGCGTCGCCGCCATTTTCACACGTGCATTGAGATTGATAGGGAGAGGACGTGGCTGGCGTCCTCTCCATTTAGATTATAAGAGAGAGAGATTTACTGGAGCTTAGGACTAGGAGGAGTACTGTAGAAGTGTAGAGAGTGCAGAGAGTTTACTAGTGAGTGACCACCAGACAGTGCAGTTTATTTAATATATCCGTTCTCTGCCTGAAAAAAGCGATACACACAGTGACTCAGTCACATACCATATCTGTGTGCACTGCTCAGGCTCAGCCCAGTGTGCTGCATCATCTATATATATTATATATCTGTCTGACTGCTCAGCTCACACAGCTTATAATTGTGGGGGAGACTGGGGAGCACTGCAGTGCCAGTTATAGGTTATAGCAGGAGCCAGGAGTACATAATATTATATAGTGAGTGACCACCAGACAGTGCAGTTTATTTAATATATCCGTTCTCTGCCTGAAAAAAGCGATACACACAGTGACTCAGTCACATACCATATCTGTGTGCACTGCTCAGGCTCAGCCCAGTGTGCTGCATCATCTATATATATTATATATCTGTCTGACTGCTCAGCTCACACAGCTTATAATTGTGGGGGAGACTGGGGAGCACTGCAGTGCCAGTTATAGGTTATAGCAGGAGCCAGGAGTACATAATATTATATAGTGAGTGACCACCAGACAGTGCAGTTTATTTAATATATCCGTTCTCTGCCTGAAAAAAGCGATACACACAGTGACTCAGTCACATACCATATCTGTGTGCACTGCTCAGGCTCAGCCCAGTGTGCTGCATCATCTATATATATTATATATCTGTCTGACTGCTCAGCTCACACAGCTTATAATTGTGGGGGAGACTGGGGAGCACTGCAGTGCCAGTTATAGGTTATAGCAGGAGCCAGGAGTACATAATATTATATTAAAATTAAACAGTGCACACTTTTGCTGCAGGAGTGCCACTGCCAGTGTGACTGACCAGTGACCTGACCACACTGACCACCAGTATAGTTAGTAGTATACTTATATTGTGATTGCCTGAAAAAGTTAAACACTCGTCGTGTGACTTCACTTGTGTGTTGTTTTTTTTTTTATTCTATAAAAATAAAACTCATTCTGCTGACAGACAGTGTCCAGCAGGTCCGTCATTATATAATATATAATATATACCTGTCCGGCTGCAGTAGTGATATATATATATTTTTTATATCATTTATCATCCAGTCGCAGCAGACACAGTACGGTAGTTCACGGCTGTGGCTACCTCTGTGTCTGCACTCGGCAGGCAGTCCGTCCATAATTGTATACCACCTAACCGTGGTTTTTTTTTCTTCTTTATACATACATACTACTACGACATCTCTTTATCAACCAGTCTATATTAGCAGCAGACACAGTACAGTACGGTAGTTCACGGCTGTGGCTACCTCTGTGTCTGCACTCGGCAGGCAGTCCGTCCATAATTGTATACCACCTAACCGTGGTTTTTTTTTCTTTCTTCTTTATACATACATAGTTACATAGACATCTCTTTATCAACCAGTCTATATTAGCAGCAGACACAGTACAGTACGGTAGTTCACGGCTGTGGCTACCTCTGTGTCTGCACTCGGCAGGCAGTCCGTCCATAATTGTATACCACCTTACCGTGGTTTTTTTTTCTTTCTTCTTTATACATACATAGTTACATAGACATCTCTTTATCAACCAGTCTATATTAGCAGCAGACACAGTACAGTACGGTAGTTCACGGCTGTGGCTACCTCTGTGTCTGCACTCGGCAGGCAGTCCGTCCATAATTGTATACCACCTAACCGTGGTTTTTTTTTCTTTCTTCTTTATACATACATAGTTACATAGACATCTCTTTATCAACCAGTCTATATTAGCAGCAGACACAGTACAGTACGGTAGTTCACGGCTGTGGCTACCTCTGTGTCTGCACTCGGCAGGCAGTCCATAATTGTATACTAGTATCCATCTCCATTGTTTACCTGAGGTGCCTTTTAGTTGTGCCTATTAAAATATGGAGAACAAAAATGTTGAGGTTCCTAAATTAGGGAAAGATCAAGATCCACTTCCACCTCGTGCTGAAGCTGCTGCCACTAGTCATGGCCGAGACGATGAAATGCCAGCAACGTCGTCTGCCAAGGCCGATGCCCAATGTCATAGTACAGAGCATGTCAAATCCAAAACACCAAATATCAGAAAAAAAAGGACTCCAAAACCTAAAATAAAATTGTCGGAGGAGAAGCGTAAACTTGCCAATATGCCATTTACGACACGGAGTGGCAAGGAACGGCTGAGGCCCTGGCCTATGTTCATGGCTAGTGGTTCAGCTTCACATGAGGATGGAAGCACTCAGCCTCTCACTAGAAAAATGAAAAGACTCAAGCTGGCAAAAGCAGCACAGCAAAGAACTGTGCATTCTTCGAAATCCCAAATCCACAAGGAGAGTCCAATTGTGTCGGTTGCGATGCCTGACCTTCCCAACACTGGACGTGAAGAGCATGCGCCTTCCACCATTTGCACGCCCCCTGCAAGTGCTGGAAGGAGCACCCGCAGTCCAGTTCCTGATAGTCAGATTGAAGATGTCAGTGTTGAAGTACACCAGGATGAGGAGGATATGGGTGTTGCTGGCGCTGGGGAGGAAATTGACCAGGAGGATTCTGATGGTGAGGTGGTTTGTTTAAGTCAGGCACCCGGGGAGACACCTGTTGTCCGTGGGAGGAATATGGCCGTTGACATGCCAGGTGAAAATACCAAAAAAATCAGCTCTTCGGTGTGGAGGTATTTCACCAGAAATGCGGACAACAGGTGTCAAGCCGTGTGTTCCCTTTGTCAAGCTGTAATAAGTAGGGGTAAGGACGTTAACCACCTCGGAACATCCTCCCTTATACGTCACCTGCAGCGCATTCATAATAAGTCAGTGACAAGTTCAAAAACTTTGGGTGACAGCGGAAGCAGTCCACTGACCAGTAAATCCCTTCCTCTTGTAACCAAGCTCACGCAAACCACCCCACCAACTCCCTCAGTGTCAATTTCCTCCTTCCCCAGGAATGCCAATAGTCCTGCAGGCCATGTCACTGGCAATTCTGACGAGTCCTCTCCTGCCTGGGATTCCTCCGATGCATCCTTGCGTGTAACGCCTACTGCTGCTGGCGCTGCTGTTGTTGCCGCTGGGAGTCGATGGTCATCCCAGAGGGGAAGTCGTAAGCCCACTTGTACTACTTCCAGTAAGCAATTGACTGTTCAACAGTCCTTTACGAGGAAGATGAAATATCACAGCAGTCATCCTACTGCAAAGCGGATAACTGAGGCCTTGGCATCCTGGGTGGTGAGAAACGTGGTTCCGGTATCCATCATTACTGCAGAGCCAACTAGAGACTTGTTGGAGGTACTGTGTCCCCGGTACCAAATACCATCTAGGTTCCATTTCTCTAGGCAGGCGATACCGAAAATGTACACAGACCTCAGAAAAAGAGTCACCAGTGTCCTAAAAAATGCAGCTGTACCCAATGTCCACTTAACCACGGACATGTGGACAAGTGGAGCAGGGCAGGGTCAGGACTATATGACTGTGACAGCCCACTGGGTAGATGTATGGACTCCCGCCGCAAGAACAGCAGCGGCGGCACCAGTAGCAGCATCTCGCAAACGCCAACTCTTTCCTAGGCAGGCTACGCTTTGTATCACCGGTTTCCAGAATACGCACACAGCTGAAAACCTCTTACGGCAACTGAGGAAGATCATCGCGGAATGGCTTACCCCAATTGGACTCTCCTGTGGATTTGTGGCATCGGACAACGCCAGCAATATTGTGTGTGCATTAAATATGGGCAAATTCCAGCACGTCCCATGTTTTGCACATACCTTGAATTTGGTGGTGCAGAATTTTTTAAAAAACGACAGGGGCGTGCAAGAGATGCTGTCGGTGGCCAGAAGAATTGCGGGACACTTTCGGCGTACAGGCACCACGTACAGAAGACTGGAGCACCACCAAAAACTACTGAACCTGCCCTGCCATCATCTGAAGCAAGAAGTGGTAACGAGGTGGAATTCAACCCTCTATATGCTTCAGAGGTTGGAGGAGCAGCAAAAGGCCATTCAAGCCTATACAATTGAGCACGATATAGTAGGTGGAATGCACCTGTCTCAAGCGCAGTGGAGAATGATTTCAACGTTGTGCAAGGTTCTGATGCCCTTTGAACTTGCCACACGTGAAGTCAGTTCAGACACTGCCAGCCTGAGTCAGGTCATTCCCCTCATCAGGCTTTTGCAGAAGAAGCTGGAGACATTGAAGGAGGAGCTAACACGGAGCGATTCCGCTAGGCATGTGGGACTTGTGGATGGAGCCCTTAATTCGCTTAACAAGGATTCACGGGTGGTCAATCTGTTGAAATCAGAGCACTGCATTTTGGCCACCGTGCTCGATCCTAGATTTAAAGCCTACCTTGGATCTCTCTTTCCGGCAGACACAAGTCTGCTGGGGTTGAAAGACCTGCTGGTGACAAAATTGTCAAGTCAAGCGGAACGCGACCTGTCAACATCTCCTCCTTCACATTCTCCCGCAACTGGGGGTGCGAGGAAAAGGCTCAGAATTCCGAGCCCACCCGCTGGCGGTGATGCAGGGCAGTCTGGAGCGACTGCTGATGCTGACATCTGGTCCGGACTGAAGGACCTGACAACGATTACGGACATGTCGTCTACTGTCACTGCATATGATTCTCTCAACATTGATAGAATGGTGGAGGATTATATGAGTGACCGCATCCAAGTAGGCACGTCACACAGTCCGTACTTATACTGGCAGGAAAAAGAGGCAATTTGGAGGCCCTTGCACAAACTGGCTTTATTCTACCTAAGTTGCCCTCCCACAAGTGTGTACTCCGAAAGAGTGTTTAGTGCCGCCGCTCACCTTGTCAGCAATCGGCGTACGAGGTTACATCCAGAAAATGTGGAGAAGATGATGTTCATTAAAATGAATTATAATCAATTCCTCCGCGGAGACATTGACCAGCAGCAATTGCCTCCACAAAGTACACAGGGAGCTGAGATGGTGGATTCCAGTGGGGACGAATTGATAATCTGTGAGGAGGGGGATGTACACGGTGATATATCGGAGGGTGAAGATGAGGTGGACATCTTGCCTCTGTAGAGCCAGTTTGTGCAAGGAGAGATTAATTGCTTCTTTTTTGGGGGGGGTCCAAACCAACCCGTCATATCAGTCACAGTCGTGTGGCAGACCCTGTCACTGAAATGATGGGTTGGTTAAAGTGTGCATGTCCTGTTTTGTTTATACAACATAAGGGTGGGTGGGAGGGCCCAAGGACAATTCCATCTTGCACCTCTTTTTTCTTTTCTTTTTCTTTGCATCATGTGCTGATTGGGGAGGGTTTTTTGGAAGGGACATCCTGCGTGACACTGCAGTGCCACTCCTAAATGGGCCCGGTGTTTGTGTCGGCCACTAGGGTCGCTAATCTTACTCACACAGTCAGCTACCTCATTGCGCCTCTTTTTTTCTTTGCGTCATGTGCTGTTTGGGGAGGGTTTTTTGGAAGGGACATCCTGCGTGACACTGCAGTGCCACTCCTAGATGGGCCCGGTGTTTGTGTCGGCCACTAGGGTCGCTAATCTTACTCACACAGCTACCTCATTGCGCCTCTTTTTTTCTTTGCGTCATGTGCTGTTTGGGGAGGGTTTTTTGGAAGGGACATCCTGCGTGACACTGCAGTGCCACTCCTAGATGGGCCCGGTGTTTGTGTCGGCCACTAGGGTCGCTAATCTTACTCACACAGCTACCTCATTGCGCCTCTTTTTTTCTTTGCGTCATGTGCTGTTTGGGGAGGGTTTTTTGGAAGGGCCATCCTGCGTGACACTGCAGTGCCACTCCTAGATGGGCCCGGTGTTTGTGTCGGCCACTAGGGTCGCTAATCTTACTCACACAGCTACCTCATTGCGCCTCTTTTTTTCTTTGCGTCATGTGCTGTTTGGGGAGGGTTTTTTGGAAGGGACATCCTGCGTGACACTGCAGTGCCACTCCTAGATGGGCCCGGTGTTTGTGTCGGCCACTAGGGTCGCTTATCTTACTCACACAGCGACCTCGGTGCAAATTTTAGGACTAAAAATAATATTGTGAGGTGTGAGGTATTCAGAATAGACTGAAAATGAGTGTAAATTATGGTTTTTGAGGTTAATAATACTTTGGGATCAAAATGACCCCCAAATTCTATGATTTAAGCTGTTTTTTAGTGTTTTTTGAAAAAAACACCCGAATCCAAAACACACCCGAATCCGACAAAAAAAATTTGGTGAGGTTTTGCCAAAACGCGTTCGAACCCAAAACACGGCCGCGGAACCGAACCCAAAACCAAAACACAAAACCCGAAAAATTTCCGGCGCTCATCTCTAGTGAATACCATTGGGACCTGGTGACTTATTAATCTTTAAATGTTTTAATTGGTCACAGACTACTTCCTCGCTTAAATAAGTACCTATCAGTGGGATATTCTCATTATTGAGATTATGTGTTAGTCCCTGAATTGGGTCCTCTCTAGTAAATACTGTTGAAAAAAACTCATTTAGTGTGTCCGCTATGTCATTATCATTTTTGCTTAAGACTCCCAACTTGTCTTTTAAAGGGTCTATACTCTCCTTCTTTAATCTCTTGCTATTAATGTATTTAAAGAATTTTTGGGGATTCGCTTTGCTTTCCTTTGCTACTAGTTTTTCAGTTTCTACTTTAGCCGCTCTTATTTCCTTTTTGCATATTTTGTTACATTCCTTATAGTGCTGAAATGACATATGCAGATAGACGATAATCGGCCGATCTGCGTAAATGCAGCTTTGCGTTGGTTACTGAACGAGGGTCATAGTCACCAAATTTTGTGACTTTGTTTACAATATGCTTTTTCACTCAAGTCCTTGAGTGTATACTGTATGTATAATGATGCAATTCACCCCAGCCCACCTAGAGGCCACCTGCATTTCCCCTCCGAGATGTGGTGGTGGGGATTGCAGGTTAGGGTGCGGTAGGCTGACGCTTTGCCTAGGGTGCAGAGAGACTTTGCACAGGCCCAGGACTCTGGTTTAATATTTCCTTACTCACTTCCTTTTTATAAGGGTCTATCCACACTTATGGACCACCCTGTAGTAAGCGCTGTACACTACCTCGCCCCATGTGATCATGATGTGGAGATTTCCCTTAGAAGTGATCTAGACAGCAGCCTATCTTTGCAATAAGCTGCTAGGGAGAGCTGAAGTATCCCCCTACATTCCATCCAGAGTCATTTATTTTAGATAGGCTGGTCACACAGAGAGGAATATGTGGGGGAAAGTGCACTGATCAGTGCTGATGCCTGGAGTGCGCTGGTCAGTGCTGATGCTCCAGCTCCTACGGCAGGTAGTAATTCATCTATGGAGTCAAGACAGGAAACAGTGGGTCCCTAAATTTGTTTCTTAGCTATACTCAGCAGTGGTTTCTTCAGAAGGGGTGACCATGATCACCACTTCTGAAGAAACTGCTGCTTGGTATAGTAGAGAAACGCATTAAGGAACCCGCTGTTTGCCATCTAAACTACACAGATAGTGATGAATAGACTGGTTATCCTTGTAGGTAATACTGTGATGGAGAGTTGTAAAACTAAGGAAAATTAACAAGGTTATCTATTGTTACAGTATAAAAGTAAACATATATATATGTTTGTTCTTCATAGGCTTCCACGTGGCTTGATAGGTCTGGACCAAACCTGGTACACATACCCTTCATTATCCAACTTAAAATACTGGAGGTGCCCTATCTTATATATAAAATTCTTTGGTCTCATTGATTGATTGATTGATTGATTGATTGTGTGTTTGTTTGTGTATTTGTATGTCTGGTTAAGCATTCGGACACCCTTGCACTGAACCAATGCGAGGTGGTCCAGTTGGATCCTGGACAGATTTAAGGGGGCTTTAGGGTGTCGGTCGGACATCACGGCTGGGCACAACTTTGACCCAGGGAACCTGTTCTGGGCCTCCACTGGATGGATTTGGAAGAAAAGTTCACAGAGTGTAAACATTGCGCCCAGCAGACATACTAGGGGGTTGAGGTCAGTTGGACCTCACAGCGGAATGCGCCAGGCATAACCGTGACCCAGGGAGCCTGTTCCGGGCCTTACACTGGATGGATTTGGAAGAAAACTTCACAAAGTGGTAACATTTGATCCCAGAAGACATACTAGGCAGTTGGGGACCCAGTTGGACCTCCCATTAATGTACACTGCCCAGAACTTTGACCGTGGAGCCTGTTTTGGAACTGCCACTGGATGGATTTGCATGAAAACTTCACAAAGTGGTAACATTGGATCCCGGAAGACATACTAGGGGTTGGGGTCCTGACTGGACCACCCATTTGTGTACACTGGGCAGAACTTTGACACAGGGAGCCTGTTCTGGGCCTTCAACTTGATGGATTTGGATAAATACTTTAAAGAACGGAAATAACTGACAGAAATAACCATAATTCAATAACTCAAAGTAACTGACTGAAATAACCTTAAATCAATTAACTAAAATTGACAGAAATGGAGGTGGGAAGATAAAAAATGTTGTGCATCCAAAAGCCTTGTAATAGCAACATTTATAACAGAAGGAAAACTTCAAACCCATCTCGCAATGAAAAAGTGATTGTAAAACTGAACAGAAGGAAAATCTGGGAATCAGGGAAACTGGCGACACCCCAAAAACAAAAAATAACACTGGGCAGCCACCTCATGTGTATGTTGGAACAGCTACTAAGCTACCAATTATTTTTAATATGTTGACAGTTATATCCAACTCATTGTTAACTTCAAAACTGGAAAATTTAAACCTGGGCAATGTTGCGTACTTTAGCTAATGTGATTATACATCCTAGTGTATTTTTGCTTAAATAATGATATCAAGGAAAAGATCACTTTGAGAGCTGTGCTTTTTCTCTTAAATCTTGGGAGGTCACTCTGGATATATAAATGGGGTTTTGAGTGGGTAAATCCGAGGGAAAGTGTTTTTAACTAGTTACAATAGGTTTGCCAAGCACATGATCGTGCAATGACTGGCTACACAGCTGCTCTTGTAGCTAGGCAACCAGATCGAGTCATGATTGGTAGATGTGATCACGTGAGTCGTCAGTGACTCTGACAGTTAGCGGTGTCACACACAGTGCCAGATTAAGGTCCTCGTGGGCCTGGAGCTGAAATTCATGAATGGGCTACTGTGTACCTCTGCATGGGGTTTGACCAGTATGGCGGGTGTGTGACTACTGATATGGGGGTGTAACCAGTGCTATATATAAATGTATATGTGTGTGTGCGTGCGCATGTATGCACATGTGTGTATGTGTGTGTGATTGAGTATGTATGTGTGTTTGAAAAAAAGAAATATCTCAGCATTTGAATGCCAAATGATCACTCCAACAAATCAATGATTGAAACAAAGACATAAACAGAAAATAGAAAAATTCCCAAAATGAAAATCATATAAAACAAATGTGAACACACTTTCTTCAAAAAGGATGGCCATCATCCTCAAAAGTCCAGGATCAAAATCTACGAACAACAAAGAGGGTAAATCTTCGCTGCTGGTATTCCGGCTGTCGGGATTCCGGTGTTAGTCTCCTGACCGCTGTGATGCCGACATCCGGGATGTCATAAGGATTATATATATATATAGTGGCGGAACACCCATAGGCAATGGAAGCATTGGACAGAGGAGCCACTGCATGAAGAGGAGCAGCTGTCCAAAAGACACCGAAGGAGGTAAGTGTCTGTGGGCTGCAGGGGAATGGATGAGGAGGCTGGCCGGGGAGATACTGTGAGAGCTGGAGAAACACTGGGTAGCTGGAGAGACATGGGGGCTGGCTGGGGAGATACTGTGAGAGCTGGAGAGACAGGATTGGGCTGGCTGTGGAGACACTGGGTAACTTGATACACAGGGGGAGATTCAAATGTT